>NC_090926.1:386803057-387106087 GCF_040938575.1 Ambystoma mexicanum | reverse complement strand
GTGAGAAAGCCCTCAGGCTTCTCACACAGGGAAAAACGGGAGTCAGTCAAGAAGATAAGCCATGTACGTAAGACATAGTTTTCTTAGATTAAGTGAAGAAGAAAACTTCTGCAAGAGCCCAGAATTGGATAATTAAAGATGTGAAAAGCCTATCTAAGATGGAGTGAGCAAGTCTACAGAGGCCAAGAAGAGTAATGACGCCCAGCCTAATTAAATTAAATAGCAATAAATAAAAGGTTGAAATGGACACAATTGTGGTCTCCTCGCATGTGATTAAGAAGTCGAAGACAAGGGCTATTCATTAAGCTCCAGATGAAGATAATGGTGTTCCTACACTCCTTTAAAAGTCTCAGAACAGAGAGCAGGCTGCTAGGTCAACTATAAAGAAGAAGCCTTGGCTTGGGGCCTGAACGATGAGAGATAATAGACTAATTGCACAAGTGGTTATCAGTATGACATTGCTCTCTGCACCTGAGTTTCATTCTGCTTACGTGCTGCTAGCGAGCCGAAAGTCCAAGGTTGGGAGAGAATGTCAACCAATCAGAGGATCTATGTAGCAACATGCTATAAAATGTTGCACAGGCCAACCCGCTGCTGTTATTCTGCTATACTCTGTATTATACATATTTAGAGGTAATTTGAGGTCTGCCTACCAGATAAGGGGCATCCAGTAATATTGCTAATACTTATATGATATATAGGCACATACGTTCCCTTAACCAATCCCTCCCTTCAATAGGTTTTACAGTTTGCCACATAGGATGATGTTGTAGCTAACGCATGGCGAGGTATAGAGCCTTTGTGTAATCAAAATTGGAGTGTGTTTGCGTGGACTGCAGTTTGTGGTTCACCAGATTGCCCTACTATATTTTATGCTGATAATAAAGTAGTACTTTGCCATATTCTTTGAATCTGTCCAGTTATTTGGGTCTGAGATCATTATTGGTAATTCCATCGAGCACATGAGATGCTTCAAGGTGCTAGAGCACAATGGCAGTGGCGGTTGACTGAATGAGTCTTTCACGGCTCCTCAGGCATACTCCAGCTCTGCACACATATGTGGGACTGTCCTCCCAGGACTACGCTGTGCCAGGGCAATTCCTGTTTGAACCTGTTCGGACCAGGAGGACCCAGGGCCCGACCCCCTGTTCAGACAGCAGGTAAGCATGCACCAACATGTGTTTACTCCCTCTGTCCCCACAGGCCATCCCAACCCCCTCTGGTCTCCCTGTGATGTTCCCTTGTGCCCCAAACCTTTCTCGCACACAGGTGTTGCCTGTTTTGCTTGATTCTTCTAGCCTGCTCCCCCATGTCCCCTCCAGCCTACTTCTGCAGAAATCTGTCCTAATACATTCTGATTTCACTATCACCGTCTTGTGGCCAATGCTGGATTTGACTTTTATGGACTTCATTGATTCACGGGGCATCACCCTTTCTCAACTCTCATGCTGGACTTCCTTTGCATCTTGTACTCATGGTGGCCCTGAATCATGCTGTAACCATCTTCATCTTGTATCATGGGTTGCAACATTGTGTTACTTCTGACTTCTGCAATTGTATTAGCTCTCCCCCTTGCTTCTCCACTCTTTTTGACTGCTTACTCTCTGTTCTCTCCTTCTCCCCTTTCTCCCTTTTCCTATTTCCTCCCCTCCTCCCCTTACTTTCTTCTATGCACTTACTCTATCAGAATTGTCCCTCAACCTAGGATGATAGCAACCTCGTCTGTCTCCTCCCCCATCCCCTTACTTGTTTATTTTCCTCCCCCTCCCCTCCAGCACTATCTGAAATGTCATCAGGCCTAGTACGATAGTCGCTTGTTTTGTTCCTCCCCTCCCTTTCTGCACCCCTCTCCCTCACCTTTTTTTTTTCTCCGGCTCTACCAGAAATGTCATCAGGCCTAGTACGGTAGTCGCCTGTCTGTTTCTATTTCCTTCCCAATCTCCCCCTCCCTTCCTTATCTGTGTCTTAGCTCTTGCACTATCTGAAATGTCATCAGGCTTAGTATGATAGTTAATTTCACATCATTACTGTTCACGGCCTGTAAGAATGTCATTGTATTTTCCCTGTTCAATCCCTTGCCTTGAAGCGCTTTGAAACACATTGGGCCTCATTACGTGGTAGGAGGTAGCCATGGTGCTATTAGCACCATGGCTACCCCCTTACCGCATTCTGGGTCCGGGTTCCCGAAATAGGGACTTACCGGGTCATTCCAACTTTGGAGGACCCGGTAAATCCCCATTCCGGAACCATTCCCCATTCCCATTCGAGCCCCCATAGGGCTCAATGGGAATGGGGATGAGCTAATAACGGTACCACAATTTGCGGTACCGTTATTAGCTGTGAAGTCCCTTAACGGGTCCCGTCCTTAACGCCTGGTAAAACCAGGCGTTAAGGAAGGGACCCGCTAAGGGACCTCGGAATAGGGTGGTAAGGGATTACCGGCACCGGTGCCCTTACCGGTGCCGGTAATCCCTTGCCACTTACCGCATAATGAGGCCCATTGTGTATAGGCGCTATATAAATAAAGTATCATATCACCGTCTGTGGCTCCAGATGTTAACGGTAAGGCTGTTCACCTCCTGTGCTGGTATTTGTAATTTTATCTTCATTTTATTTCACTTGGCAGCTAATACTTTGTGCACAAATGTCTTTCCTTTTAGGCAGCGGGTTGTCACCCGGGCAATGCTCGTGACTTGGTGCTGCTTATTTCCATTCATGGTTTTTTTTAAGAATAGTATTTTTTTCATTATTTTAATTTTGCATTATTTATTTTATTTTATTCTTTTTTTAACATGTTTTATTAATTTTATAAAATAAACATGTAAACAAACCAAACATTTATAACAAAGTAGACATCTTAACTACCGGATTTCCCAGCAAGTGTCCTAACAACATACAAAACATCACAAACTTTTCCCCCTTCACTGCCTCCCCTGCCACCCAGGGCCTCCCCCCTGTGTTGCATGCCAAGTACCATTGCATACCAATTACATGCCCTGTGGTGATGAGTCTGTCTGTGCAATAGCCAAGGTATTATTTTATTTTATTCTTGTGTTCCTTGTATGTCAGCACTGCTGACAGAGGGTGCCTGGCCTCATAGGACACTGAGGCTCATGCTCGTTGATACTGAGTCCTATTTTTATTTCCTTGCTTCCACACATTCCCAGGACCAGCCTGTCTTCACTGCCTATCAGCAGGACGACAGGATTGGCTAAGCCAATACATGTGTTTTTAAGTTGAATCTATCCGCAGACAGTGCATCGGTTGAGCGCAGCGGGAGAGATGGCATTGCTACGAGGTTGTGCCTAAATTAAGTCCACCTGGCCCCGTCCAGACTACAGACGGGCCTTGGGGGCCTAGTATGTCGACAGGGTCTCTGGCTACTCGTTATTTTCATCTAGATCTGGCGCCTGAGACTACAGTATTTACGGATAATTTCCAGAAACAGTCTTTGGCTTGCAACGCTTCTGATCCTGCTTGCAGATCTACGCTAAATTCATTTCTAATTAACACGCGGTCTCTTGTTGCGCATGCAGCCTTTCTCCACGATTTCCTGTGTGACTGGGCTCCTAATTTGGTTTGTTTGCCTTACAGAGACTTGGCTAACTCTTTGTATCTGCTAACATATCTGTGGTGTTGTCTTGTCTCTCCAGTCTCTTGTGTATATGTAGCGCCAGGATGCTTCTGAGCTTTGGCGCTTTATAAATAAATGAATAAAAATAAATAACTGACAGCTCTATTTCATTAGCGCTTACTGATGGATACTCCATCTGGATCGAGTAGCTCCTCATCCTGGTGGCGGAGTGGCTATTATTTTTAAATCTTTTCTATCATGTTCTATGCTACCACTTGTGCATAATCTGAAAAAGGAGGCTCTATTACATTGTCTTGTTATGTCGCCTACCTACTCTATTCAACTTTTGATTGTATATCGTCCCTCCTCTCCTCCCCTGGTTCTTATTCATTGTTTCTTAATCCTTTTCCTGAACTAGTGGCAGCCCTTCAGATGACGCACTCTAACCTGCTAGTGCTACAGGATTTTAATCTTAAATGTAATGTCCCCCAGCCTCTGATTTTGGCTCAGTGTTTTGACTCCCTAGGCGACCTTGGTCTTCATCAGCTGTTACGTGAACCCACCCATAAATTGGGCGGGAGCTTCGATCTTATTTTCTCAGCTCAATCAACCATTACTGTCCCCTCAGTCAAACCAATACTGTGGTCTGACCATTTTGCTATCCCATTTGATGTGCTTTGTCCTCTTCCTCGTCTGAAATCTAGTCCTGTAGTTGTTTTGAAGCATACCTGGCGCTCTGTTGATCATTCCCACCTGCAGTCTCTTATAAATGAAAGATGTCAAACTCCCCTCTTGTTGATCTTTCTTTTCTCTCCAAGACTCTGGTTGAAGTAGCTGATTGTATTGATCCAGCGAAATCCATCCTCCTTAAAAACATCCCTCTGCCCCCTGAGTTTCAGAGGATCTTAAAACTGCCCATCTGAAACTAAGGCAAGCCGATAGAAAATGGTGCTTAGATTACAATACCAGGGAAAGATTAGTCTATCGTCAATTTTCTAGGGAATATCATGCAGCCATTAAATCTGCGAAACAAGCCTTCTTTACCTCTAAAATTGAATCTGCTCTGAATCAGTCCAAAGAACTGTTTTCAGTGGTTAAAGCCTTATCTTCATCGGCGTGTTTTTCAGCTCATATAAAACCTACTCAAGCCCTCATCATTAAAATCACTGACATACACAAGACTAATAGGAAGGATGTACAAGGGTCTGGCAACACAACCTTTGTTCTACAGGAAACCCCCTCTGTACATCTATCGTCTAAGTTTCTGGATTTTTCCGTAGAGGACGTGTGTAACGCAGTGAGTAAATTGAAGTCTGTTGCCCCCTCGTACCCTATTCCCCTTGCTGTGCACAAGGATATATCACCTGTGATTTTTTAACTTGGATTACTAAGGAAGGCAACCTCTCCTGTCAGTCTGGCCGCATTCCTATGGAATTAAAACAGGCTATTGTCATTCCGTTATTGAAAAATCCATCACTTGGCGTTACGGTTTTGTCTAACTATTGTTGCATCTCACTCTTTCCTTTCTTCATGAAACTCTTCGAGTCACTGGTGTTCCCTCTTATCTCCTTTCTCGAATCTTAACATTGTTTTAACCATGTCAGTCAGGATTCTGGCTGGGTAGGGGAACAGAGAGTGTGCCGGTCTCTGTATTGGATGATTTGGCCATGATGGTGGACAGAGGTGGAGTGGGGGCACTGATCCTGTTGGATCTGTCTGCCACATTTGATATAGTAGACCACTCCATCCTACTGTCTTGCATGGCCATAGATGGTCTCTCTGGCCCTATCCTAGCTTGGTTTTCTTGATTTCTGTCGAATCAATCTCTGTCACTTCCCCATGTCAGCTCTTTTTCTCACCTGCTTTCATGTGGTGTCCCCCAGGGCTCTGCCTTTTCCCCTACGTTGTTTAACATCTATGTCCAGCCACTTGGACTTATCATCTCTCACTACTTCCAGTGCTACGCCTATGCCGACGACACTCAGATTCGGGTCTGATTAGACTCTAGTGAGTCTGAAGTGTTGTCGCAACTGTGTGCATGCCTGGGGGCCATGAAGGGGTGGATGGACGACAACTGGCTGAAGCTTAATGTGGACAAGACAGAGATTTTGGTGGCGGGTTCTCCTTCTGCCTGTGGCAGTAGTTAAAAACTTAGGTGTGGCCTTTTCAGCCACACTCTCTATGACCTTGCAGGTTAGTGTAACCTGTAGAACTGGTCATTTTCTACTCAAGATACTTTTTAAGGTGCTACCATTGTTGCCCTTACGGTTGTGCCCCTTGGTGTATTCTGCAATGATCATTAGTTGCATTGATTATTGCAACTCTCTTTACCTGGCTCAGCCCACGGGACTGTTACATCGGTTACAGCTCTTACAGATCTTAGCTGCTCGGGTTGCTACCTGTACCCTCTAAGGAGCCCACATCAGCTCAGTAGTCCATGCTCTTCACTAGCTCCCGGTGATGGAAAGGATTACGTTTAAATCGTTGTGCCTGGTCCATCAAGCTTACTACCATCAAGGAGCCGACTTCTTGCAGGATACATTTCAGCCCTATCTCCCGCAACGGACGCTACGTTCGGCTACCTCCCATCTTGTTGTTGGTCCTAAGTTCCGCCTATCTAGAATGGGCGGTCGGGACTTTTTGGTCTCAGCTGGCAAATTATTGAATGATCTTCCTCCTGTTCTAAGAGGTGTTGAGAATCACTTTCATTTTCATTGTCTTCTTAAAACACTGCTTCTTTGGCTATTGAGCCTGTCTATCTGACCATTCCCCTCCTTAGAGCAAAGATGCTTTAGGGTGAACGTGTGCATTATAAATCTTTTAAAATAACATAACGACCAAGGAACGTGTCCTACAGTTACAGACACCAGCATAACCTAGTCCCTGAGCAACCTTCTAATTACACTTGCCTTGAAAATTACCCAGGCGGGTCAAAACACCTGTCGACTATACTAATTAATATTGTTGCACAACCCCAATCATTGTTTCATTTCTATTGGAGAGATCATGCTCTCAGACCAATTACATCACCCTGCGCATGTGTTGAGGGTTTCAAACCCAAAATAGACATTTTCCATTATGTGTCGCAGACATCGACACTAAGATGCTTGCATTATCTGTCCTTCATCTTCCATTTCTCTGCCTTTATCTGGGTAGAGTCTGTGGGCAATCTCAGGAGAGACAATGCTGAATTGTGGGAGGGACAGCGCACCCCAAAAATAACTGGTACAGCAGCCAGTCAATTGGATACTTGCAAGACCCTGCACTCCATGGATCCTGGAAAAAATCCTTCAAAGGCCCATACATGGTTCACTCTCTGGGTCCCAACTGACACTCAGCCTTTCTTAACCACATGACATGACATATTCTCTTTGCTTCCGGTGAGTCGTACCACTATGCAGAAGCATTGACTGCCCTTTAACTACCAAACCATGCGTTATGACATCGGAGGCGTGCTCAGAGCGAGGCTGAACATCGTTTCCAAACGTGATGTTCCGGGATCTCTGTACAAAGCATAGCCTTGTTCTGACCAGGGTCTTGCATCACAGCTGCACAACCTTATGGTTTATGTAATTTGTGTGCCAGCCAATCATGGGCTATAGGGCTCGAGTACTTTATACAGCAATAATCATGGCTGCAGTGCGTTCCCAGTACACCCAGCACTTATGAAAGTCAGAAAATGTTCGGTTTGCACCCACATATGCATTTGCTGTTATTAAGCGACTATTTAAATGTCTTCATACAGATGGGCTGCACAAAGAGAACTTAGACATGTTCACTGTCAGCGGGGAGAGGATCCTTCTCAGAACTACTTGAGAGATGTGCACACCCACAGCACCCTCAGACAGCTATGTTTGGATTGTTAAATTGTGTTTGTAAATATGTATCAAACTATTCAGCAATGGTGTGACCCCTCTAAGCATTAGAGAAAGGGAAATTCCACTCATTCTGCAACATATTTACAATCAGTGCTAATCTCCAAGACAGTAATAAGGATAATAATTTAGAGGTGGCATTGCTTTCTGGGCAGATTGCATTTACATAAACACTTTGCAATTTTGGATAGGCTAAAACCACTGCATATTGTTTACATGCCCATATGATACTAGAACAGATGTTCACCATAGAAGCAGAGACGTCTTTATGGGAGGGCAAAAGGGGCAATTGCCCCAGGCCCCCATCTTGGAGGGGGCCCCCCAAGAAGGAGCCTTATTAAAAAAAAAGAAAAGTCAGTTTCCCCAAGTCAACAAAATTATGCAATACACATCAGGATTTTCTATGGTGTGTTGCTAAGGCTAAACCTATTTTCTGTCTGTTGTTGACAAGTACATTTTGTTCTGATCTTTTCACCCTGTAATGCTATGTTCACTGCTGTATACATAGTTTGCATGGCACAAAACCTGTCGCATTCTAACCTTTCTGTGGAGATTATATTGATCAAGTGCAATAGCCAATGTTGAAATACATATTGATACATTCGAGTGTCCCAATGGTTCAGAGGATAGCTCACTGTGTTAAGCACTCATTGCAGAGATATGCCGTCACATGCACAATTACAATACCAAATTCCAGCAAGGCCGACTCAGCGTTTCCAATGTATGAAGTTGTTAAGACTGCATGTATATGTACGTTGTTCTATAGCACTCCAGGTGTTATCATCACCAATGTACCTGCACTAGATAGCAGTTGCTATAGAAACTAACATAGCATCAGTATGGTGATGGTCTAGAAATTGGTTTGTTGAAATGGGGAGTTGTAAAACCTAGGCAGGCACCTCCAATGATGACAAAGTGTTAGAGCTGTTTATGTATCCAAATTCAAGACTGTGGAACCAAAGCGTTCATGCTTGGATCCTGGCTTTTCCAGCAGACGATACAGTAATCATGGACAAATCTTATATCACTGACAGTACTGTACTGCCTTCTATGAAAAGGTTTTCTTCTCACATACTGGTGGTATTGTTGGGCCAAATACCTGATCTTTCCTATCATGTAGGCCATTTGAGTGGAAAGAGTTCTAGAAAGAAGAGAGCAGACCAGATATCGCAGGCTTCTTACCAGCATATTTTAACGTCTGCTTATGTGACAACAAAACGGTTTGCTTTTTTGTACAATTCAAAGGTTTTTCTGCAAGTTTTTAAATACCATTGCACAAGCCTGTGTTTGGAGTGTACTTAAAGCTTTACAATACAAAAAGAGAAACCTATCTGAAATCTTTTAAGATCACATGCATTAGTATGCTGGTATTTTTATACTTTCCTTGATGGAGACAATGGGCCTCATGACACAGGCGGCAGCCGTGCCTGTATTACAGGCACGGCTGCCGCCGGTGTCCTTTTTTCTCCCGGCGCCCGCAAATGAGCCATTACCGGGTCATTACGGCCTTGCCGGACCCGGTAATAGCCCATTTGCGGGTGCTGGGAAAAAGATGCTCCCCATTCCCATTCGGCCCCATAGCTCTGAATGGGAATGGGGAGGTCGGATGCACCGGCACCGTTTATAACAGTGCCGGTGCAACCGACGTGCTGTGCTCGCGGGTGCCTTTCTACCCGCCAGGTCTCACCTAGCGGGCAGAAAGGCACTTGTGAGCACAACTCGTAGTTTGACGGTCCGGGAACTATGGTACCGGCAAGCTTACCGGTACCGTAATTCCCAGACCGGCAAACTTATAATGAGGCCCAATGAAGCTAGAATCATTCCCATTTTGCATAATATGTTTCTATGTTTTGTTTTTTAAAATGTTTATATTGGGTAATGTGATTTTCATATTTTCCAAGTCAGTTCGGTAAAATGGGATTATTTTAGTTCAAGGTAAAAACTAGAAATTTTGGGTACGAATCCCAGCTTCACCTCTTAATCAATGTGTGATCCTGGGTATCTCATTTAATCTTGTATTTCTTCACCTGTCAAAATTGCAAGTCGTTAAACCTTTCAAAATTGTCAGCCCTTCAGAGGGTATCAGGTAATATTTTCACCAGCAAAAATATCGGCGAACACATGGTCGTCGGGAACGGCCATAGGCAATATTTTTGGTGGCGAAAATATTAGGTGCGGGGGTTGCGGGGGTGTCCCCCGCACATCAAAAAATTATGCGGGGGTTGCGGGGGTGTCCCTCGCAGCGTCCATGTATTATTTTTGCCGCAAAAATATGGCGATATTTTTGCGGCGAAAATATCACATGGAACCATTCAGAGTGATTTAATTCTCAGGGTATGCATGCTTTCACTGGCTATATATAGTGTCGCTTCCTCTATAATTATAGTGAGCATTGATATATTACACACCACAGCCACCTGTTTCTTTGCTCTTGAATGGCAACACTACTTGAAAACCATGTCCCACTTATAATCTCAGTCTGCCTGAATACAGGCACCTTCCTGGTATCTTCACATCGTCATCCACTCTCTATGGTATGTTGAGTTTTATCCTTGCTTCCCATTGGTTGTCTCTATCCATGCATGAGCACTTTTGTTGTCTCTGAGGCAGCTAATCTCAGACTATTCTGGATTATGTGTACCTTTGTCATAAAGTGTGTCCTGTAGTTATACTAAGTCTAGTATACCTTACACGTGGCTGCTATTGATTAAATGTTTGCTGTACCTATGCTTGAAAGCAAGTACCCTCGCGTAGACTGTTAATGTTGCGCTTGAAATGCTTACGTAAAAAGCGGCTAAGACAAATTTATTTTGAGTTTGAGTCTTGTTGTTTCTATTTGGTGTCTGCCTCAGCTGTCTTCCGGTCTACTCCTGTGTCGTTAGCGCCTTGATGCCCTCAGGCCTTAGTTTGCACTGTATAAATCCTATTTCAATTCAATGTACTTCAACGTGCTCCAACTTAAACACAAAGCATGAAACACTAGAAGGAATCAGTGGCCAACTACTCGGTCTGTTCCTAATGTAAACTACCATTCCAAAACAGAGGAAAAAGGAGGTGTGATCTTAAACAAACTTTACATTCAGATTCAGAAGTAGCAGTGCCGGACATACCATTATGGATGTTTGCACAGGTAAATTATACTGATGGTTCAGAAATTCCAGCCATTGGGGTACATCGTAAATATTCCGCTGCTTGTGCTTCTGAAAAAGGCCAATTCAAATGTCTTGGAACGGCAAGAAAAACAAACAAAGCTTTAGTGGGCACATCATCACAAACAGTTAAGTTACAAGGTCTTCCACTCACACTATGAAAGGTAGTTCCACATTAGCTCACGCTTATTGTCACTGATTCAGACTATGTAGTGAGAGGGCACAATGTGGACATGCAATGATGGGAACAGAATGTATTTAAAGATTCCAAAGGTAGATCAATAGTATCCCTTCAGCTTTGGCAAAAGGTTTGTAACATCAAAGAGCTAAATCATGAGGTGTGTGTTCTGCACACTAAGGCACACAGAACAGATAATGTGCACAGTGCTAGCAATTACCTGTCAGACTTGTCCGCTAAACATTGGTCTACATGTTCATCGGTGGCAGGTTTAGCATGTTCCACTGTTTTTGTTATATTTTTACTTATATTTTGTCCCTAAGTGAGAGATAGAATGTCAGACGTTGCTTGGAGCACCATAGGGAATCAAGATGTATCTTGCTGATGAGGCCCAACAACGCCTAAACAGATCTCTGCAAACCCAAAGTCAATACTAAGTGCCTCATTACAATTGTTGTGGGATCCCATTGGTAAATCGCCAGATTACCGCCACTTTTTTCCTGCACCGCCAAACTTGTAATGAGGCCCTAATAGTGCTTAAAAGACTGAATTTTGGACAGTGTTTGGTCTGGTAGACAGGCCTTCTACAGTAGTATAGGTACCGGTTTAGAACAAACTCTGTAGATTGAAGAGGGACTTCAAGGGCAGCCATGTTATATTATGCTATGTTATGTTATCTCACATTTGTATAACGCCTTACGCCATAGTTCATGGCATCAATGTGCTTTTGCCTGTTACAGAGGCAAAGGAGGATTATGATGGAACAGTCTCGGGAGGATAGCTCAGCAGCAACGTGCTCACCTTGGAAGCAAGACGACACAAAGCACTGCAGGTTCGATCCAAGGGTCCGTGCTTAGAAACCTCTGGGTATTAAGCGTGTTATAAATAACCTATCATATCATAACCTATCATAACATTCAGCAGTGAAAAGAAGGAGCAAATTCAAAGTAGAGAGTTGGGATGAGGGCAGAGGATAGATAAGTTGCTCAGGAAGGCCTGATAAGGAAAAGGTGGAACAGCTTTGTGTACATCATGAAACTTAACTGTATTCTGTGGGACGCAACGCCAAAAGGAGAAATAGCTGGAGAAGAGAAATTCACTGCGCCTGGGGGTATGTCTGGAATCTACTCACTGCATGGTGAACTGGGGGTATGTTAAAGCCAGGCCCAAGAAACCCCAGGCAGAAAAGCCTTTCTAATTACTTCCCTAGGGCCCCCAATAACATTTGACAAGCGTTATAAGAGAGAACTCTGTATTTGCCAATTTTGCAACATCTCCCAAAGAAGCTTTTTTTTAATGTCCTTTGTGAATTCTTTTGGCGCAGACTTCAGTCTGAATGCAAGGCCCTGAATTTGAAATGAAATATTCGTATTGCAAAGGCAAAGAACCTAGGGATGTAGATTAGCATTTTCCAGGTCTTCAAATTTAATATAAAACATTCTCCCACAATTAACACAGGAATAATTCCTTAAAGTGTTTTCATTATCAATGGAATTGATTTTATGTAAACAGCCAACACCTTTGAAATCTGTGATTGGAGGATATTTTTCCAGTGTCTTTTGGACCAGAAAGAGGATTGATAACACCAGTTCTCAACGTTCTTCTTGGGTCATAGGAAGTACTAGTCCCATGTCAAGCGTTTCTTATTTTCCAACCTAGAGGGTCCGGTTCTTCAAAGTTTTGTAGGATGTTTTAATCGGGCAACATCTAATTCAGGGCAACTTTCCACCCAATACAAAACAGGCACGCATCTATGAACTTCCAGTGCACAATTATGAACTTCCAGTGTCAAATTGTACTACAATGAAAAATGATCAATATACTGGTGGCATCACTTATCTATGCTACATTTACTTGAATAGACGTTTGTAAATACACACATCACTGTATGTACATTTTGTTTACTCAGGGCACAAATGCACCATTGAAAAATGCACCAGGGTCCAGGATAAGGCTTTCATTTGTTAAACACCCAATTAAATCAAAACATCCCTGCCTATCTCATAATCTCCACTTCACCTTCAGTGAAAGTAGATACCACCCCCTAACTCAATGAACATGTGACTATTTCAAACAACGTTCTATAAAATTAATTTTAAATACGTTTTTACATTCCCGCATGTGAATCCCTTGCAAAGCAAACGCATATGCTCAGTAAATTCCCTTCAGTGGTGTCTCTGTTACATTACTGTGTAAAAGTGTACCATTCTCACGCTCAATGGGCAAGAAAAAAGCGGGAAAACGGGTAGCAAATAATCAACCTTTCCCTTTTAACTTGAGGAACTCAGCATTAATAACAGATTTCTTCTTGATGGTGACCCAGGAATTACTGCATTTATATTATTTGTCTAGGTATGCACACAGTGAGATGTCCATTTGATTCCCAAAATACTTCTCCTGTGCTAGACGTCTTCGCCTAGAGAAGGAGATAGGGGATCTTGCAGCCCCTGCAGCCCCTGCAGCTACAGTTGCACTCTGTAATTTTTAGATTTTGTGTGCCTGCATTTCCTTTCTCTCTTTCGCTTTCCTCTCAATTTGTTGTTGCTTCCGCCACCTCGCTCTCCCAGTCCTCCCTATGGTCCGTGTGTAGGCACATGTGACTGGAAAGCCCTCTTGTGAGGATTTCACAGGGCAGCCTTGCCCAGGCATTCGGCTAAGTGCTACAGCAAAGGGCAGCTCCCTTCTTGGGCAGCTCCCATTTCCTGTTTGCCCCACTTCACACATTGAAGCCAACACCAGGCCTCACAACCTACCATCAATGATAAAGTATCACTCTTCCACTTGTAGAGCTACTGTTTGCCACAAACATCATAATTTTGCTTTTGCTGCTCCATGCACAGTTTCACATCTGTAACTCTTAAACTGAGACATGTATTGCACCTAGCCGTGGCTTTGATTTTAGCCTTGTATTGCACCTAGCTGTGACTTTGATTTTAGCCTTGTATTACATCTAGCTGTGTTTTTGATCTCGGCCTTGTCTTGCATCCAGCGGTATTTCCTTTCAGACTTGTCTTGCTGTACCCTGTATGTTTCCTTGTCTTGCATCTAGCTGTTATCTTGAATTCAAGCATGCATTGCTTCTAGCCTTATCTCTGATTTAGTCTGTAGTACACCTAATTATAACCCAAACTTACCCTTACACTGTATATAGCTTTAAGTACACCTGCAGATACCATGGAAACCAATTCACAGTCCAGAAGGACACTCTGGGGCGCCAGAGGCCCACTCAACCTCCCCTACCATTCCCCTAACCCACCATCTAGACAGGCACCTCCTTCCAGGAAAACACAAATCCCCGCTCCACTGTTCCCCTCAGCCCACCCACCCACTCCATGCCATCTAACTCTCAGTCCAGAGGCACTCTCTGGCACACAAATGGACTGGCCAACCCACCCCACATGCCTACACACACTCACCTCACCCTCCCTGCCCTCCAGTGTAACACCCTCCCACTGGCTAACCCCCAACCACACACACCCTCTAACCCCTTTACACCACTTTCTAGGGACTCATCGACCACCACACTAACCTTCCTGTCCACCCCACCCTCCTCCCCTCCCCTGCCCCCATCACTCTCCTGTCCTCCAGACCACCCTCTAGATCAGTCTTCCCGTCCCTGAGCGTCACCCATTTAGCCCTCGTTGACACCCTTGCCAACACCTCCTCACCTCCAACACCCCTGCCGACCCAACAACCTTCTTGCACACACCACAGGCACCCAAGCACACCGCCAAACATAAAACCTGCATCTCCCACACCACCACAACCCAGCACGCCTCTCCCATCTTACACCAGTCATCCGTACACACTTGTGCTACTGACACTCTTGTCTCACCTGCCTTCCACTCAAACCCAGTAGTCCCTATTTGGCAGATGCTCAAAACCTTACCCACCCAGCAAAACCACCCCTCTCAGATAGCAGAGCACTGCATCGCCTCCCCTGATTTCATCCCACCCTCCCACTCCAACCATACCCCATAACTAACCCTCCAAATACCTCTCCTCAGAACACTGCACATCCCCCAGAAATCCCGTCCACTGCTGGAACCACAACTGAAACCGTCTTTGACACTCTACCTGTTCACCCTCCCAACACATCTGACTCTCGCCCAAAATGCAGCTCCTCACAAACCCTCTTTTCACAAACTTCCCTCCCATTGATACACCCCACTAACCCTCACAAAGCCTCCATGGTGGACTTCACACCAACAATGCATCAATCCAATGCAGCTAACCCCACCCCAGCATCCCAGAGAAGCATCCACCCCCTCCCATCACTACAACTCACCTGCATTCTCATCAATGTCTGATCTATGGCCAAAAACAGACACAACATGTTTGACTTCATCACCTCAGAAAACCAAGACCTCATGTTCATCACAAAAACCTAGTTATCAGATGACTTCAAACCCATTGCACACAAGGCTTTCCCCCTGAATACACACTCATCACTCACAACAGGGATAACAGAGCAGGCGCAGTCACCATCCTACACAAACCCCACCCAACTATCTCACACTCTGAAACACAGACTTGCAGCACAGATTGCAAATCACTCCTAGTTAAACTCCCTTTCTGGCCATCACACACCCAAAGTGTTCTACTCACCTACAGGCCACCTGGCTATGACAGGCACTTTGTCAATGCCCTTAGCGACTTCCTAGCAGCTATACTGGTCTCCCACTCCTCGCTCACCCTACTAGGCGATTCCAACATTTGGCTACATAACCTGAAAGCCCTCAATCTGACCCAGCAGGTAACAGGTCCCACCCACACAGCTGAACACACCGTCAACGCCATCTTTAGTTCTACCAGCCTCATCTCCACCCTTCTCCCTTGAGCACACATGTGTACAGACCATTCAGCTATTCTCTTCTCCCTTCTATCACCTTTCCTCCCTCCCTCCACGAAGGACTATCACTGACCACCACCCCACCTCTGGATCTGGAACACGGTTATATTAAACCCCGATCTGGCAGAAACTCTACTCTCCCATCCCAACTCAAGGTGGACTTGCGCCCATCGACCTCTTCGACATATGGCTGTTGAACACCTTACTATTACTCAACCCCTTAATATCCACCCCCTCACGTCAGGGTCCTTTCCCCAGGTGGTTCATCCTCCTCCTCAAATCCCTCAAAACTCAAAATCACTACCTAGAATCTAGATGGCAGGCAAATCGCACTCCCAAAAAACAGATAATGCCCACCGTCATCATATCTACAAAGCTGAAATATGTAAAGGCAAAATATCCTATTGCTAGGATAGACTTTCCAGCCCCTGCAACAATAGCAAGGAGATTCACAAGATCAGAATTCCTGCCCCCCCTTGCGCCACCCCCCCACTCATGCCTCAGAATCCTTGTGCAACACCCTCTCCAACCATTTGCACAACACAGCGCTCAAAAGAACACATACCATCAACATGAAATTAGCAACCCTCCCACCACATCTACCTGCCTCCTCAAGTGAAAACACCGACCAGCCAACCCTAACCTCCACCTTCTCCTCTTTCTCTCCCATCTCCAGACCACAATTTCTCAAACTGTTGACAAACAGCTATCCATCTAGATCCCCAAATTGCCCGAGCCCTGCCTCCACCTGTGTGGGTGACATTGCTAGATCCATCCTCAACACCTCTCTAACCTCCAGCACATTCCCAGAATATTTTAAAACCTCCCATGTCAAACCCTTCCTGAATAAACCCTCCATTGACCCACACCAACCAATGAACTATAGACCAATCTCTAAGACCTGCTTCCTGGCCAAACTCATTGACCGCACTGCCTACTCCCAACTCAGCACCAAATCAGCAACTTCGCAGAAACCAACCACCTCCTCAACCACCCAGTCTGGCTTCAGACCCTTTCATGGAACTGAATCTTCCCTAGTCCCTATATGGGACGTCCTCAACATCACTGCAGACTCAGAGGGTTGTGCTGTACTCATACTTCTTGACCTCTCTGCAGCTTTCAACACCATTAACCACAGCATCCTCATCAAAAGGCGCCAGTCCCTTGTCATTAAAGACACTGCACTTAACAGGGTGCCCTCATTCCTTTCAAACAGACACCAAATTACCTACATTCTCCCTTTCACCTCTTGCACCCGACCCATAAGAACCCCAAGGCACCTACCTTTCATGTATCTTCTTTAATCTCTATATGAGTCCTCTCCCCACACTCATCCACTCACACAACCTCACCTGCTACAACTACACTGCTGACACCCAAATCATCTTCAGAATCCCCAAGTCTGTCACCACCCCACACCTAAACCTTGAATCCTGCCTCACAGACATTGACCGCCGGATGACAGTCAATCCTCTCCTGCTAAATCCTGGGAAAATCGAGCTCATGATCTGCGGAAAGACAGCCCTCTTCCTGCAACACACCCCATGGACACCCTCCCTAAGCACACCCGGCCCCTGGCCACTTCTGCCACAGTCAGAAATATGGGCTGCACAACGGACACTGACTTGACGCTATCCAAACACATTAACACTGTGTGAAATCATGTTACCTATATCTCTGCATACTTATACGTATCTTCCCTTATCTCTCCTACCTGTGGGTACATTGTTCTGTGGCGAAACCTGGTTATGGTGGGGTATGAATCAGCAGCCAATAGTTACAATCATTCCTGCTCACAAGAGAACAGAAATGAGCGACAAAATGACACACACCAGAATGCACCATGTAGCCCTATCAAAATCATGAAGTCTATCAAAACTTTGATGAAACCATTCAAAAATGGAGGCGAGAACAATACAGACAGTACTTCCACTTAACACTAGATTCATCAGCTGCTAGTGTCATTCGGGGTCTCAATGAACAGGAAAATGTGTCATGGGCGGACTTTGAGAAAGAGGTTAGACATCAGTTCTCACCTTATTAGTCCATACAGGAGGCCAATAATCCAGCTTGTACTATGACGGTGAAGCCTGATTTGTCCCCTCGCCAATACCTTCAGAATTTAAAAAGAGCATTTTCACGCTTTGATGTGGCCTTTAACCCTATCTCTGTAGAATTTAAGACTGCATACTTTTACGGACTCCAAAAATAAATTGTATCACAGTTAATTTGTGATTTTGGCAGAGAAAAACCACTCGAATGGATAATAGAACAGGGGACCAAGCTATATGAAGTGATCTTTGGTCAGAGAGAGGAAAGGCCTAAGAATAAGGAGACAAAACCAAAGTCCAAGGAACCTGCTCCAGCAATAATGGAGGTAAAATCTGTGAAAATGCTGCTTGAATCAACCCAAACCCAGGCAAGAAACAACATGACACCTAACCAAAGGGGTATGCCTCCACAAAGGACACCACCTCAAACACCTTTCTTCCAATCCGTTGATCCCACATTAGCTCTAGATATCTGGATTTCACCCCGATATGTCAGGTCTAAATAGCAATCAAAATCAAATGTACAATGGCCCATACCAGATTCTAGCGACTCAGTGTAGATTTGACCCTAATACGATGGTGTATGGCCACGAAGAAAAACCAAGGTATGTGGATAGATTCATTGAAAATCAAAATCAGCATAGGGGACAATTCCCACCACATGAAAGACAAAATATGAGCTATGTCCCCCGCCAATATAACCAATCGCCACCACCAGTCGACCATGGTCAAAGGATGGTAACTCCGCGTTATCCACCTCCTGTGTCACATGAGTTCAGAGGCAACACAAATAGAAATCAGTCTCTTGAGAAGTACCAGAATAGGACTAATCAGGGTGAATTCAACAATTACCGGCCCAGGCCACAAAGAGAGGAATCCAGAGACATGGACAGGTTTCATTGCTTAGAGGCCTAAGTCAAAATGTTGTCTGAACAGATAGGAAAATGATGTGCAGTTCAAAAGTAACAGCCAAGTGAAGGTGCAGAATGTCATAGGAGTGATCTTGTGCGTTCTGACAGTAAGTGACTCTTTAATAACCCCTGCACTGATAAAAACACAGAAGCCCATGAATCACCTCTGAATAACGGTTCTGAACTGCCTACTGATTTAAAAATAAGAAAACAAACAAATGTAAGTGAGACAGGGAATTTCACCACACACAAAAAGGGAGTGTGGTACAGTTTAGAGTTGAACCAGAGTATTGAGTTGCGTGAAAATGAATAGCAAAAAGAGGAAAATTAACCGGAAAACCCCAAAGAACAGAGAAACAGATTAAAAAACAGCATCCAATGTGAAAATAAACCCCAAGACGAAGAGTTAGGATCAACAGTTAGAATATCCTATCCTCACTTGATAATCAGAATACTGTTGAGCTCCATACAGAGAAAACAGTAACTCAAAAGGAGGGTGCAAGTCAGTCACTTGAGTATTTTGAACCACAGATATTCCAGGGGACAGAAATGACAGGCTCCATGCAAAACACAATTAATTGTTGTGCGCCAGAAGTTGCAGGGTGCCATGTGAAAACATTCAGTGAAAAAGTTTCAATGTGAACACTGGTGGTCCCAAGTCAGGGGGCAGTCAGTGGCTGTACTCCAAATGGGTTCTGAGCCCAGGAGAATAAACAAAGGAATTCAAAAAGAAGTGGACAAAAAGGAGGAAGTCATTTCACTAGTGCATTGATGACAAGAATATGGCAGATTTTGGGTGTGAAGAGAAAACTACACATTTCTTACCGGCCCTCCTCTTCAGGGGTAATGGAACGGTCCAACAGATCAATAGTTGACATGTTAAAAATGTTTATGGATGAAGCAGGTTCTAGTTGGGATTTACGACTTCCATTGGTATTAATGGCTATCAGGTTGACGCACGCTAAATCAACAAATCTCAGCCGCCATGAAATATTGACAGGAAGAAAAATGGTGCTGCCACAACTCTTACTTTACAAAAGAAATGAACAGGTCCTTGTGAATGCATCCACAATTCATGAATATGTGGAAGAGCTTAGGAAGCACTTATAACATGTGTTTGCATTTGTGCAGCGGAATTTGGAAAAGGCAGCTGACGGTGCAAAATCATATTATGCTAGGAAGGCATCTGTGAAGGAATATGAAATAGGAGCCCAGGTATATACATATAATTTCAGGAAGGGGAAACACAAACACTCTACATTTCTTGCAGCGTGGCTAGGGCCATATAAAATTACAGATAAGGTTTCACCTGTAGTCTGCAGAATTGCTAAAAAGGAGGGTGAATTAACAGTGGAACAGTTTGTCCATGTTAAAAAAATCAATCTTCTCCACCGAAGCATGTGATTAGAAGGTTAGTGCAAGTTGAAACTAACTAAAATAAAAAAAAATAGATTTGCCATAGCAAACGGTTAGGGGTAAACAGTGCTAGTGCACATAGATACAAAGGGGCTCTTATCTGAAAATACCATGTGATTTGTATTTATTCAAAAGTGTCTTGGTTGCATGGCATGTTATTTCTATAATCTGTATTTGTGTGCATAATGAAATGTGGTTTCAGATGTTCCAGTGGAAAAGGAAATGAAAGGTTTATTATGCTTGACACTTAATGTGTTCTTCTTTTTACTCTAGAAAAATAATTGTTTTCCTCGTCAGTGCAAGACCATTAGAGTGCTGGACCCCTGGAGGATACCAATGGATCGGAGTCCTCCGGAAAGCCCCCCGGACGGAAGAAGGGGGTGAAGATGAGGACCTCAAAAGATATGGAGACGATGACCCTGGAGGAGGTTCCATGGAGTCCCGAAAATAACGGCTTCCAATGTGATTTTTTTGTTTCTCACCACAAATGATTGTTTACATAGTCTATTTCCATTATAGGCTATTTTACTATTCCTGTCACAGACTATTTATTGCAGGAGGTATTTATTGCAAAGACTATTTCTCACAAACTGATTTTTATTTTAATTTTTTCTCTGGTTCTTGCATTTGATTGCATGACACCGTTGTGTTGGATGTATGTTCTCTAAAAATGTTAATGATTTGGTTTTTGCTTGAAAAAAAGGAAAAAAACATTTGGATCACCAATGAAAGAAAATCAAAAGACTCAAAGGTGATCATTTTTAAAAAAAAAGATAAGATCTCATAAAACAAAATCCAAAAATAATTAAAAAAAACAAATTATTCAAAAGAAGATTAGGAAAACAAATCACCAATAAAAAAAATGAACAAAAAATGAAAAGAGATCAGGATAAAGGTGATCAAGAGAAAAAAAAAGATTTAAAAAAAGATTACTAAATACGATTTTATTTTTAGTTTAATTCCTTTTCAAAGATATTGTTGTTTATTATTGTGATTAAGAGTCCTAATTATTTTATTGAAGATTGGAAATATGTACATAATGTTCTCATACCTGGATTTCAACAGATGTATTATTTATTTTCAACTATAGAAGTGTATTCACGAGAGAGCAGCACATGCATTTGAGAACATTTTTGTTTTTGTTTTTTCCTGCGGTGATTTGGGGTTGTAACTCAGCAGTAAAAAAAAGGGAGGGAGTGTAGGAGGAGTAGCTGGGGATCTGAATAGCTGGGGGCCCTGAATTACAGGGGCTTATTAGTTTAGCATGCACATGTAGCTGTAATGTGCGTCACAGTCAGAAATGCGCAAGGCATATGGTTGCCAATGCATAAAGCACGTGCATAATGGAAAATGCACAGAGCCCAGAAATGCAGAACATGCTTTAAATTGCATATTATTTTTAGGATATCTCAATTGACTGAATTGCATTGAAACTAATACAAATATATTTACATATTGTAGAGGAGGTCCCAAATAAAGCCTGCACTCCAGTCGCCCATTTTGAAGTACCAGGAACGTTCACACCGAGATATGTGACGTATGTTGAGCAAATAAACCAGCAGAGGGCCGCAGTAGGACTCTGCCATGTGCCTATCAGGAGAACACCTGTTGAAGTACCGATACCTAGAAAACCATGGACAGTAAGGTATCCATTGAGAAAACCTTACCAGCAATTAAGACGAAATGAAGATAGCCTAAATACCGTCCCGGAAGAAACCACAAAGGCCTTAATTGAAGATGAATGGTCATGTCACGAATGCCTGGACTAACGTGCAGAACTCAAATATGACACACAGAGATGAAACGCCATGAATAAGGATATTGTGTACCTAGAAGGAGAGACAATGTTGAAATATAAAGCTTAAGCTATAAAGCAGGATGAAGTCATTCAACCAGCTAACGCCTGTACATATGCTTGAAACCGCAAGAAAGCTGAGAAAACAGTACAGCTTGCTATGCTTAGTAGTAGATAGACCGTGGCAAGCGCCACCTATAAATATCTACCTCAACGAAGCACACTATACAAGTGCAAGTCCACTTTACACAAAAGCAGAATTAACTGAGGTTACTAGAGGTCAAACAGGAAAGGATTCCTATTCCAGCTAAAACGAGAAGAGATGGCTGAATCGAAACTCAGCAGAGGCAACGTGAGCCAGGAAGAGCCAAGGTCAGACCAATAGAAGGAGCGAACAGTAGCTTTTTGGAATCGAAACTTAAGAACAGAATAGCCTATCTCAGGAAGGCCGAGATAAGGAGGCGTAGGCAGGTGGCAAGTCGAATAAGAATAAATGCACAAACTGAAGGAAACTAGGCAGATTCACGGTGTGAGTAGCATGTGACCATCCAAGCGAGAAGGAGCACAGGTTCACACCTATGCCTGGCTGCCGCCCAGACAGAGATATCATGTCTTCTCCTGACAAGAAGATACAGTGGCGAGGCCGACCACAGCCAACGAATTGACACATAGTGTCATGATGCCTACCCCCGGGGATCCAGACCACGTCCAGAAACCCCGGAAGCAGGCATCAAGTTATCCTAAGCAACCTCAACAACCCCTGCTAGGGGCTATTTGGGTCCAGTCCTGGCACCTATGGTGCCAGGCTCATATGGAGAGTCAGTCCTGGTACCATAGGCACCAGGCTCATAGATTAAAACTTACCTGATGCAGACCATGCTGCAAACTTACCTGATGCAGACCATGCTGCAAGAGCTCCAAGCCAAAAGAGGCTTGGAAGGGACTACTTTACTTAGGGACTATTTTTTACTCGGGCGGGGCTGGGGAGGAATACTTACCTGGGACTACTTTGGAGACTATTTAAACCACGCCCGAAGAGCAGCACACGCTTCGCGCTATTATGCATCCAGCAGCGTAACGCTCACCGTGCCTGCAAGTCTGCATCCAGCCTTCTGCCACGCCCGCCTCGAGTTTGGAGCTCCTAGGAAAAGGGAGAAAGAAGGAGAAAAGGTTAGAACAAGAGCAATACCTTTAATCCTTACCTGAATTCCCGATCCATCACACCTTCGAGCTGGAAGAAAGAAGTTATTTTATGCGCGTCGCCTCGCCTGCTGCAGCGCCGCGCTGAACTCACCAGCCTTCGCAGCATCTTCACATTCCACCGCATCCTCCTGTATGTTCCCGCCGTACTCCGGCACCTAAGGAGAAGACAAGAACAGCAAGGTGAGCCAAGGGAATACACAGAGGAATGTTAGTTACCCTCCCAGAGATTTACCTGATTTTACCACCGGGGGTACTATTCCTCTTCTCGGGTCGGTGCAGCTTCCACTGCATCTTCGCCGAACCCCGGCCCCTAAGGGGAAACAAAAGGACAGCAAGGTGAAACAAAGGAACTAACAAGGGGAACCATCCTCATCACAATAGACTTACCTGATTTTACCGCCAGAGGTATTATTCCCCAAGACTTCATACTTTCTCTCAGCGCCTGAATAAGGGAGAAAGCAACAGGTTACATATTGACATTATTTTATCGAACTGTGTTGGAAAATACACATCCTTAACAGAATACTACCAGTTGCCACGAGGAACTCTTCATTAGGGTCAAGCTGCAACCTGCAAGGAATCGGACAAGAGTGAAAGTCAGGCATTTGAACTCTTATGAACTTTATACTTACGGCGTCTTGCTGGGAATCTCAGAGTCAATATTGTTCTGGAACTCACCAATTCCTTAGAGCCAGTGAAGCAACTGGTTATCAACGCGCCCCTGCGCTCAATGCAGGATGGAGAGCTCATCTTTTCAAACCATCAGGTGAGACTATAAGAGGGGACATCAAAGGTGATCTGTGGGGAGAACAGAGGGGGTGGGGGGATTTACGCCCAACTTCACGGGTGGTTAATTCCCTTTCTCCATATGCAGAAAAATATTCCTACGGGCCAAGCAAACGAAGCTAGGTGGGCCAGTCCAGTCCGTCATCTCGGCCCTACGCGTCACATTGGTGGAGACCGCAGCTGTCCAGTTCCGATCGACGCCTCTGTGGGAGCCAGGTGAGCCTAACACATAGCCACTAAAGTAATGATGGATTGAAAGAAGGCCGGTGAATCTTTGGGCACCCTGCACCTGGCTGACCATTCTGCGTGCTGCTAAGTAAAGTGGAGATTTATGCATGGGGTTGAAGCCAACCCAATCACAATGGACCAAGTCATCTAGGGTCCTATAGATAGTAGAACCAATGGGACGTCGTACTCTTAGTGACGTCTACAAGAGTAATGTTAGAAGGAAGGGCGTAGACGCCCACCTGATAGTGTTTATCCAATCCTATCACTCCGTTACCACATACAGATATAGTACCTATAGTAAAGTTACCTTTTCCTAACCAATAGAATTGCATGTTAACTTTTTAGCGTTACACGTCAATGATGACGAGCTTTGGGTATAAATGTTACTGTTTGTATGAAGTTCGAGGGAGTTGAAGCGAGATGGACTATCGCATCACTGATGATTTCCATGTTTCCCCGTTCTTTGTACTTGTCATTAAACAGACTCCCCTTTGCCAAACCATTGAGTTGTCCTTATTGATTGGTGTTGGAGTAATATACCTGCACCCCCACCCATCTCAAAGGTGCAGCTAGCTCGTCTTAAAGTACTGCGGAGAAAACCCTGACTCTATGGGCCAGCCGGGGGATTCCCCAGTACACTTGGTAGCAGAGATTTGATGGTTATCGACTATCTATTATTTGACTAAAGAAAGACACCTATTGACCGTCGATATAAAGTAAGTCTAGGTTTTCGGCAATATCGCGAGCCCTTTGCCATTCAGCTGAGTAGACCGTGAAGCAACCCGTAGACAATGGTAGAGTAAGCAAGAGTCTGCAGAAAGGGCCTGAAGGAACCTGTTTTCCCACACTTCCCTTCCCATTCCTACGGGCAACTGAGCGAGAGAAAAGCTGAAGAAGGCGGTAACAAAGGCGGTGATCCCGAGGGTCCAGAGACCAACCATGCGAACGGTGAGTGAAGCAAAAAATGGAATGCTTCGGCAAATGGTGCATGCCTTAGAACAAGTCATGGGAAAAGGTAACGGAGGGAGGAGGGAAAACAAAATATAGTTAGAAGTAGAGAAGACTGCATATATATATAAGGGGAGAATGGATCGAGAGCAATAAAAGATAAAGGAGAGGTTATTAGGGTAGACACCCAAGAAGAGAGAGGTTACCGGGGCAGACACCCGAGACGAGAGAGGATTTGCCTTATTCCTGCGCTTTAATATAAGGGCTAGAATAAGCGTGTATGTACCCAGAGTCCCACACAATGGGGAATGACTAGGCTACCACAATGTTTAAAGACGTCGTGAAAGGGGAACATTTACACTCCATAAAGGGGTAATGATTTGAGGCAGAGATATTTGTGTCCAGCTGGTGTCCGTCTAGTCTGTTAAGTGTCTGTCTTACATGTTTCTCTGTGGTGACGTCACACATATGCATTGACATTTTTTTGAGAAAACTGATTTAAAAATGTCATGCGATTTGAAAGCTGAGCCAGAATCGCACATTAATTGATGTTTTTTGAACAAATCGGTAGTATCAAGTTTTTTGTGGAAAAGTTGGGTTGGAGCTTGCGATATTTGGTGCTCGCTGATATTGTTAGAAGTTATAGTACGAAGTGGGTTAAAGGTACCGCCCACAAGATGTTTATGCCATGGCCACAAAATGGGTCTTTATCCAAAGCCGTTTTACAGCACATGATGACATATTTGCACGCCACATATACAGGAATGAAGTAAGAAAAACGCCTTGCTGTTCTTAGTTGTGGAAAATGTACGAACAGGTAAAGGAGGAAGAGCCGCCAACAGATTGGATACTTAATGTATGCACAGAGGGGGGTGAGACGCCTACCACGCCACCTGCCCCACACGTAACGAGAGTTGAAGAAACTAAGGACGAGGGATTATACCCGTTTAGGGAAATTAAAGCAGCCACGGGGTACAGCAACCCTGCATATGAGTCACCTACACATAATAGTGACAAAAATCAAGGGAAAGATAAGGACAAGAGTATTACCTCCGCAGTCCCAATGGACAAGGGGAGACGCGATGACGAAAGGAAAGATCAGGCACAGACAAGTGCATCTCTCGACAAGGAGAGAGAAGGGAAAAGATGGAAGGGAAGCAAAGGCAGAACTGATGAGATAGCATTCGCAAAGGATGAATGGATGGGAGGACACATTTTGTTGAAACTCGATGGGAAAGGCACTGATGACGCAAGACAAAAGGAAAGGTTAGATGAGACACAGAGAGAGGGGAAAGAGAAGGAGTTAAGAGATGAAAAGATAAGAAGGAAAGACAGACAAAGGTGAGTACAGCTATATCGCGAAGAGCAAGAAAAAAAGCTTGATCGCAACCCAAGAGCGGCCTACGATCAAGACAGACAGAAACAGCAAAGGTTAGAAGAAGAGCAAAGGATACGTGAGAAAAGAATAAGGAGACGAAGAGATGAGGAAATTCGAAGGGCAGATGAACGAAGAAATGAAAAGAGAAAGGAAGAAGATAGGGTCAGAGAAGAATCGAGGAAGCGCAAAGAATTTGATGAGGATATCGAACGTAAGCAAAGACAGAGAGCACGCAATCTTCAATATCTGGGGAGAGAGGTTAAAAAACTCTCTCCAGTAGTAGATTGGGTAGACATCGAAGAATTATTTCCTGGGTACGATTCAGTACCAGGCACGACTAGGGCAAACATTGTTGATGACTTCGACACCAGAAGCATCGGAGAAACGATCGATAGAATATATGATGATATGGGGCTAGAACAGACACCCCAAGAGGAGGGGGAAGACGAGCGCCTGGAGAGCACTCAGCTGTACGACACTGAGGATGTCACCCAAAGTAGTGGGAATAGAGAGCTATCCCTGGATAGATTAAAAATAAGCAGGAACAAGGAGGATACGGGAGGTTGCGTGAATTGGGGACAGACAATGTCCGACTCCGAAAGGGAAGAGTGCGAAGAAAATGAAGAAGGGAGGCGAAGGGAAAGGCGACTCCCATAGGAAAAGGAAATAAGATGGTCAGACGCTAGTGAGTCTGCACCAAGAGCATCAGCCTGACCGATATGAAGAGTATCTCACGGTCAGAGGGGGGTGTCTTCGCCACCTTACGTAGATAGACTAAGGACATTGCCTGGTAGACAACGATGCGGGAATATTACCCCTGCAATAGACAATAGACAGAAGAACAATGAGAGAAGAGAAAGAGGGCTATGCATTCCAATTTTCGCTACTAGAGTAGGGGGGAGTAAGACCACAATATATTCCATGGCCACACATAGATTGAGAACAATTGAAATACAAGCTTCCAATGCTGACATCGGGAGCCGGAAAATGGATACATGAGTTAGAAAAAATGACAGGAGGCAACATGCTAGCTATATGGGATATCAAAGGCCTCCATAACGCCACACTTTGTGAGATAGCAGACGATGTGTGGGCACGAGCAGGCTACCATGGTGTAACCACAATTAATACCTCGCATGATGGAGCTCCATTTAACAATTGTAGAGCCGCAGTATGGAAAGCGTTATGAGTACTTTACCCAGATACTTCCGATATGGAAGCTATAATGACTCGAGTTGGAAGATCCATTGATTTATATACAGAATTTCAAAGATGCATGGGTGCTCAAAACACATGAATCTTGGCCGAAATCTATACCTGTGTTTTACCATATATTGTGCCAAGGGTTGCCAGAACTGGTGCAAAAACAACTCAAGAAATCGGTGGGAATCGAAGCCAAACCGTGGGCAGAAATACAGTTGACCATCGCACATTATTGTAGACTGTTGCAAGAAAACAATTGCAAAAAGGAAGCGACTCGTAAGGATGAGGAAGCAAAGTTGGTGCAAAAGAAATTGTCAAAGTATGCGCTTGAGGGAGCCATGATAACTAGCACAGCTGAATCAGGCATGCAGCAGGTGGCTAATCCACAGCAAAATAATCAGGGCAATGCAGGATTCTATCCCAGGGGAAGGCGACGTAGGGGAAGAGGATGGCAGAGCAATCAGGGAGTTTTCCAAAATACTCAAGGAGGCTTTCAAAATATGCAAAATGGTAACCAAGATATGTCAAATGGGCAAATAGTCCGACCACCGCCAGTTTGTTGGCTGTGTGGAATGACAGGGCATTTGGCGCGCACATGCAGAAGTCAAGGCATGATGCAGAACGGCCAAGGAACAGGAGCAGGCATGATAAATCCACCTGCAGTTTTACAGCAGGGTGGTGCACAGAATCACACGGTGCAACAAGCACAAGGAGCGCATCAAGGGGTGCAACCACAAAGCATGGGGAATTTTCCACAAGGACAATCCCAACAGGCACCGCTGTAACTATGACAGACAGACCATGAACCCTGGAATGTGAGGTACCAATGGGAATGGGGGAAATCCACCAGCACACGGTGGGCTGAATTTATATATAAGTTAGGACAGCTCACTCGGAACCCTGATGTGCTCTATCCTATAAGTGACACCAGACCCTCATAGGGAACCTAGGGTGGATGTCATTATAGGGGGTAAAGAATATTCCTTCCTAGTGGATACAGGTGCGACACGCTCGTGCATACGTGAAGGCAAGTTTTCCTTGTCCGGCGAGGCCATAGATACTCAGAGTTTTACAGGAGCACACAGTCGAGTTCCCTTTACAAAAACACTCCTAGTCTCCATAGGAGAGTGCAAAATGAATGTACCTTTATTATATTCACGTCAGACCCCAGTAAACATTTTGGGTCGAGACTTAATGAAAAAGTTGAACATGGCAATTTTGTTCACGGGCATAGTATGCGCCACTCCAGGAATGCACTATTCAAATGTATACAAAATGGTTAGAGCATACTCAGGACACATAGCCATGAGGGCCATACCATTAGAGCCAGAAATCTTCGCATATGGCATGCGTGTGCTTATGGCGGGCTTTCCAGGCCTTGCAGACAGGATCATGAGAACCCCTGATGAGTTTTTATTCAGACCAAGAATACCTATGCATGAGGAGGAGGGACAAGTATTTCCCTTGATGATACACACAGATGCAGTGCGAGGGATAGTGGTCTTGGTTGGCGGTTACGATGACGAAGGCAGACAATGGTGCACGATAATTGCCATTGAGAAGGATATCGAGTGACTGACATCACTGATGACGATCTGTTTGAAGAACAAGCAGAAATGGGGGAGAAAATGGTGGAAGTAAGTCTCACCTTTTGGGTAAAGATGATTAAAAGAGAAGTACCTCAGCGAATGATGTTGACACTAAAACCTCCTGAATATTTTGATGACGATATAGCTAAAGTGCCTGTCTCAGTGTGGACTACCGGACCCTATGACGTGGGTCTCTTGAAGGGGGTTGGAGAAGTAAGGATTAAACTGAAACCAGGAGCAGTTCTACCAAGAGCCCGACAATATCCCATGGCCAGAGAGGCAGATGACGGGATTTTTAAGACAATTTCGGCCATGATGGACCAGGGCATCTTGGTGATGTCAGAGTCACCATGTAATACGTCAATGTATCCTGTCAAAAAATCAAAGGGAGGGTCTTGGCGTTTAATTCTGGATTTACGCCCAATAAATGATATTGTTGAGACTGAGTTCCCTTTAGTTCCTAACCCGTCTACAATTCTATGTAATAAACCTTTTGAGGCAAAATATTTCACAGTGATTGACTTGAATAATGCATTTTTCTCAATCCAGTTGCACCGTGACTCACAAGATCTGACATCATTCACGTTCAGAAAAATGTGTCTGAAAAGCACGAGACTGCCACAGGGGTACTGTTAGTCCCCTTCGATTTTCAACAGAGTCCTGCAGATGGACTTAAGCAATATTGCAGTAAAAAGTGTCGCCCTGCAGTATGTTGATGACATCCTAATCAGCAGCACAACAGAAGAGCAATGCAGGCACGATTCTATTCAGCTATTGACTGTACTGGCTGAAAAGGATATAAGGTTGACAAGGAAAAGTTACAATATTGTCAACAGGAAGTGCTGTACATAGGCCAGCTGATCTCACATGAAGGAAAGAGAGTGACCCCAGAAAAGGCTGAAGCCATACTGAACACGGCTAATCCACACACATGATAAAATAGAGGCAGAGCTTTCTAGGCCTATGCAACTATGTCAGGGCATGGGTCTTCGACTACAGCTCTTACCCTAAGCCTTTACTTCATGCCCTAAAGAAGGCCCAAGTGACGAAAGAAAAGATCGAATGGTCCGAGACCATGGAGAAAGGATTTGCCGAACTCAAAAGTGCTATTTGCACAGCTCCAGTTCTAGGGATCCCCAATTATGCAGAGGAATTTTACTTGTTTTCCCACACAAATGGCAGCATCATGACGGCAGTGCTCGCTCAAAGAACCTCGCTGGGGTACAAACCCCAGGCATATTACAGTGGGAATCTGGACCCAGTAATGAGAGGCCATTTCCCATGCGAACAAAGTTTAGCTGCCGGAGTGTTCGGCATAGAGAAGGCAACAACCATTGTATTTGGATGCTCAATGACATTGTACGTCGAGCACTCATTATTTGCCATTCTAGAGAAACCAAAGGGCACATTGATATCTCAGAGAGCTTCTGCCTATGAAGTGATCATATCGAATCCCTCGATAAAAATAACCGATGTAAAATAGTGAACCCAGCCATTTTCATAGCAGAGCCAGTCACCGAGGGAGAGCCCATACATGACTGTGCAAATTATGAAGAATTCTATGATGAAATCCCCAGGGTGAGAGAAAATGCCTTGGCATGAGGAGAGATTGTCTTCATTGATGGGTCTTCGAGAATCGATCAAAATGACGGGCAAAGATATACAGGTGTCGCTGTGGTGAAACACATAGCAACTGGAGAATTTCAAGTACTTGTTAGTGTGCGAGTACTATCTCATTATTCAGCACAGGCTGCAGAACTATTGGCATTGATACTCGCCATTGAGAATCACGCAGACCAGGAAGTAACAGTGTACAGTGACTCTGCCTATGTGACGTCAACAGTGCACGCAGACTTAGTGCGCTGGAAAAGGAGGGGCTACCTCTGAGCAGACGGCACACCAGTGCAGCACGCAGCCTTATTGGACAGGCTGATTATGGCACTACAGCTCCCAGTGGGCAAAGCGGTCGTGAATGCGCCGCCCACATGAGACAGATTTTGTCTCATGTGGAAACCAAGCAGCAGATACGGAAGCCTAGCGTATGGCATCCAAAAGTGAGACGATTATGGAAGTGGAAGTCGCCTGTACCAATGAAAGGATGTTGGTTGCACGAACAACACCTGAAGCCTGTAACAATCTTGGGCAAACACAGTTAATGGAACTCCAAGGGGAGGCACCACAGGAAGAGAAGAACCTGTGGAAACGTCGAGGGTGTTCTTTAAACCCCTCTGACAGCTTGTGGTGACAAGACAGAACTGGTAAACAAGTAATGCCTGTAGCCCTACTAAAAATAGCGCTGGAGCAGTTACATTACCCGGCACATATGACAAAGGAGAATCTAGCAGCAATGCTCACGGAAGACTGGTTCATACCAAATTTAGCAGAGCATGTTGCATTTTTTTATGGTGGACTGCATGATCTGCCAGCAATTCACCGCTGGGCACACAATAAAGGTAATGAGAGGAGTCATCCGCAGGCAAAATGGGCCTTTTCAGCACTTGCATCGACATGATTCAAGTATGCACCGGGTACAGATACTTAATTGTTGTGGTGTGTCCATTCTCTAGATAGATAGAGGCAGGTTCATGTACACACCCAAACACTACCTGTGTGGCAACATTTTTAGTGAGGGAAGTGTTCCTAAGGTGGGGGGTATGCGAAGTCATGAGATCAGATAATGGCCCTCACTTTGTTAATTCAATATTTGAGCAGATCAGTTCTCGTCAGCTTATCATCCACAAGGTAATGGAATCTGTGAGAAGCTCAACGGCTTGTTGAAGGAGAGAATAGTCAAGTTGAAGCTTACTCTAAAGAGGGGATGGTTGCACTGCCTTCGACTGGCACTGCATGCACTTCGGAACCAACCAGGCTCCGACCATCATCTTACGTGACACGAGAAGAAGAATGAGAACTCCCCTAACACCCAGAGATAGAGCTAGATGTGATGCCCAGTCAACAGGAGTTGTTTTAGGGTCTGAAATGCAAAACTATCTGAACTGCATGACATCTTGCCTTACTGTAATTTCGGACCAGCTGCAGCGATGACGAAAAGGGTGCAGCACAGCACAAAATACAAAAGGAGACACTGCATCAGACTCAGTTTAAGGTCTACGTGTTCCACTCGTCTTCCCTGTAGACGCCGTCTTTGTGAAAAACCATACAAGGAAAAGGTGGGACGAGCCAAGATTCAACGGTCCTTTTATCGTAGAGGACTGCACTCAGTCCACTGTGAAGCTACAGGGCAGGATATCATTCATTTTTCTTGGTGATATCAAACCCTACATCAGATAAGGCCCCCTGCCTGCACCCCAATGAGAGGAATCGATGAGCAACGGGGAAAAACCACAGCACATGCAGACGGGATCCATGACGAGGAAGAAGGGCGCATGACCAGCAAAACAAAGACAAGGAACTTTTTGCAAGTTGTGGCTTAACTTGGACACTTCCTCTAAGCAAAAAAGGGGATAAGGCCATAAAAACAGACACTCTGTGCATCCTAGTTGCAGGGTGAAGAAGGATATTGCTTGTATAAGCGACAACATATTCTGTTGATTTGAACTTTAAACTGGTGCACACTTAAGCCTTAATGAGAAAAAGACTATGACAAATTTTGACAGAGGATATTTACATTGGAAGCAAATACAGTATCATGATTCATTCAGTACCGAGACCCTATTTGGAATCACTTATGGTGTCCCACAGTAGAGACATCACAAAGGACGTGGTCACCTATTTCAACTTAATGCTAAGATCATACCCGTCACTGGTAGGGAGGCTCACCAGTGTTCCAGACTTTTTACAAGATCCTGAAAACGAAAAAATAATAAGACAACTGCTCACTGTCATTGCCAAACAACTCATCCTACTCCCATAATCGAAGATTGTCCAACTCTCATTGGAAGAACGACAGACACACTCACATTTCTTCGAGACCCAGCAAACACTGAACATGTAAGCCATCTTTTAAATAAGATCGTCATTTTAGTCACAATCCACACGACCGGACAGTGCAGACATTGTTTACATCAAGGAACAAACATATAATCCTGAACCCAGCAAGACACGACAGATGTCCCTGTCACCAGAAGACAGCAGATTGGTATACTGCGTCTTCTTTCACCTTATTGAGGACTTTCCAGAGCTAGTGGGAAGACCAATCAATGTTGACGTACTCACATTTCTCAGAGATCCAGTAAAGTATACCCAGCTAAGCATGCTCCTACATGGTATTGTAGCACAGATTAAACTCTCCAATCTCCATCGAAGCCTCCTGAGGAGACAGTGAAACCTTCCACCGAGGGACAGATCGAAGGAGCAGATTCAAGAACTTCACTTGTTATACTTGTATTTTTTTGCTATTTCTTCATACTGATCAGTATCCAATGTGTCCTCAGGACTGAAGTAGATTTGAGGGGTGGACTGGGAGCTTACCTACTTAGAACATGCACAGTAAAGGGACTTACTGAAGTATTATTTTATTTGATTTTTTTTTCAGGAACTGCATCTTGAAATAAGAGATGATTTACAAGAAGGGGGGCACTTGTGAAGCACCTGACATTCATAACAATAAAATCTGAAAGACGATATTGGTTAAGGGAATGTAATAAATTTGACATTTTGGCGAATGATCGAGATGGGGGTCCAGAGCAGCAACCTGGTCCTCCCACAAGCAGAGAGGCACCCCTGCTTCTCTGGAAGAAAATGCTGCCGCCTGACCTATAAGGGCATAATGTACTTTTGCATCATATTTGTCATTATTTTTCTGTCATTAACGATCAGGACTGCATTCTTTATTGGTGCACAAAGCGTTCCAATTTCAGTGCACCCACCTGATGATATGCGCATGAAACCCACAAAAGCACCTAGTCCTTATATAGTCATTCCAGTCCCTAGAAAATCTGATGGCAGAGTAAATGAACTTGAAATTAACGTAATTAACAGTGATATACACAAATACTTATGGTAACAAATGATCAGGAAAGCCGGAGACAGGGTCGGCATGAAATGAATGAAGAAAAACACTGACAACTACATGCACACACACAATGAAAGCACATGAAACAGGTCTAGTGTCAATGACCTCAGAACCACAAACGAGAGCAGCAGAGAAGATGAGACTGCCTGCCATAAAAACCTTCACAGAAGATAGTGTGAGAAAACATGGAGAATTAAGAGAAAGACCAACAGAAGCAGTCATATCAGAAACCCTTAAGAAAGCAGAAGCGGCCTCAGAGAAACTCTCTGCAAGAACGCAACTGATAGTAGACTCATTATTCCCATAGATAGCCAGAGCGAGGAAACTACAAGAGGAAATGAAGAACAAAACAGTAGAGACTGTATTGACAAGCACACATGTTCTGACACAAGGGACAAATACCAGGTCTACAATACAGCCATATACCAGACCAGTGTCGGGTTGGTTGGCATGGGCCTTTGCACGCCCATGCCAACCAGATGAAAAGATGCATGAGGACAAGGAAAGAGCTGCCAGACTCTTGTCCACTCAAATGGCACAGATGAGGAGACCTGCACCATGGACCGAGATACCTAAAGATCCTCCACCAGGAAAAAGCCATACAGAGGCATTCAGAGATGTAGTTATAGTGAACTACAGGAAAACCTTAAGACTTAAGAGAAGCATGCATGAAGATGACAATGAACTAAACGACTACCTGGACAGCACAGCACATCTGGGAAACAACATTTGGTACCAGCACATGAAAGAAGTTTGAAGACGAAATTCAGAAGGACAATGCTTTGTTTGTGCACTTCTACCATACAGCATGGGGAAGTCCAAGATCTTCGTAGCTGAAGAAATTGATGTCCCAACAGCACACTGTCTCTCACACATAGCAATGTGCAAGACCAGAGGCCAGTTCATGAGAAGTGACGCCTCATTGATATGGGCAACTGAAACAGTTTATCCTGATGAAGATGATTATGTCCAGGACATTAAAACAAGAAACAGAGCTCACACAAGGAATCATGTGATTAGTTACGAGAAACCTGACGTTAAAGGAGCAGGAATAAGATGGGAAGTAAAACCGAGACTGTACGTCCAAGGGAAAACTCCAGAAGAAGCTCAAATTTGGAAAAACAGAGGCCAAATGCAGATTTGGGGAACAGTGCTTTCACCAGATGGATGGGAGCAAGGAGCAGTGATCTGCCGAGCATGGATGGTCCTCGGAGCCTGCAAGGAAGCCATCAAAAACTCACAAACACTGTGCAAGCCAGCATGGCCAAAACTTGCAAAACTACTGACATGGGTCGAAGACAGAGGAGGACCCTTGCAGATAGTGCCACTAGAAAGTCCGAAATTGTGCTTCAGGAACAATGGCACAAGAAAGATGGGAGAGAATCAGAACTGTGGACACATTTTTGATGCTCCAAGAATGGATTATGGAACCGCAGTAATTATGGATCATTATTGGGCATGCGGACCCAAAGCATACATCTTACTGTCGAAAAACTGGGGAGGCATTTGCACAATAGTGAATGTCCACATTCCAGCATTAGTAATCCCGATAATTGACCTGAACATTGACAGTTTCCCAAAAGCAGATGCTCACCTGAGGAAGAGGAGATCTGTGAAACTGATAACTCGAATGAAGAGAGATAATTACTTCTCTGCCAAATCAGAAGAAGCATTTCATGCAATCCCATATGAACACAGGCTGTTCAGCCTCACATCATCAGTGTTCACAACAATTTTTATGCCAAGAATCCAAGTCGGAGTAAACACTAAATGGTTTCAGATAACCAGATGGGAATTGCTACAGACAATCAACACGACAATAAAAGGATTCAATGCAATCAAGGACGAGTTAAGAGCAATCCGACTGATGACTCTCCAGAACAGATATGTACTTGACATGATGACAGCTATGGATGGAGGAGTGTGTGCAAAAATTGGAGAATCATGTTGCACATTTATACCTTCTCAGGACAAAGTAAATTGAACTTTAACAGAGGCCATAGGAATGCTGACAAAGCTACAGAATCAGATGATCGACGGAACTGACGAAGTTGACGATGACAGCTGGTTTGGATCACTATTCTTGTGGGTCCAGCAATGGATGGCAGAGATATTCAAGTTTCTGGGAGCCCTGCTATGGATGATATTACTAGGATTTTGTATCGTCAAGATAATAATCTCGCAATGCCAGAAAACTGCGAAGAACACCATAGGGATGAAAATCATGATTGATGTCAAGCCAGGATGGAGGCCTAGAGATCTAACTGATGATGAAATTAGTGACTTTGTGAAGGCCAGCGAACATGCACCAGAAGGTACAAAGTTTCTTTATCCCAGGAAATACAGAAACTATGAAGGAAAATGGATTTACTGCAGCCCAAATGGACAATGGCAATTAATGAAATGGAATAAAGATGAACATGGAAAAACGGCAGGAAGCCTGAAAGGAATGATAAAAATATGGACTCCAAAGAGACACTTCTTCAAACCATCATGTACAAACCCAGAAGATGAAGAAGGAATGAACCCAGAAGATGAAGTGAAGATGAATATAGAAGAACCAAGTAAGATGAATCCAAAAGAGGAAGCGGAAGTGATCGATGAATCGACCAGAGGGGGGAGTATAGAGGAGGTCCCAAAAAAAGCCTGCACTCCAGTTGCCCGTACTCCAGTACTAGGAACGTTCACACCGAGATATGTGATGTATGAAGAGCAAATAAACCAGCAGAGCCGCAGTAGGGCTCTGCCCAGTGCCTATCAGGAGAACAACACCTGTTGAAGTACCGATACCTAGAAAACCATGGACAGTAAGGTATCCATTGAGAAAACCCTACCAGCAAGTAAAATGAAATGAAGATAGCCTAATTACCATCCCGGAAGAAACCACAAAGGCCTTAATTGAATGACGAATGGTGACGTCACGAAGGCCCGGACTAACGTGCAGAACCAAAATATGACACACAGAGACGTAACGCCATGAATAAGGATATTGTGTACCTAGAAGGAGAGACGATGTTGAAATATGAGAAAACAGTGCAGCTTTCTATGCTTAGTAGAAGATAGACCGCGGCAAGCACCACCTATACATATCTACCTCAACGAAGCACACTATACAAGACCAATAGAAGGAGCGAACAGTAGCTTTGCGGAATCAAAACTTAAGAAAAGAATAGCCTATCTCAGGAAGGCCGAGATAAGGAGGCATAGGCAGGTGGCAAGCCGAATAAGAATAAATGCACAAATTGAAGAAAACTGGGCAAATTTACGTTGTGAGTAGCACGTGATGATCCGAGCGAGAAGGAGCACAGGTTCACACCTACTCCTGGCTGCCGCCCAGACATAGATATCATAACTTCTCCTGACAAGAACATATAGTTTCAAGGCCGACTACAGCCAACTAATTGACACATAGCCACTAAAGTAATGATGGATTGAAGAAAGGCCGGGTGAATCTTGGGGCACCCTGCACCTGGCTGACCATTCTGCGTGCTGCTAAGTAAAGTGGAGATTTATGCATGGGGTTGAAGCCAACCCAATCACAATGGACCAAGTCATCTAGGGTCCTATAGATAGTAGAACCAATGGGACGTCGTACTCTTAGTGACGTCTACAAGAGTAATGTTAGAAGGAAGGGCGTAGACGCCCACCTGATTGTGTTTATCCAATCCTCTCACTCCGTTACCATATACAGATATAGTACCTATAGTTACCTTTTCCTAACCAATAGAATTGCATGTTAACTTTTGAGTGTTACACATCAATGATGATGAGTTTTGGGTATAAATGTTACTGTTTGTATGAAGTTCAAGGGAGTTGAAGTGAGATGGACTATCGCATCACTGTTGATTTCCATGTTTCCCCCGTTTTTTGTACTTGTCACTAAACAGACTCCCCTTTGCCAAACCATTTAGTTGTCCTTACTGATTGGTGTTGGAGTAATATACCTGCACCTCCATCCATCTCAAAGGTGCAGCTATCTCGTCTTGAAATACTACAGAGCTAACCCCGACTCTATGGGCCGGCCACGGGTCTCCCCAGTACAATATTAATCCAACCCAGTAACTAGTCCCTTTTATTAACATTCAGTGCAAATTAGTCTATGTGGAATTAACCTGAGAACGATTTTGTAAAATGCATGGCACATTGTAAAATAGAGTTTTGTGCAGACAGAGCTTGGTGCAGTAAGTTAAACCTCTGCTGAGGTGAACCATTATTAAGTCAGGAAGTGAAGGAAGAAATGTAACATTTGTTTTTCAGAAATGCGGTTACTTCAATGGGGAAAATACACAGAGCAGTTCGGATGATGTGGGTGGATCGAGCTGATGAGGCGTTGCATTGATTGACAGAAGAACCTATTAAAAAGGCTGTGAGTGGGTGTAGTCAGATCAGACATCCTCAGACACTGCACTGAGAGGGACAGTGAATTGCAGGGGGCTGCCTGGTGCCGTAGCAGTCCTCGTCTGAGTGGCCAAACCTGAGGGAGACAGGAGAAAAAGACTGATAGGGATTCTCCTGTTAAACTGAGTCAGAAATATTGCCAGCATATCTGGGAAAATATAAATATAAAGTGTGGGGTGTAGGATTGCCTGCCGGTCAGTTTGTCAGGGAAATAGGTCATTTCATGTTATGTGCTGTCAATGTTAAAAGTGCATACAATTTCGAAATTATGTGAATGCCTTTCATGTTTTGTTCTTTCTTTCCTCAAAGTGCATCTCTTGCCAAATTCCTCACTTTCAAGGACGGATGGTAAGACTGGTCACAGCTTATTCTATTTTTGAAATGGGTGATTGCTCATTGTAATACACTCATACTGTAAAACCTGATATATGCATAACTGTTGCCATGTATAAATGGTAGGGTTATCTGTTAAGAGAAAACAATACATGATAAAGTAACTTGGTGTTCTGGTGCATTTTTGCGGCAGTCGGTCTTTTTATTTGACCTACACCAAGAAGCGGGTGCACAACTAGAAATATCCCAAAGGGAAATAACTGCTGTCAACTATCTAGCTAGAAAGTGAAAGAATGTGCAGTATTTCAATGTGTTTGTTTTATGATTTTGAAACTCAGACACAAGGGCATATTGCAGGATTGTACATAAAATACTGCGAGAAGAGAAGCTATAAGTTACCCACCCAAAGTGTATGTAGTCTGTTATGGTGAGCGGCCCTGGTAAAAACAATTGTTAGGCAATATTCTGAAGTTAGTCTCACCACTGTAAAAGGAAATACCCCAACAAATTACCACAAGAGATACTACCAATATAAAATACCACTGTTTACCGCCATAATAAAAAATACCACAGTTAGGTATAACCCCAAAATATATCCAACATATCCCCACAGATTGATGGCAATCATGTCTATTGCCTATTGTAGAGGATCAGCCGAATGCCTCTGCAGGAAATCCCGCCCCCCTCCCACCTGTATGCTGGAAGCCTGAAATTGTGCCATGCTTGACACCAGCGGTTGTGAACATTCCGCTGTGAATCTTTGAGAGAAGGTATCCACTAAGAAAACCATATCAGATGTATTCCCGAAGAGATGACAATCTCATGGAGGAAGTCCCTGAAGAAACATGAAAGGAGCAAGAAAAGGAGCTGGAGACGTCACAAGAAACAGGAGTGACACACAGAGAAGACTGGCTGAAGAAGAGAATGTATAGACCATACAGAAACTGATGACGAAGTAAAGAATCGAGTAAACTTTCATGTGCAAACGAAGATTGCACGTGTGAAGAGCACTGCAGCGAAGGCAAGTCGTTCAATAACTGTACAGATGCAGTAACGAAAGTAGACACGTGATCATATAAGCTGGCTATACGTAGTGAATAGACTGCAGGCGTAGTCGCCAATATATAGAAGCTGGGTATCGGTGTCACAACTTTAGTGAGTTCAAACCCATGGAGAACAGGCCGAGAGCTGTGTCACACCAAAGAATGGCCAAGATCATGGAGGATCTTGGAAGGGCTGTCTGGCCTGGAGTTAAGACTAAAGCAGCTGTAGTGCAAAGCGTTGATGCATTGGCGTAGGTGTATCGAACCACTGAGCTAACAATATTGCATATTAGGTCGCACAGCACACAGCACTCGCCAGCCCGGTGTTCTGGCTCCCCCAGCCGGGTGGCCAAGGAACCCATAGCCCTCTTTGCCAGTGACTTGTTTGAATCCTGTTTTCGCCGCAACATCTGCTTGGTGGTCAGTACAGGTCCAAATTGATCATCGAATTGGGCAGGACTGCAAGTTAAAGAGTGCCATGAGGGAGGATAACAAGAAAAGAAATGCACTGGAATATAGCTGCGAATAAAGCCATGAACCACGACAGAATCGTCAGTAAAATAATGCACTGCGGCAGCACTGGCACATATGTGATAGCATGATAAGCTAGTTGTTTGTATATATGTCCTGGGAGGATAGCTCAGCGGCAACGTGCTCGCCTTGGAAGCAAGAAGACACGAAGCAACACAGGTTTGATCCCCAGCGCTTAGAAACCTCTGTGTATTTAAGCGTGTTATAAATATGCAACTAAGACAAAAAAAAAACAATTACGCACCTAAAAAACAAACAACATGCCTGCGGGCTGTGTGAGCGCTTTAAAAATGCAAAAATGTTTAAAAAATAAACCTCTACACTGGAGTCCGGAGGCCTCCCTATAACGTTAGGGCGTTACCATGTCTTACCCCAATTCACTGTGATTGTAAAGCTATGTATATATTTCGTCTGGTAAATCTAAAACTACGGGTCCCAGAATGCACTTGGAACTGAACTGGATGCTGGTTCATTTCGGAGTAGGGTGTCCTGGTGTAGACGTCAACAATACTGTAGCATGCATGCCAACATGCCCGTTCCATTCGGAGGCGCTAGAAGGCACTCTCTTCAATTCATATCCCCTTAGAGCTTGCACGTGCAGCATGTCAGGGCAGTTTCAATATACTCTGGTAAACCCAGAGCTAGGTAAGGGGGTCACACCTGGGTCGCAGACTCCTGAGCAGAGCCCCATACCTGCCACGTGGCCCCATCTCCGGAGTAACACCTCAGCGAGCACTTCTTTTTTTTTTTTTACAACCAGATGCACTATGAATTCTGGTACTTGTCGTTCCATTTTATCCTATTATAAATGTGTGGCTTGGAGCATCAGAAGGCTACTTGTGGTTGCCTATAAGGCCAGGTTGCCTGAAGATATCTCTCACACACAGGGCATTGGACACTTGGCAGAGCTGATGTACTTTCTACCAACATTTACGACCTCCTTCTAAAAAGCAACATAGCTGGCTACATTTGACGTTGAGACAAGCGTACAAAGCTGTTCACAAAACACACCTAACAATTGTGACGTATTTTAATTATTTTATTATGTGCTGGTCGGGTGTGTTTTGATTTTTAATTGTACCGCCCAGCTCTCTGCTTATCGTGTGCTTTTTTTGATGAACTCTGAAAATTGCTGGACTGCTTGATATGTCTCACCTGGCATTCGTCTGCACCGCAGCTGCTTCCCATGAGGACCCCACTGTTCCCGCCCACCTGTGCTCCCTTCAGTGTATAAGAAGCCGGCAATGGCGCCGGTCTCTATTATTCAGCAGCTGGCAAGATGGTTTCTGCAGCCTTTGGGGGCGTGTTCCTGTTGCTTGGCGCAGTTTGTGGGGCTCAGCTGGGAGCAGGCCCGTTACTGGCCATTGGGGACAACCCCAAGTTGAGCTGTGGGCCACACAGCATGCAGCTCAGTCTTCCACTGAGAAGCGGCACCCCCTTTGCTGGGTTTGTTGAGGGTGGGTGCGCTTATTATGTATTGTAACTGACGTTTTACCGGGGTTTTCTTTGGGGGTAATTTTTAGTGGCTGTTGGTAAGTTAGTGAGCTCATGTGTTTATGGTCAGTAACGTATCGATTGCTGCTGTTTCAAAGTGCTACAATATGTTGCTTTGGTGGTGAACGGTAGTGTTGTGGACCATAATACTATCGCCCCCTGTAGGGCTCCAAATGCTAGTCGTATTTCAAAGTCCTTCAGAGGACGATGAAGTACGCTAGGGGAGAAGGGGCTGGTACAGTAGCTGACTTGAACAGGGTGGAGACGAGTGAGGTCTCTGTAGCGAGCGATCTGGGCAGTTAATTTGGTGTCATTTTACAAATCGTATAATTGTTTAGTGGCCGCGTAACTAATAGAATGGGGCTTCTATTTGCAAGTAGTATTACGAGCAGGTAAGGGTGCTTAGCGTTGTTAATCCCCATTCCCTCAACTTTTTGGGGGGACCAAGGCTTGCTTAATGGGATCCTGTCTTCCATTGTCAGTAGTCACTCAAGGTTCGGTAGTGGGTTTTGTGAGACCCAGCTGTTTCAATAGGCACAGTTCTTGTTTGTGTCTGGTTTAGTGGGACCATGTCAGTGGTGGTAACAAGTAAATGCAAGCATTCGCAAAGACAGTTTTGAACAGGATGTCAGTGCAAGGAACAGATGCGAGGGCACACATGATGTACACTTGAAGATGCATAATCCATCGAACCCTCCATTACAACTGCAATGGAGACACTGACACTGTTCCGAAATGCACCTTTATGTTCCTGTGTAATCGCTAACCTGGCTCTGAGAGCTCCCCTTTGGTAGGGGTTGGTGCTCTCTGCCCCAGCATTTAGTGCTATGAGGATGATGCTCAACTCATGTTCAGGCTCCCTTCTGCCACCTCTGACTGTCTTTCTGTTATCCAGGAGTGGTGTGCTGCCAATGATCTCTGCCTTAATGCCAGTAAGACTGAGATTCTCATCAGCACACCTGCACCCTCCTTTCCTGTCACTCTTGGCCCTTCTCCTGCTCCCACTTTTGAGGCTAAAAACATTGGTCATCTTTGACTCCACACTTTTCTTCTCTTGTCACATCTGTCTATAAAGTCACACTACCAGCTGCACCTCCTCTGAGGTATTTGTCCTTTCCTCCACCCCATCCCCTGAAGTTCACCGTCTCCAGAGCTCTGGTTCTTTCTAGGCTGGACTGTAACAGCCTCTTCCTAACTGCCTGCATCTACTCTCCGTCGATACAACTCATCCAGAACAGGGCTGTGAGACTTGTCCTTGGCCTCAAGCCCAGGGATCGTATCTCTCAGGACTGAAATCTCTGCACTGGCTCCCAGTGGTGGCGAGAATTAAATTCAAACCCCTCTGCAAAGACCACAAGGCCTTCTGGGGCCTCTCAATACCTTCAACTTTCTTCCTAAATATCTTCCTTCCCGAGCTCTTCGCTCATCTGCTTCCAACTCCCTCAGGGTCAGTTGCTTCTGCAAGCAACGAGTTGGTGGTAGATCTTCCTTCTGCTCGGGCCTCCCTCTGGAATAACCTCTCTGAAACTCGAGGAGAACCATCTGTTTCCGGAAGCACCTCAAGACCTTCCTCTTTGCTTCTGCTTTCTCTCCTCCTCTCCCCTCCGGATCTTTTGGCTGAAACTGCACTGGTGACCCTCAGATCTCGGGCACAGGTCCCCTCCCTGCCAGTTGCACTCCTGCACTGCCCCCCTGGCAAGCCTTGCATCTGGGGACTGTTCTCTATCCCTACAGCCCCCTACCAGCACACCTGATGTCTCCACTTACCCTTGCCACCAGCACACTTTTTTTTATTTATTTTACTGTTATCTGTATTGCACTACCCCCCTCCACTGCACTTGTGTGAACTCATGTCACCTGGCCTAGTATGATCGTTGTGTCTTTCCTCTGTTCCCTTTCCCTTGCCTCGTCATGCACTGAAACACTTTAGGCCCGTTATAAATTCGGTGTGTACCCTGTATTCGTTGCTGTCATGTTGGCTTGTCGATGCACTGAAGTGAGTGGGGGCGGGGGAGAATGCTGGCTAGGGACATCCATGAACTGTGGAGCTAATCGGAGAGGGGTTGGGAGGTAAATTGGTCTGTATAGCTTAATAACCTGGTCTCGCGTAAGCATTCACTATAATATGCTGCTGTTCGCCCACATGTAATCTGCTTACTAAATTAAGATGGTGGTGAGCAAAGCACCTGTAGGATTTGGGTTTAGCTGCGGTGGACTTCGCTTCTGCTGGTCTAGTTTGGCAACTAGTCACGCCAGAGCTTCAAAACGGATAACTGCTTTCTTTTTTCTACCTCCCCCCACCAGACAAGGCCGGTATGGCTGTCATCCTCCAGAACGACACTGACTGTGGGACTTGGGTCAGTCGGCGACCAGATGGCTCTGTAAACATTGGTGCGGACTACACAGGGTGCTATGTAAGCAAGCGGGTAAGGAGCTATGGAACCATGTGCGTTTTAGAGCTGGGGATTGGGGAACCCTTGCCACTCCTGTGCCCTTACCATGTCATAGAAATTACATGACCTTGCAGTCCTCGCGTACATTCTGGGATTCAAACGTGAACGAGTGAGACCTCTGGTGGTGTTAGTAGTTTTCTGTAACTTGATGGTCTATCACCTTGGCCCTACCATTGGCAAAGCATGTGAACATTTCTCGACCCCCGCCTCCCCCACGCTTCGCCCATTCCTCCATATCCCGGGGCACTTACCCCCATTCCTCCATATCTCTGGGCACTTGCCCAGACACCCTACTTGTAGCCAGTGCAATGCTTGAGGAAGTTGCATACATAGTGTAAAGCCAGGTCTTGGCCTCAGTGGACTAATGCTTCGCCTGAACTGGTCTTGGCAGAGCCCCCTGCTGACCTCGGGGTACAGCTGGGTGGCGTTGGGCAGCAAAGCTGGGTGGGGTGTGTCCTCTTGACATGGGTTTAAGCACCTGGGGTAAAACGTGATCCCCCTCCTTCGTGCTAAGCGGCGATTGGTGAATTGCAATTAGCCTGTTCACCTGTCTGGGCCAAATGTTGGGTGGATCCGTCTGCCTACCCTGTGCATTAGCTTTCCATGCTAGCTCTAGTGGTTTTTAACCAGCATTTTATTGGGTTGAAGACTACTTGCAAAATGTCAGCCAGGGTTCGAAGTCCTCGCTGAATGTGTGCACTACACCGACTCTGCTTCTGGGGGGAGCCCGTCCTCCAAATACACTTTTGCATCCTCTTTAGAGCGATTTGTGCATTCTTTCAGGATGGAGAGTACACCATGACCCTTGCTGTGCCGTCTTTACCGGGACTCGATCTCCCAAAGCAGCTGAAGTGCCCCGTCTTGCCTGGTAAGTTCCCCTTTGAAGGGGTGGGATGAGGGCATAGCTCTGTTGCTTCATGGCGCAGTAAACTCCATTTTGACGCCTTGTTTGCAGATTCTTCTCTAGCCATGGATGCACCAGCTCCAGATGTGTGCGCTGCAGTTGGTACAGCGGACCGACTGTCCTGTGGTGCTGCCATGGTCTCTCCGGATGTCTGCGTGAAGTACGGCTGCTGCTCTAATCCTAGGGACTCCACAACTCCCTGCTACTTTGGAAGTCCAGGTTGGTGTCTTTGACTGCTACAGAAGTGCATAATGTTTGCCTGAAACCCAGTAGCCTATACATAAAACCTTAATCCCCCACACTAATTGGCTGTCAATTGCGAGTTGTAGTCAGTTTCTGTAGAGCCGTGTCTCCGGAGGAGGTGGGGGTAGATGCATGTTCCGCTCCCCTTGTATGAAGGGTATACTGTTGCATCATCCCCTTTGGCAGGACCTCTTTCAGTCATTACCTTGTGCCTCAACATAGGCTGCCATTATGCAAAACCTTAGACGGTTAATCTTTCTACTACTATTCTTCTGTTGAAGAAGCTATTGATCCTCTATCTCTCAAATAGTGGGATGCTTGATCCTGTGTATCCTTCAAGGGATGGGGTGCTTGGTTTGACCTTGATCCTGTGTATCCTTAAGCATAGGATGCCTAGTGGGAGCTGTTGGTTGTCTTCATGACCATCAATCTAGCTTCAGAGCTGCCAGAAGCACTGAAACAGCTGAACCTGAACATCTGTGAAGACCTGCTCTCCAACCTTGATTCCAACACCCCGTGTCATCCTCTTACTTGATCTCCCTTCTGCCTTTGACCCGGTCAACCATGCCATCCTTATCAACTGTCTCCATGATGCCCTGGCAGACTTCTTTCCTCTCTGATCGACCATCCCAGGTCCAACTTGGGTCATTCCTCTCCTCCTGTGGTGTCCCCCAGGGGTCTAACCTCTCTCCCTGGCTGTTCAACCAATACTTGGCACTTCTTGCCCACCATATTGCTGCTCTCTGCCCCAACTTTCAGTGCTTTGCAGATGACACCCTGCTCATTTTCAGTCTACCTTCAGCCACCTCTCCTTCTCTCTTCTCGGACTGTCTGCTATCCAGGAGTGGTGTGCCGCCAATGACCTCTGCCTTAATTTTTTAAGACCGAGATTCTCCTAATTGGCACACCCGCTCCTTCCTTTCCTATCGCTCTCTGGCTGGCCACTTGGCCCTCTTCCTGCTCCCACCTGCAAGGCTAAAAATCTCAGGGTCATCTTCGACTCCACACTCCTTCTCTCCGACATCTCTAACAGGTCACAATACCACCTGCACCTCCTACAAGGTATTATTCATTTCTTCTCTCACCCCCCCCCCCCCCCAGAACCTTACTGTATCCAGAGCTCTGGTCCTCTCTAGGCTGGACTATTGCACCAGCCTCTTTCTAAATATGCCTGCTTCTACTCTCTGCCCTCTGCAACTCATCCAGAACAGGACTGCAAGACTTGTCCTTGGCCTCAAGGCCAGGGATCATCTCTCCAGGCCTGAAATCCCTGCACTGGCTGCAAGGATTAAGTTAAAAGCCCTCTGCCTCGTCCACAAGGCCTTCTGGGGCCGCAATACCTTCCACTCTCTCTTCCTAAATATCTTCCTTCTCGAGCTCTTCGCTCATCTGCCTCCAACTCCCTCAGGGTTAGTCGCTTCTTCATGCAACAAGTTGGTGGTAGATCTTTCTTCGGTTGGGGCCTCCCTTTGGAACAGCATCCCTGCCTCCTTGAAACTTGAGAGGCATCTTAGGTTCCAGAAGCGCCTCAAAACCTTCCTCTTTGCATCTGTTTTCTCTCCTTCTCTCCCCTGCTGAACTTCTGGCTGACTGCACTGGTTACCTGGCCACCTTCTGATCTCAGGCCCAGGTCCACCTCCCCCATCAGTTGCACACCTGTACTGCCTCCCTGGCAACCCCTGCACTTGTGGACTGGTTTCTGTATCCATATAATCCCCTACCAGCACTTGACCTCTGCCCTTGCACTTGCCACCAGCTGGCCGTACTTTTACTTACTGCTCTATTAATTCTATTGCCCTTCCCCTGCACTTGCACGATCTGAATGACACCTTGCCTAGATGTCTTCCCTATGTTCCCCCTCCCTTGCCTCGTTGTGTCTTGAAACACTTGTGTTTAGGTGCATTATGAATGCCGTATCGTATCCTTCCCCGGATGGGATGCCTAGTGTGAGCTTGATCCTGTGTAAGCCTTCCATCAGGGGAAGGATAGAGTGAACTTGTTGCAGAGTGACTCAGGTGAACTGTCTGGCCAGCCTTGGACTGACCTTACACTAGTTTCTCATGGTAGGGTGGCTGTGTTCCAGTGTTGTTGTAGTTCGTCTGTCAAGACGTTCCTTGCTCATGACTGGGTAGGCAGACGCTTGGGTGGTTTGGCTTGCAGTTAGTGCTTCACAATCACTCCTGCATATGCAGATCAAACCTACTTTTTTATTTGGCGTGCTGTTGAATGTCCAGAGGTTCTAGCGATTCTTCCTTTAGAAAGTCTTGTGGCTGCTTTCGGGATTTGCATTTTGTCTGGGGCAATGGTGGAATTCAATCTCCTTAATGTTAGCAACTGTAGGCAAGGATGCGGGTCCATGTGAGCTGTTCTTCAGTGCCTCTAGGAGGAGCTGCAGATGGGTGGAGTCCCGAGTGCGTTGCAGGCAGTGCGTGGTTGACAAGTTCGAGGACTCGTCCACGGAATAGCAAATTCTTTTTTGCATCCACGTCTGCTGTGGCATGGGGCATTACTTCATTTCCGTTCTTTTCTAGTGACTGCCTACTGCACTCCTGAAGGCCAAGCCGTCATCGCTGTCTCTGCTCGAGTGACTGTGCCCTCCCTGAACCTGGGCTCTGTGCGCCTGGTCAGTGTGACCAGTACGTGCTCGGGCCTGGACGTGAGCCGGAATGGGGCGTTCCTGGTATACCAGTTCCCTCTGTCCTGTGGTGGCTCTTCACAGGTGAGCTCATGGGACCCCAAGGCATGATGTGGGGAGCTGGGGCCTTCAATGCTATGTAAAATCTGGAGCACAGTCAACTTGCCACACGGTTAAGCCGCAAGGGACGTGCTGTAGAATCTGCAGATTCGTGGATATTGGAAAGCACACTACATGAAAAGGCACAAGATGCCCTGGCCTATGCTTAAAATTGCAAGAAAGTAGACGTGATGCTATTTGTAGGGTTAACTGTTGGTTTAGCAGATCTAAACCGGCTGGAGATTTGGGAAAGTTCGTTGTGAGGTGGAGATCGCCTAGTACTCCCTGTATTATTGACCTTGTACATAGCAGTGTGTTTGAGCCACTAGCGTAGATTGGCTTAAGTGGTTCCATACGCTCCTCTCCACTCCAAGAGCTAATGCCACCCCTCTGCCCAGGATCAGCTATCGTCTTCCTTTCACTATTGGCAGCTGCTTGAATGGATGCATTAGCCTTTAATGGTTCAGCTTATTTTCTTTTCTCTTCATATAGGTCGATGGTCATCTAGTTTACGAAAACCGCCTGGAGGCATCCCAGGAGTTTCAGAGCTGGAGTGGTTCCTCGATCACCAGGGACAGCACCTTTGGGTAAGAGAAGCTGTGGCAGTTACGTGGTTTTGCGGAGCTGCATGGTCAGCCAATGAAAGCAGGCTTACTACAATAACCAAAGCCTGGGAGTCCTTTACTCCATTACACGATGGTGTTTAATGTGCTGGGGTACAGTTTTTCTTATGTTTGATATGTAATTCCAAGTTGCATGCTGCTGCTTGACTTAATACTTGAGTGCGAGACTCGCTGAGTTGAAGCAGTAGCATAGTAAAGTTAGTGAGTTGGAAACTGTATTAAGCTGTGCTATTTGTACTTTTTTTTTTTTTTTGGGGGGGGGTTTATTTGAACTGCCACTAAGAGATGCAATTGGGTACTTGGAGGTGGGCCTCATGCACCAGGTGAAATGTCTTCACACATTTCATATTGGACGGTGTTTCCTCAAAATACATTTTCAAAGGGGTGGTGGGCCCCCTGTCGCTGAACAGGATTGGCGGTTCGTGGCAGGCACCCGCCCACAGTGGACGTCAAAAGAAAGTGTAGAGAGCATTTTAAAAATTAATTTGCATCACAAGCCCCCTCCCTACTGGCCAAAATCGTGATATGGTGCCCAGGGGACAGGTGTGTTTCTTTTATCTGGTCAAAAATGCCATTGACCCAGTGCCTGGCATACACACAACCCCATTGAGTATGAGGAGCTTGTGACCCGGGGACATTTAATTTTTATTTGCATCTCAGATTTCCAGTAAAAAATATCTGACCCCCTCAAGCATTGAGTGGGAGGCACTGGAGTGCAGACCGGCAGGTATGGCTTTTTTTTCTGTATGACATGCCAGCCCAGTCGGTCGTGCCTTGCATGTGAGGTGCTGGAGGGCAATGGGGGGGGGAGGGGAAATGCCATTACTGGGGCCCCTAGCACCTCACATGCAAACAATGTGTACCTGTGAAGCGCTTTGGGCCTCAGCTCCTGACCCCCCCCCCCTACTCACCCCCCTCGTGCATCGCACTCGGCATAATCACATTAATGATGTGGTTTCTGAGGGCAAGGCGCTGGTGCACCATGCGTGGCATGTATTACTGGGCATGGTTGCTTTACTAGCTACACTGGCATTTCAAAGCAGCCATTTCCTATTGTGGTATGACTTTATTGGGCATCTTTGATAAAGCAAACGGGATGAGTGTTCTGTGGCTATTTTAGTGCGGCCAGTTTGGACCTGCTGTTCTTATGTGGGGTACTGCCATGCATTAGCAGAATAAACATGGACATGTATCATTACTAGCATTAGGCACAAAGCGAACTGTCCTATGCGAATATTAGGATACAAGGGTGCAGGTGGTATGGACACAGCCAGTGTGAACATTCTACTTGTACGTGCGGGCGGGCATCACGATTAACCCGTTCTTTCAAATTTCTTGAGATTCCGCCCCCCCAACCCTGATTGGTGTAGGCTCGGTTGCTGTGGCATATCTGGGACAAACGCATTCCCCTTGTTAAATTCACCAGCTGCCACTGGAGGAACCGTCCCTGGCTTACTTCACATGCAAGACCATTATCTTCGGAAGGGTTTATAGTGACCAACGTCAGCGTCCTTTTAAGAGCGAGTCAAGTAGATTCTGCTCGTGTACTTTCTCGTACACTTATGGTAGGGCAAGAGCTCGGACCACGCCATTTTGCCGTGTACGACTTCTGTAGCCATCTGCCTGCTGTACGTTTGGCTGCTGACCTGTAGTTGGACATCACCTGCCCCCTAGCACCCCCGCCCCCCCCCCTGCAACTACTCCTCTCATCCCTCCCCAACGGCCTTCGGATGCCCTTTGTCTTGATGCTTCAGAAGCCCTGGGTACCCGAGTTGGGCAACAGTGTGCCTCTGTTCTCATTGTGTTGTGCCTTCTGTCACTTCTGCTTTGCAAATGTCGTCCTGATTCCTCCACGTGGGTTTCCAACACCCAGCACATGGTGTCCTCGGTTCACCACACTTTCTCCTGTGGCGCCAAAACTCAGACCTGTAAAATCACATTGGTTTTTAAGGCCAGGTTGACTTCAACCAGGAATATCTGTAGATCATTGTTTATTCTCAAATACTATGCATTCCGGTTTATTTCCGCAGCTGAAAACCAAGCTGATTTTTGTTGTATGGCCATCTGTCATGAGTGTTTTACATATTGCAAAAAATGCAGGAGCCTGCCGGCCATCACAAGATCTAACATTGGCACAGGTGTACTGCCTAGGTCACCTTCTTGCATCATTGATAACCCACCATAATCAAACCGTTTAGCACGGTCTACTCGCTTGAGTAACTTGCAGGTTTTCGTTTTTTGACTCCGTGTCTTAGGTTGACTGTGCGTTGCAGCTTCTCGGCCAGCGGTGCTCTGCCCCTGCAAGTGGAGGTGTTCACTCTTCCACCACCCGCTCCAGTCAGCAGCCCGGGGCCCCTCGTCCTTGAGATGAGACTGGCGAAAGGTAAGTGTCTCCAGAAAGGATGCACGTGCTTCTTGCTCTGTAGTGGAGAAGATGGTTTCTGGTGGCCCTGCAGCCGAACCAGTAGCAACCGTTGGTGTTTTTTAGGATGGAGATTTTGGATTGCACATTCTCAAACCGGCTGTCTGACTCGTCCTCATGTCAGCCGATAGTGGATTTGGGGGGCACAGGGGTGTTGACTTCATTGTTGTTCCTTCAAGGAACAACCTTTCTTTAGGTGATCTCTGTAAATTTGGTAAGCGATCTGGACACATGCAAACGCTCATTGCAAGCGTATGAACACTGATGTGTTTGGTATTATCTTGTTTGGCCCTAAATTTATGCCAGAACCCTTCCTTAATTGGCCAATAAGCCCCTGGCTTTAGGAGATGTGGTGCTAGATTTCTTCCCATGAAGGTCACTATGAAGAATGGTGCCACAAGAGGGAGTATTAAATTGCCAACTTAATATGATTGGTGTCCTCAGTAGTTACTTGGGGTTATTGATCCGGGAAGGATGAATGGCTGATGGGCCAACCATGTTTTACTCCAGTCTCATGCATTGTAGTGTCCGGTGCATGGCGTGTCCTCTATGCATCTACATGCATGTCTGTCTGGCCGATTATAGCATACTGTGTGAATGCTACAGTGCGGAAACAAACTACCATAGTACACACACACACTCTGTGGAGCATTAACAAACCGTCTTCTAGAGAAGCAAGTCTTACTGCTGTTTAGCTGAATACTGTCGAATGGTGTTGACCCATTACTGGTGCAAATGTAGTAGAACACCCACCATAATGGCAGGCTTCATCCCAAGACGCTAGATTGCATAGCAGTGATGGTCTGCAGCCTGTCTCCAGAATGCTGGCTTGAGGACCAGAGGTTGGGTGTGCCATGGGTAGACTACATATGTGTTATGAGAGAAGCTGATCTCTATTGTGCGAGTGGATCTTGTGATGGTTATGGAAGAAACTCCTGAACAAAACGTTCATCAAAAGCCTCTGGCCGTGGCAAATTTCAGGGCCCCATGCAATGGCATCACCATTGTTACACCTTGCTGGTGGTGGAATACTGAAGAATGTTCATTAGCAGGCCTGGGTGCAGGGAGTGACAATGGAGACCAACAACTGTAATGCGTGTTAACTTGGTACTAACACCTTCATATGAAAGGTCAGTGAATGTCCTGTCTGTAAGCACTCCTTTCAGAGCAGGGAAGTATGTGAATTGAAGACCAGTGACATTCTTGTGTCAAGGCTGTTTAACATCTTGCCGGGCCTGTCCATAAGAATTGCAACCATTCAAGTTGATGCGCTATTTGCTATCCCAGAAGAATAAATGGTTTGTTAATATCCCAAAAGGGTCTCATTTCTTCAGGGCCACTTCCTGACCTAGGTTATGAATGGGTCATGCCTGTGTCAAAATATTGACTATAGACTCGCGATAAATCTTGTTTTGACCTTGGTGGCAACTATAGGAGACTCCAGATTCCTAACTCTACCAACATTCAGCTGCATGTTCAACACTAAATCTTGCTTTCCTCTTCAGAGCAAACCTATGGCTCCTACTACTCTGACAGTGAATACCCTGTGGTGAAGATCCTTCGTGAACCAGTCTTTGTGGAGGTTCGCGTCCTGCAGAGAACAGACCCCAGCTTGGTGCTGGTTCTGTCCGAGTGCTGGGCCACCCATTCTAGCAACTCCATGCAGCAGCCACAGTGGCCCATCCTGGTGAACAGGTGACCATATTTCCATCGAATGCGTGGCATGCAAGAGGAAGGTGCTAGACTCTTCTGTAATTTGCTGTCTTGTTTGCTCTGATGCAGGTGTCCCTTTCCTGGGGATAATTACCAGTCGCTGTTGGTCACTGTTGGTGCTACTTCTCTGCTCCGGTTCCCATCACACTACCAGCGCTTCGCTGTCAGCACATTCACCTTCGTGGAAAATGCGCAGCTCAATTTAAGAGGACAGGTGACTAGTAAATGCAGATATCTATCCTTGTACTACATGCCACCCTTCGTGATCTGCTACTTGGGCAAGTGTTTTGTTATCTGGATATTGTGTTTTTATTTTATCTGAGGATGGCTGTGGGTCAACACTCTGGTCTTAAGACTACACTGAGCAGCATGGGATCAGTACCCAGTCCTGGAACTGCTTAGAGGGTGGAGTCCGGCGTGAAGCACAATATAAGAAAACGGTTGTTTGTCCCATGCCTGGGATTGCTTGTCTCTTACACAGTTCTCCTCTTGCAGATCTATTTTCACTGCAGTGCCTCAGTGTGTGTCCCATCGGTGGCCGGGGACTGCTCCACCGCCTGCCCATCTAGGAGTAAGTTAAGCTGCTTTCCTTCCCTACCCTGTGTAGTCTTGTGAAGACTAATGTACACCTTAGTGGCCACATTCTGACAGCAGGTCACTGGGTCGTTTTGGCACAGAAGCTTTAAAGATTGGATATTTCGAGAGCAGAGTACCTTTCTTCATATGGGTGGGCATGTTGGGGTTTATTAGTATTTTGTCCAGACGTGTTCCTGGGAGGATGCATTTGGTGCAAGCCTCTGTTGTGGGGCCCAGTCTTTGTGAGCATAAATCCCAGTAGGGGTGTAACAGCCCTAGCTAGATTTTCAACGGGTAGGTAGCATGACTCATTTGAACCTAGAGGAATATGTTCTTTAGATTTTATTTTCTCTTCACAAAAGGCAGTACATCTGGATGACCAGATGCTGTTGGTTGGGGATTTGGAAGGGGTGGGGGGCGTGTAGAGGCATAATGGCCGATAAGAAGCACTGATTGCGAGCATAACTTTCTTCTCCTGTAGGGAGGAGAAGTGCTGCATCGTGGACCTCTCAGACGATGAGCCGCGTGACAGCACCGGGTCCAGTCTACTTCACTAGTGAGGAGGAAGGTTCTCTTCTGCTGGAAGGTAGGCCATTTTACTGCTGGGTATGGGCAGATGTTGGTAGTCTCATAGCACCAAGTGCAGACCATGCTCTGCACTTGGTGCTATTAGCTGTGACTTGTGGCAAGTCTTCTCTCGGCCTGGTCTACAATATCATGAAGACTTGTATTAGCCCGACTCACTGGCTTTCCATAGGGCCCATTTTGTAATGGTCCAGTTTCTGTCACTCCCTCTGTGGTGCTATGTGGATGAACTAAACAGAAGCTGCTTGTTCACTAGGGTTGCACCAGGCGTGAATGGGGAGTGCATGGTGACCTGGCTGCTTATTGGTCAATCCATACTAATGGAATCCTTCATCTGGAGCGGATCAAAACTCGGGAGGTGGGTGGCAGGATGGGGCGGAGGTGGTTTAGGCCCAACTAGTTTGATCATTGTCTGTTCCTCTGGAACTTGGGTAATCCCAACACATGACATGTGTGCTTCTTTTGCTTTAACTCTGCTGTTCTTACTCCTCTAGGATCTCGCAGTGTCAGACCTGTTGCAGCCGTGATGCCGCAGTGGATCGTGGGAGCCCTGGTTGCTGTAGGATTGCTTGCTGTTGCAATGTTCAGTGTTGGACTGTGGAACTATTGTCGCAAACCAGAAAGTAAAACGGTGGACGTGACTGTGTAGCAATGGGGGTAATCAGAAAAAAAACAAATAAAACGATAAACTAGTTGAAGACTCCTGTTATGTAAAGGGGTTTGGGGGGGGGGGGTGGAGACTGTTGAAGACCAAGTCCCATTGTTAAGCCAATGAGTGACTGGTACGTACTTTGCTGTATATCTGGCCAGTTGTGGAACTGTTGCCTGCAGGGACAGTCCAGGGACTTGTAACTTTTTCAATTGCAGGGGGCCGAGGAGTTATTAGTTGAATAATGCTGCAATAGATTATTTTCAGTAAAATATTTCTTGCACGTTTGTGTTACAAAATATTTTTCTGCAGTGCTTCACTTGGAAGTGGCAGCTTGAAGGGCTCCAGCAAATATAATGCAAGCTCTGAATCGCACATTTAAAACAAGAAATGCTTCCAGGGTTAACATCCACCAATTATCATTAATTCCCACTGAAAAGCTATAAATCGTTCTTGGTATGCACTGGTAAAAGGCAACGAGGTGACCATAAGTTGGCCTTTAGTGTTTCAGCTCCCTGATGGCTGGCCGTTGTGATAATCGTGGGCTATTAACTGCCGTGTATTTCTTTGTCCCATTATAATGTGTGCACCCCACGGGTGTCTCAAGCTGTCTTCCGTTCTAAGCAAGGGGGGCGGTAGGTGGCAACCATGTTTTTACGGTTTCCTGTCCCAAACCCTAGTTCTGCAGGAAACTTCTGCTGGGCTTTCTATAATCTTGGAGGTGCTTGGTTGGCAGGACCTCTGAGATGCATGAATTTCTTTGACTGCCCATGCACCTGCCACCATGTGTACCTATGGCCACAGTGGAGCTTATCTTTGGGTTTGCATCCATGTACTTGCTTCAGGATTGGATTAACCGAGGCTACTGAAGCGATTACACCACGTAGGCAGTGCTTGCCAATGGCAAAGCGATGGGTATTTTTCAATCTTGAGTCCACAGAAACTGGCTGCTAATATCTTCCAGAGATATGTCCATTATTTTGATTAGGTTAGGGGAATAGCTCGGGGGCAACGCGTTCATCTTGGAAGCAAGACAACACAGCTTCGAATTCACGATCCCGGGCTGGGAAAACAGTATCTGGTTTCAGTGTTTTATTCTGCACTGCTGTGTGGAAACCTTATACTTTGTTTTGGGCAAGAAGTAACTTTTGGCATTTGGACACTGCCCTTCAGATCCCCCATCTGTTGTAGGTCTTTTGGAATTCCCACTCAAACCTTCTGAAGGCAAGAATAACTTGGCGTTGAGGCGGTTCCAGGCCAACTGCTTGTTTTTCAATTCCATTCTGGAACATGCTAGTGCCGAGCTTTAAGTATATAAGGCTACTTTGCAGAGGGCTTGGTCAAACCTGTCCACTTGAGCCAGAGATGCATGGCTTGAGTAACAGGAGTTAACAAGCCAAAATCTTCATCGAAGATCTGGGAAATCTGATAACCTGGAATAATCTAGTTTTGTTGTTCCCTTCGTCCATGCCGTTATCGAGAATCCTTTCCCCGCCACCCCTTGTCTTAACCCTTGGTGTCCCCTTGGGCCTATTGCTGGCAAATGGCTTTCTGTAGTGCACCATAACCGCCTGGCTTTCCTTTCTGGTAATCTGCTGGTTGGTGTGGTAGAACCTCTGCATACACTCCCACTTTGGCAAAGTGGGGGTATGGAATGCAAACGGAGGCAGTGTTCTGTTTTCTGGAAAGGGATACATTTTGCCATCCCCGAAAGCTGGATGTAACTTTGTGGGAGTTAACTTTGTGGGAGTTATGGCTTGCACTGCGTCTGGTTCAGGTTGCATTCCAAGTCTAGACAATGTGCTCACATAAATGGCCAAGTAATACAATTTGGCAACATGGAGCCCACATGAGCAATGTCATGATGCCCTGTGGCGTTATGTAGTGTTGAGCAGATCTGGACATGAACACTTTGAATATAACTATATAATATCTCCCCAATTAATACAAGCCCGGATTCCTGTCCACTCGCCAATAATCTCCTTGCCCCCTTCATGGTGGTTTCATTCCGGAATTCTATAGTGTCCCTGCATTCGGCAGGCACACTTCAACCACCCCCCCCCCCAAGACGTTTCCCAACATCTGTCTTCAGTAGCCCTTCTAAATCTTAATGTTGCTGTTCTGACAAGGCAAATCCACAACTTTGCTTTTATATTACTCTGTTCCCCTTCACAACTTCCTGCCACTCATGACCTCATCATGCCTCAATCTCTCAAAGGTCAATTTTTCTTCCATCCTTCATCCTCACAGCATGTTTGAGAACGAACTATCACCTCAATTGGTCTAGACCACTGACCACATCTCTGCACAGCAATCGGATTCTGACCCAACCTACCACTTGTGGGAAACTTATTTCATGAAATGTCGCTCTTGCAGTGTTTTACTGTCTCTGTTGCCCTTTAAAAACCCCAATTCCATACTGACCCTCACCTATGAAACCAGGAATGAACGTGGTGCTGGCCTTTGTCCCTCTGCTATGTTCGAAAGGAGAAACTCCAGTTATGCTGTTAATCTGAGGCACAACTGTTCTCTTCTGCTTCCTCCCAGTCTCTCTCCCATTACATCACGCCCATCTAATGGCCCACAACCCCATTTGTTTGAGGATGCTATATTGAACTAGTCTAGTGGTAAGCATTGTCAGGATTACTGAATTACGTCAGCCGGGATTACTTCAGGATAACCCTCAAACCACTCCTCCAAATCAATCTTCTTGTCATAGCATGTTGTCTTCATCCACTCTGCGCATCTGCCACTTCATCGCCAATGTCTCCATGTTGAGTGCCGTTGGACACTTCTCTCACACTCAGTACAGTTGAGATCATTTGGGTTTCACATGCCAGCCATCAATAGCTGTTCCCTATTCTCTTCACTATTCCTTCATGTCCAAGATGTTATCGCATTCTCCATTATTCCCTCTGGTGGTGCAAGCATATCTCCTTTCATAAGAATACCATCTTGAACGCACAGCTCATCTCTAATGTTCCAGAAACCTTCCATTCCTAATATTTGCACAGGCTCTATTTAATACACCTTCCATTTTCCATTCATGTATCTTTCGCCATTTCTTCACACCACTTGCTTTGAAATCAATGGCTCCAATACTACACCTCACATCTTGATCATCATACATGTGTTACCTGAGCTCTGTGGCATAGATTCTTACTCCAGTAATGTGTCGCTGTAAAATCAAATCCCTGTAATCTGGACACCTCTTCTACCACTTTGTCCAGGCCCTTCGTATAAAACACGTGAACCAGAGCTTTGATCTTTTCTGGACCCTCTGACAACTCCCACATGATAGCCAGAGCTTCCTTCTTTATGGTAGCAGATCCCTTGGCGCCTCAACAATCATGATGCAAACGCTATTTATTTTTTTTGTGTGCATTAAAACTGCCCCAATCCAACATCACCTGCACCTGTCATAAATACTGCATATCATCCCCTCTTGTAGTTGGCGCAACTAATCTATGTATTGAAATTCATTCTTGCAGCTGTCGTCCCATGTTTGTTCATTTTCATTATTCCTCTAAAGGCAACAGTGTGGTCAGCAAATCCTCAAACTTTGAATAGTATTCTGCCATATCTGCTTGTTGCTATTTGATGTGACCATGTTTTCTATTTCACTAATGATCTCCTTGGATGAAATACTTTCCTTAGAGCTCATGTGCGATCTCCTTGTTGCTTTTTGATTTTGTATGGATTCATTTCTACATCCTGCAGCTTCTTGAGGACTTCTCTAGTCTTCTCTCATGTTCCTTTGTTCTCAGCATACACTAAAACGTTGTCTTGAAAGAAATGACACACTCTTCTGAAGTGGCCGATATAAACGGCATCCAGCGATATTGGAACAGCCCTTCCGAGTAATCAATGCAGTCCGATGCCTGGATTCCTTATGCAACTTAACTTGATGGTAAGATCAATTTTGATCTTTTGTGACTGATGCATTTCTGGATTACACATTTGTGAGTTCTCTTCAGTCAACACAGACTGACCTTTCCTGAGCTGTTCCTTACTACAAGTGGAGCTGAAACCCGTTCCGATGCATCAGTGCTCTCTATGATTACCTCTTATTCAAGCTTCAACTCCAGCTTTACTTCCCCTCTCACTTGATATTGGAATACTGCATAGTTTCTGTGCTACTGTAAGTATTATAAAATGCATGAATACTATCAAGCAACCTTTTTCTTTAAATACTTCAGTTTGCTGTCTTATCATATAGACTAACTCGACCGCATTTGGATCCAGATATACCCTCAGCAAACTGTGTCCGGAGCAGAGATGCCCCTTTAATATATATATATATAATGCCCTTCACTCTCTTTGGCTGGATATACACGCCCTTCACTCTCTTCTTTGGATGGTTCAAAGCAACCTTGGGCTTAAGTCTAGTACATTTTCGCTCCACTGTAAGATTTTGGATTGATGTCCACTTCATATAAATTCTTGGTCCAAACTTTCTCCCTTACACCACCCGGATGAGTGTATAATTTGTCTCCTGAATCAACGGGGACAACATTGGACGATCTAGATCTCCTTCACTTCCTACTGCTAAACACACTCCTTCATTTCCAATTTGTGATGTATTTTTGTTTCTACAGCACCTAGCCAGATGCCCCTTTCTGTTGCAAATTCTAAATTAGCCTATCCTGAGCGCAGGACTGATTTGCTCAATGGAAGGAAGTTTCATCCTTACCCTTTGTCTGCCTCATCATTGTTGAAATTCCGTACCAGAACCCTTGTACTTGTTTTCACCTTCTCTCCTCCTCACAGTGATTTACTTTCAACTGCAATTGATTCCCCAATGGATGGTGCAGCACTATCGGAGGCAGTTTTTTAACTGATCTTTCACTCTGCCTTCTAATGTCTCAGACATGTCTCAGACATTTCTCTGTATGTTCAACCCCCTTAGCCATGCGTACAACCATCTCCAGAGGCGGATCATCCAGTTTTTAGCACACTTTACTGCAGCTGTATTCTAACATACATTGAACCCTCAATCTATCTTCTAGCTGTTGATTGCACTTGCACGTCCTGGCTAACTTCTGCAGAGTTTTAATGTATGCTCAACATTCTCCCTAAACTTGGATCTGTTCACTAAACTTGTATCATTTTAGGATAGTGCTTAGCTTTTTTTCAGTGTTTGCTCATTTTCTTTATAGACTCTCATATTCATGCATATCCCCTCACCAGCTGTCCAGTCAGGTAGATCTTCAAATTGTTCCTGGCCGCTGGTCCAAAAAAATGTAGAAATGAGGATTTCTTTCTCTCTACACTTTGTACCACACACAACATTGGTGTAATGTTCAAATACTTTCACCCATCTCTTCTGTGGAAAAAACGGGTTTGCCAAATTTCATGTAGAAATATTGCTGGTGGGGACACACTATGCATGGCAATGTCTCCTGCACCTTTTTGGGTAGTCGTGCTGAGTGTCCCAACAAAGTTGTTGCACTATTCTACATGTCCAACTTGTATTAGTATTACTTGTACACAGGGACCCCCAACCGGCCCATAGAGCTAGGGTTTGCCCAGTAGCACTTGAAGATAAGATGGCGGCACCCGTGAGATGGATGGGGGTGCAGATTAATACTACCACACCAAATCAATAATGACAACTCAACGGGGTTTGGCAAAGTGAGTCCGTTTGCCGAGTACAAAAAACAGGGAGTCTCATGAGTACCAGCAGATGCGTGATCTCTCTCTCGCTTCACAACTCCAACGAACTTCATAAAAACCATAACATTTATACTGAAAACTCACAATGCTTAAAAGTTGGCATGCAATTCTATTGGTTCAGTTACAGTACCTATATTTAGTTACCTTATCGATATATGGTAACGGAGTAAGGGGATGGGCCATCTAAGCCAGTCCTTCAAATGGCTACTGTAGATGTCACTAAAAGTAAGTCTCCTCATTGGCTCTACTAGCTATAGGACCACAGATGACTTGGTCCACTACGGTTGGGTTGGCACCAACCCCACTCATACTTTTCCTCTTTGCTTAGCAGCATGAAGAATGGTCAGCCAGGTGCAGGGTGCCCCCCCTAGCTCCCCGGCCTTCCTCCAATTATTGTTACAATAAATCATCACTTTAGTGGCCATGTGTCATTATTTCACTGTGGTTGGCCTCGAGACTGCATCTCCTGACTGGAATTCTGATCTGGCCCACTGCCATGTGTAGGTGTGAGTCTCACTACTTCTCGCTTGGCTAGTCAACATGATTCAGACACCATGAATTTGCCTCTTCATATAATTTATGTATTTGATTTTCGTCTTCACCCATCACCTGCCTTCAGTTTCTTATCTTGAACTTTCAGAGCAGGATATTATGTCCTTTGCTTCAATTAATTGTAGCTACCATTAATCTATTTTAACTGATACGACCCAGGCTTTTTTGGCATGATCTGCCTCTGCTGCGTTTCGCTTCTGCCGTTTATTCTCGCTTTGTTAAACCTGAAGCTCTCCTTGTGTGGTCTCTAGTAACCTTTGGTTAATTCTGCCTATTGTGGAAGTATACTTGACGTGCTTCTTTTGAGGTAGATATGTATAGGTGGCGCTGCGTCTTCTACTAAGCATAGCAAGCCGCATGATTTCCTTATGCGGTTCCAAGCATATGTACATGCGTAAACTGGTTGAATATCTTCGTCATGCTTACAACTTAAGCTTCTTACATTTTGACATCATCCTTTCACTTTAGGTCCACGATGTCCTTTGTTCATGGCATTTCTCTGGTCGTCATATCGTCTAGATGGGAGTCTGTCCGTGTGCTTGTGTTGTCGCCATTCGTCTTCCATTAAGACCTTTTTGGTTTCTTCAGGGATTGTACTCGGACGATCTTCATTTTGTTTCATCTGTTGATATGGCTGTCTCAATGGGTACCTTACTGTCCATGGTTTCTTAGGTATAGGTGCTGTTCTTCTAATAGGTACTGGACAGAGCCCCACTGCAGCTCTCCACTGGTTTATTTGCTCATCATACGTCACATATTTTGGCGTGAACGTTCCTGGTACTTCAAAATGGACGGTTGGAGTGCTGGCTGTACTTAGGAACTCATCTACACTCCCATGCCCTCTGGGTGATTCATCGACCTTTGTGTTTATCCACCTTCTTTAGTTCCTCTGTATTCACTTTTGCTTCATTGCTTGGGTCCATTCATTCTTCATCCTCTGGTTCAATACACAATGGTCTGAAGAAATGTCTCTTTGGGGTCCATATTACGACTCCTTTTGAACTTCCTGCTGTTCCCACGTGTTCATCCTTGTTACATGTCACTAGTTGACATTTTCCATTTGGGCTGCAGTAAACCCATCTTCCCACATAATTTCTATGCTTCCTGGGATATAGAAACTTTGTTCCTGCTGGTGCATGAATGCTGGCCTTCACAAGTCTCTCTTGGGCTTCCATCCTGGCTCGACATCGATCATGATCTTCATCCCTATGGCTTTTTTCTGCAGTTTTCTGGCACTGATAGATTATCTTGATAACACAGAATCCTAGCAATATCACTAGCAGGGCTCCTAGGAACTTGAATGCATCGGCCATCCATTGTGGAACCCATGAGAATAGTGATCCAAACCAGCTATCGTCAACTTCGTCAGTTTCATCAATATGTGATTCTGTAGTTTTGTCAGAATACCTATTTTCTTCATCATGAGATGGTATAAATGTGCAACATGATTAATTTTGCACGAACACCCCCCCATATAGCTGTGATCGAGTCAAGTACATATCTGTTCTGGAGAGTCATCAGTCGGACTGCCCTTAACTCTTCCTTTATGGCATTGAATACTTTTATGGTAATGTTGATGGTCTGCAGGTTATCTGCAACCATTTAGTATTTGCTCCAACCTGAAATCTTGGCATGAAGATTGTCGTGAACACTGAGGTGAGGCTGAACAGCAGGGATTGCATGAAAAGCTTCTTCTGATTTGGCAGAAAAGTAATTCTCTCTTCATTCGATTCAGCAGTTTCACAGATCTTCTTCCTCAGGTGAGCATCTGCTTTCGGGGAAACTGTCATTCAAGTCACTTTTTGGGATCCCCACAGCCGGAACATGGACATTCACTATTGTGCATATACCTCCGCAGTTTCTTGGCAGTCTGTATGCTTTGGATCCACATGCCCAGTAATGGTCCGTAATTACTGCAGTCCATCATCCAGTTTTGATTCTCTCCCATCTTCCTTGTGCCATTATTCCTGAAACAGAATTTTGGGCTTTCCAGCAGCACCCTGTAAGGGTCCTCTGTCCTTGTCCCATTTTAGTGGTTTTGCAAGGTTTGGCCACAATGGCTTGCATCAAATCTGCACTATGTCAATGGTCCCTTGGTAACGACCAATGACCATTCATGCTCTACAAATCACTACTTTTCTCTCCTCCGTCTGGTGAGCACTGTTCCCCCAAATCTGCATTTGGCCTCTGTTCCAACTTTGAGCCTCTTCTGGAGTTTTTCCTTGGACACTTAGCTTCTGGTTCACTTTTTTTTCTGATTTCTGCTCCTTTAACTCCAGGCTTCTTGTATCTGATCACAATGTGTGTCTTTCCATTGTTTCTTATGTCTTGGACATAATCTTCATTTGGATCAGTTGCTTCATTTGCCCATTTCAGTGAGGCATCCCCGTGAACTGGCCTCTGGTCTTGCACATTGCTACGTGTAATACAGTGTGCCGTCTGGACATCCAATTTCTACAGCTATGAAGATCTTTGACTTCCCAATGCTGTACGGTAGGAGTGCACAAACAAAACATTCTCCCTCTGAACTCCGTCTTCCAACTTCTTTCATGTGCTCATACCAGATGTTTCCCAAATGTGCTGTCCAAATCATTTAGTTCACTCATCTCCTTGTATGCTTCTCTTGATTCTTAAGGTTTTCATGTAGTTCGATTACATCCGTATGGCGGCTTCTTGCTGGAGGAGTCTCGGGTATCCTGATCCATGATGCAGGTATCGTTTCAGCCGTGTGAGTAAAAGTCTGGCAATTCGATTTCCTTTTGCCTCTACCTGGCTCTGGCTAATGACGGCCATATTGATTCTGCTATCAGCTGAGCTCCAGAGATTTTTCTCTGGGCTTGCCTTTGTCTCCAGTGTTATGTCAAAGGTGTTCAATGTTATTTCTGTTGGTTTCTTCAACTCCTAGTCTTTTTAAAGGTTCATTTATTTTCCCACTTGTCTTGTTACTTCACTGGTAGGGTAGCTTCTCGTTGTCTGCCCAACCTTCCTTTCTTTTTGGCCTGTGGTTCTGCAGTTATTGACACTAGGCCTGGTGTGTGTACATTCAATGTTTGCATGCACGTGGTTGTCGGTAACCTTTTTACATTCATACTCTGCCGACCCTGTCTCCGGCTTTTCGATTTGCTTGTTACCACATGATTGTCATTGCTAATCAAATCCATCTCAAGTTCATTCATTCCACCATCGATGGATTTTATATGATCATTTCATAGGCAGAAGCTCTCTAAGATGTCAATGTGCCCTTCGGTTTCTCTAAAATAGCAAATAGCTAGTGCTCGACATAAGTCATTGAGTATCCCATCACAATGGTTGTAGCCTTCTCTATGGCGAACGCTGCAGCAGCTAAACTTTGTTCGCAAGGGAAATGCCTTCTCATCACTGGGTCCAAATTTCCACTTTAATATGCAAGGGCTTCTACCCCAATGTGGTTCTCTGTGAGCACTGCCATCATAATGCTGCCTTTCGTGTGTGAAGTAGAATTCCTCTGCATAATTGAGAATCCCTAAAACTGGTGCCATGCAAATGGCTCTTGAGTTCAGCAAATCCTTCCTCCTTGGTCTCGGACCATTCAATCTTTTCTTTCGTCGCCTGTGCCTGCTTTAAGGCCTGTAGTAGGGGCTTGCTATGAGCTGTAGTCGAAGACCCATGCCCTGACATCATTGCAGAAGCTCTAAATATATTTTATTGTGTGGCTTAGCTGTGTTCAGTATGGCTTCAGCCCTTTCTGGGGTAACCCTTTTCCCCTCATGTGAGATCAGCTTACCTATGTATAGCACTTCTGGTTGACAATATTGTAATTTCTCTTTCAACTTTATGTCCTTTCTCAGCCAATATGGTCAATGGCTGAATAGAATCGTGTCTGCGCCTTTCCTCTGTAGTGCTGCAAATCAAGATGTCATCCACATATTGCAAGACAACACTTTCTAATGCAATATTGCTTAGGTCCATCTGCAGGACTGTTTAAAAATGGGAGACTCAGTACTCCTGGGGTAGCCTCCTGCTTATTAGACGCATTTGTCTGAACGTAAATTATGTCGGATCTTGGGAGTCTCGGTGCAATGGGATTGAGACATGCATTTTTCAAGTCAATCACTGTAAAATATTTAACGGGTATATTACATGGGATTGAAGCCAGGTTAGGGACTAAAGGGAACTCTTCCTCAACAATATCATTCATTGGGCGTAAATCCTGAATTAAACGGCAAGCCGCTCCCTTTGATTTTTTTTTTTTTTAAATCCGGTAAACCGCAGTGTTGCATGACAACTTTGACGTCCCTAAGATGCCCTGCTCCATCATAGCCGAAATTGCCTTCAAAATTCCTTCATCTGCTTGACTGGACATGGGATATTGTCATGCTTTTGGAAGAATTGCTACTGGATTCAGCTTAATTTTCACTTCGCCTACTCCTTTCAATAAGCCTACGTCATAGGGACCTGTGGTCCACACAGACGGGCACCTGGGCCATGTCGTCCTTGCAATATTCAGGATGGTTCTGTGCCAACATCATTCTGTGAGGCACTTCAATCATTTTCACCCAGAAAGTGAGGTTTACCTCAACTGCTGTTTCTTCCCCATCTGCTTGCTCGTCAACCAGACCGTCATCAGGTCAGTCAATCTGTAGCCTTCTTCAATGGCGATTACTGTGCACCATTGTCTGCTTTCATCATCACGACCATCAAAGCCATTTTCCCTTGTATTGTGGCTGTGTATCAAGGAAAATACTTGTCCCTTTTCCTCGTGCATAGGTATTCTTGGCCTCAATGGAAATTCATCTGGGGCCCTCATGGTTTTATCAGCAAGGCCTGGCAGCCCTGCCATTAGCATGCGTACTCCATACGCAAATATTTCTGACTCTAGTGGTTCAGCCCTCATAGCTGTGTCCTGCGTATGCTCTAATTTTGCATATGTTCAAATGGTGCATTCCTGCAGTTGAACATACTACGCCCTCCAAGTGCGTCTGTAAAAGGAACGTAGCTTGCCGGACAAGGAAAACTTGCCTTCACGTATACACAAATGTGTTGCTCCCGTGTCAACTAAGAAGGAATATTCTTTATCCCTATAACAACATCCACCCTTGGTTCCTGGAGAGGATCTGGTGTCACTGATGGGATAGACATCAGGGTTCCCAGTGAGCTGTCCTAGTCCATATTTAATTTTGTCCCACCTTGTGTGAATGGTCTTCCTTCATCACCAGTGTTGTATCTTATTCCAGGGTTCACAGCCTGTCCTGCACTTACTGTCTGACAGTTGCATTGGCGACTGTTTAGATTGTCCTTGTGGAAAACGCATCAAATTCTGAGGTTGTAAGCTTTGTTGCACTCTGGCGTTTGCTGTTGTACTGTATGATCCTGCGCACCTCCACTTCCTCCCTGCTGTAAAAACACAGGTGGATTCACCATTCCTGCTCTTGTTCCTTGTGCATCATGCCTTGACATCTGAATGTGCATGCTAGATGCCCTGTCATCCCACACTACCAACCTACTGGTGGTCTGATTATTTGCCCATTTGACATATCTTGATTGCCATTTTGCATGTTTTGAAAGCCTACCTGATTACTCTGAAAACCTCCCTGATTACTCTTCCATCCTCTTCCTCTAAATCCTCTTCCCCTGGGGTAAAACCCAGTATTGCCCTGATTATTCTGCTGTGGGTTATTGACTTGCTGCATACTTGACCCCTCTGCGCTAGTTATCATTGTCCCTTCAAGGGCATATTTCAAGAATTATTTTTTTTCTGCACTAATTTTGTCTCTTCACCCTTTCGTGCAGCCTCTTTTTTTGTGATTTCTTTTCTTGCAGCAGCCTGCAATAGTGTGCTATGGTCAACTGTATTTCAGACCACGGTTTAGCCTCGATTCCTACCAATTTCTTGAGCTGTTTCTGTACTTGGCATAATATATGGTAAAACACAGGTATATATTTCCCCCAAGATTCCTGAGTCTCGAGTACCCAAGCGTCTTGGAAATTCTGGATGTAAAGCAAAGGGTCCTCCGACTCCTTCATTTTACGTGTCATTATAGCTCCCATGCTGGAAGTATCTGGATATAGCAATCATAATGCTTTCCATACCGCGGCTCTGCAATTGTTGAATGGTGCTCCGTCATGCGCGGTATTAAAGGTGGTCTCACCAGGGTAATCTGCCCGTGTCCACACATCTGCTCAGAGTATGGCGATTAGAGACCTTTAATATCCCCTATAGCTAACAGGTTCCCGCCCATCATTTTGTCTAGCTAGTGTCCAATTTCTGGCTCCCGATGTCAACATTTTTTCAGGTTTTCCCGATCCATGCGTGCCCATGGAATATACTGTGGTCTCGTTCCACCTTTCTCGAGCAATGGAAATTGGGACGCATGGCCCTCTCTTCCCTCATTGTTCATCTATTGCAGGAGTAATATTCCTGCATTGCCGCCTTCCTGGCAATGTCCATAGCCGGCTCTCACAGGGTGGTAGAGACACCCCCCTCTGACTGAGATACTTCTTCGTGTCGGTCAGACTGTGTGGCTTATTCTGATGCCCTCGGTGCAGACCCACTAGAATCTGACCATCTTATCCCTTTCCCTCCTGAGAATTGTTTTTCACGTCGCCTCTCTTCCTCCTTTTTCCTCATGCTCATTTCGGTGTTTGACATCTGTGCCCAACTCATGCAGCTTCTTGCATCCTTTGTTCCTACTGATTTCCAATTTCCATCCTATCTAGGGACAGTTCTCTATTTCTACTACTTTGGGAGACATCCTCAGCATTGTACAGCTGAGTGCTCGCCAGGCGCTCGTCTTCCCCCCCCCCCCACTCTCGGGGTACTGTTCTAGCCCCATTTCATCATATATTCTATCAATCGTCTCTACGATGCTTCTGGTGTCGAAGTCATCCTCCATATTTGGCCTAGACGTACCTGGTACTGAATCGTACTCAGTAAAGAATTCTTGTATGTCTTCCCATCTACTACTGGCTCAGGTTTTTTAACCTCCCTTTACAGATATTCAAGATTGCGTGCTTTGTCTTCGCTTAGGTTCTACATAGTCATCAAATTCTCTACATTTCCTCGCTGCTTCTCTGACCTTATCTTCCTCTTTCTTTGCGTCTCTGCATTCGCCCTTCGGTTTCCTCACCCCTTTGTCTCTTTATTCTTTTCTCCGGTATCCTTTGTTCTTACTCTATCCTTCGATGTTCCTGTCTGTCCTGATCATTGGCTGCTCTGTTTACGATCACGTAACCTTTCTTTCTCTTCACGATATAACTTCTTTCGTCTCTCAATCCTTTTTCTTTTTCCTTCTCTAACTTTTGTTTCACGTCATCTATGCCTTTCCATCGAGTTTCAATAAAATCCGACCTCCCATCCATTCACTCAGTGTGAATGCTATCTCATCAGTTCTATCCTCCCTTCCTTTCCATCTTTTGCCTTCACTCTCCGTGTCAATAGATGCACTTGCTTGTGCCTGGTGCTTTAAGTTCTATTAGTGGGTATAACCCTTCGTCTTTACTGGCTTGGCTTTTTGTTCCAGACTGGCTGGATGGCGCGGAAGGTGTCTCACCACCCTCTGTGCATACATTATGTATCCAGTTTAATGGCGGTTCCTCCTTATCGAGTTGATACATCTTCCACAACTCTAGACTAGCTAAGCGTTTAACTTTTTGCCTGTGTATGTGGCGGGCAAATATGTCATGTGCTTTAGGACTGGTTTAGATCACGATCCACCCTGGTGCCATAGCATAAACATCTTGTTTGCGGTTCCTTTAACCCATTCTGCACTGTACTTTTTCAGCTTAGGTGCATGTTTTGGCAACTGTTTGCACAGATGTATTAATGGAGTCATGTCTTCCATACTTAAATCTGTTCACTTTCTTTTTACATAACGGTTGATATGTCTTTTGTTAATTACTTAAACAATTTCAACAGTATGAGCGAGCACCAATTGTCGCAAGCTCCAATCCAGTTTTTCCATCTTCTGTTTCAACAAGCAGGCTGTATTCTACAATATTTTAAGTATCCAATCACATAATTTTTATGCTAGTTCCTCGAAGGAAAATTTTTCATCCCATGACGTCACAACAAATAACACATGACCGAAGTTAACAGACTAGACTAACTCCAGCTGGTTACACAGACCTCTGTCTCTAATATTACCCCGACATGGCGTGTAAACTCATCCCTTTCACAAGCGTCTTTACCCGTTGTGGTGACCTAGGTGTTCCTATTCTATTCAAGAATATGGATGCAAGTTTCTTCTAGCCGCTTTTTTAAAGTGTAGGAATTGGGCATATCTCTTCTCAGGTGTCCTCCCCGGTATCCTCTTTTGCTACTTAGTCACCCTTTGAGCCACTATATATATATATATATATATATATATATATATATATATATATATATATATATATATATATATATATATATATATATATATATATATATATATATATATATATATAATGAAAATACTTTGTTAAAGGGACATTACGGTTACAAGTAAAATCGACATTCGCTTCTTATGGTAAGCTAAGCAACCATAACTCGTGCCACTACCGTGCACTGCTAAGACTAACACCCAGGACATCAAAGATGACATAACAAATATCATTGACATCACATGTCTAGCCCCTCCTTGTTTGTACACTTCCATATCTAGGCCAGGTGGTTTTAATTTACTGACAGTCCAACCTAACATTCAAAAGGTATTACATTTATAGATGTTGCTATTCTCACATGTTCTTACACAAATTCTTTAGAATTTAATTGCATTTTATGATGTACATATATAGGGGAAGAAGCAGGTCTGAAACCCAGCAATCATTTTTGTGCAGAAATACAATCCTGTAGGTTATACACAGTTGCTAATGAAACTGCCTCTTGTTTGCTTACTTTACTCTCCATATAAGCCCCATATGTGTATGCATTGTAGTCTATTTGTTGTGTGTATTAGTAGAATATGTATTGAGTGATGCATCGTTGGCTACTTAGTAGATGTTTCACAGTACGGAAAAGTCTGAAACAGAAGCATTTACCGTTCATTATATAACTTTGGAAAATTACAAATATTGCACCTCTGTGGTGTATGCTGCAGCCAATACCTACATATGAGTAGGTTCCTGTACTAGAAAGAATACTGCAATGGAATGTTCTTTAGAACACTACATGGCTGGTGTAATGAAGTATGTAGTTTATTACACATCCCGATAATCCCTGATACTTTTTTGCCAACATTTCATTCACAACCCCTTGTATGAAAAGTAAATGCACATGTGATGTCGTCAATGATATTTGTGATGTCATCTTTGATGTGCTGGGTGTTAGTCTTAGCAGTGCACGGTGGTGGCACGAGTTATGCTTGCTTAGCTTACCATAACTGGCGAATTTCAGGGGATTTTCGATTTTACTTGTAACCATAACGTCATTTTAAGGTTTTTTTTTTCAGTGAATTTCATGGGCTTTTACCAGTGCATGCTACAACTTACTAATATCATACTTACCCAATATAACTATTTGTCCAATAACCTTGCCATTTCCCACCTTATAGAATCATTTTTAACAATTCTATACACTTATTTCAACTAGTTTTACACCCGTAGATGTCTACAAACATCTGACTTCATTGTGGACCTTCTGGACAGTGCTACATGACCATATGCTGATACGCAGCATGACTTGTCCGAGAGCCTGTCCACACTTCACAATAAGATCTGTGCTTTGCGGAGAGTTCGTAACTGCATTTTCTACTGATCTAGGAACTTTCAACTTCAAAATTTCACTTGCACAGCTCCAACAGCTATTCCTACTCATTATCCATTAACAATCTACTACACAGTACATACTTTTAGCAAAAATGCTATTTATCTTAAAATGGCAATAGCTATTGCCATACCTCATCCCCAAGAGCCACCACCACTGCTGTAATCAAGGAGCATGAGAAACACTGCCCCCTACCTTAGAAATAACACACGTGCAGCATTTTCCCCTGTCCACCTGCCCCTCCATATTAGTGTTTGGTACCTCTTCCCTCATTTCCCTCCCCACCTTGCGTTCTTAGCTCTCCTGCCAAAATAAAAATGCATCCAAAAACAACAAAAGAAATGTTCCTATAGGAACCACCTTTCACAGTTAAAAAGTAGAACTAAAAAGACCCCATCTCCTTTACATGGACTCAATAAGATTTTCGAACATTTCCATTTTTTTGTGTTATGGAAATATTGTGGCGTTCATCCTCCGTTCCAGGGACTGGAACGGTGGATACCAGCGTGGCAGCCCAAGCAAAGCTAGGGTGGCTAATGAGGTCTCTGGACCATTATCCCTCCATTCCAGCCCCTGTAATGGGGGATGAAGGCCATTAGCAACCTAGGCTCCCAAAGAGGAACCAACAGTGCTAAAAAGATTCTTCTTCCTACACCGGGATGCCTACAGCGTCCAGGTGTAGGAAGGAAAATCATTTTCCAAGATGACCACCATGGAAAGGGAAGGTGGGGTTCCATACAGGGCCCTCTTTGCTTTCCATGGCAGCCTCCAGAAGGCAAAAAGAGAACTCTATTACCACAAGCACATTGTTCTTCCTTTTCAAATCTAGCCAATTTTGAATAACTTTACCACAAAGCCAGTCGCAGGTGGACATGGCCACTTTAACCCGATGTTTTGTCCCTCATGGTAATGGCCAGTAGCCAGATAGTCCGGATCATGACCTTATTCCATGACCCAGACAATCTGGCCACTACACATGGCCACAGGCTACACCTCAGTCACCAAAGGTATATCACTATTTTTTGTACCTACATTATGACACTTGTCAAAAAATAAAACACAGGCACATTTGCAAAACCATGCTTTCAGGTCCTTCTCAATGCTCTTTACACAAGTTTGATGGAAATCCACCCATGTTTTATTTTTTCAAAAGTGTCAAATGATGCACATGCAATCGTCATATAACCTAGCCCCCACTTGACAAAATCCATTCAGACTTTACCAAAACATCTAGATCTATAATTTTTTGCGAACCTTTGTGTAGATTTGTCAAATGGCACCTCATTTATAAGCCTTTACATTATTTTGGGACGCCCCCTCTTATTTTGCCCCCTCTTAACAGAATCTCACCAAACTTTGCAAACTCGTTCAGGATCAGGTCCGGAATAATATTGCAAAATTACATGCAGTTCAATTAAGTGGTGCCAAAGTTATAAGCCATGCAAGAACTGCTTTTCACCAAACCAGTAATGCAGAGGTGTCCAAACTTTCACAGGACTGCTTGCGAACATCCTAACAGACTCTTGTGGCAAAAAACACCTGGTTTTTTTGCAGCCATTTTCCATCCCACCATCATCCTCACCTCCCCAGAGATTATTTGGTAAATTTGACAAGTGCAATGTTTTTTTAATGTTTTTACTGCGATGTCCGGGAATCCAAGATGGTGGGTGTTGTCAAAAATCTGACACACCTCGCGCTTCACGCCAACCAATCAGCGAACATGTGTGTCCGCGGACATGACGCAAGTCTGAAAATCTGTCTCATGTCCACGGAGAGAACAGGGAAGGTTGTCCGCAGAGCAGCCATGGATATCACAAATATTTTTGCCTTACGTTTTGCTTGTTTACTGGCTGGATTTACACCAAATTAACAAAAGCACGCTTTCAGGACCAAGCCGCTGCTCCTGCTGCAAACGTGGTGAAAATCCATCCAGCGGTTTGGGCTGTAGGCGTGAGCAAAGTTTTTTTTTTTTTCTTCATTATGTCTATGGGAAAAGAAATGTTGGGACCCCCCCATAACTTTATTTCCCCCCCCCCCCCTTGACCAAACCTTGCAAAAAAATTCAGAGTTGGCCATATACTTCAGTGAAGTTATAAGCCGCCCAAAAAGTGCTCTCCCTATGAGATGAGCAACTTGACCATAACATAACTACATGACTGCTACCACAGGCCATCTAAAATATATTACATGGCCCTCGGTAGTGGCCATGTAGTTATGGTCAAGTTGCTCATCTCATAGGAAGAGCACTTTTTGGGCAGCTTAACCTCGCTCCCCCTGGACGAATCCACACCAAACTCTGGAGAAAAAAAAAGTATATCGCCCACTCTGAATTCTTTTGCAAAGTTTGCTGTTTGGTTGGGGGCTGGGGGCAAAGTTTTATAGGCGGGGTCCCAAAATTTCTTTTTTCCCATAGACTGGGGAAAACTTTGCTCACACATACAGCCTAAACCGCTGGATGGATTTTCACAATTCGGGCTAGGTCCTGAAAGCGTACTTTTGTAAATTTGGTGAAAATCCATCCAGTATTTCTTTTAAAAACTACCAAAAAGCAAGTCACAACAAATTAGTGATTATCTATGTCCGCTCCGCGGATACACTTCCCTGTTTGCTCTGCAGACAGGACAACGATTGGCTAATTGGCTTGTGTCATGTCCGCTGACTTGTTTGCTGATTGGTAGAAATGAAGCGTGAGGTGTGTCGTATTGTTTGGATGCACCCGCCATCATGGATCTGCGGACAAAACAGCGATGAACGGGGGGAGAAATGCAACTTTAGGGAGTGTGGTGTGTAGGAGTGCTTGGGGAAGGTGGTGGGGGTAAGAGATGGGTCAAATGCTGTATTTGTTTAGGGGGCAGGTGCCCTTGATGTGGTGTTCATTACCGCGGCTATCCGCGGACATAAAAAAATGCAGAAGCCCATATAGCACAGTTATGTCTAATTCTATGGATGTGATATGCTGCAGTGGTTGTGGCCAGGGCCTATAGTCTTGGGTGCATGGCCGAAGGCTTTAGCCCTTGCACCCAAGACTGTAGGCCCTGGCCATAACCACCGCAGCATATCAAATATCCACAAATCTACAGTTTGTGTACTGTTTCATTTGTGTAGTTTGTATGTGAAGTTTTGGCTACGTCATGTAATTAAGGTTGTAGTGTTTGGTTAAAAAGCACTGCAGTATAACATATACATGGAAGTAAACATTTTGGATTGTGGTGTATGGTTAGACGTTTGCTTCAATGGTTGTTATGGAGCAGTAGTTGGGAGTTCAATTATAACATACTTCGTTTGATTTTTGTGATTGGATGTATTTTTTTCATGACTTGGGTAACTGGAGCAGATATTATTTTTCAATTTGTGATGAAAGAAAAGCTCATGTTAGTGTAGGCAGTTCATAATGAGTTATTGAATTGCATAATGGACATTTCTGCATTATTTCGACCCTCATATTTAGTAGTTTACAAACCAGTGTACTGTGCAATTTTGCAATTTGCCAAGTTTCTGTGTTTAATAAATCAATGGGTCTGTGGGGGGGGAAAAATCCATGTTGGATTAAAATCATTTTTTTGTTATAGTACATTTATTTCTTTTTGTTCCGTGTTTATTTGTTTCTGGCTAATGTTTTATCTGTTAACTTGTTGCAGATTGTTAGATACCTGTTGGCAAACTCAAACTGGTTATAGTTTTTATATTTCCAAGTTGCTAATCTATCTGTTGTGGTTGTTGCAGAATCTTGGGGCAGTTAGATACCTGTTGGTGTATTCTAACTGTTCATAGTTTGCTAATTGAAGTTTTATTAATGTTTATCCACAGATTAGTTTTTACATTTTGGTTTAAAGAATATTAATTGAGAGTTTATAAGATGGTAATCTCTGCTTTAGAGTAATGATAGTCATTACATTTGAACCATCCACCATTCTTTTTTTATTTATGCAGTGTAGTGACCTGCATTGGTTGTGGCTCCTGTGTGGTAGATTATACCTATTGTGAAGGTTTTCTTACCAAGTGATACTTGACCATGTGTGAATCCAGTCAGCTTCCAGTTGTTTTTGGCACCATCTGCATTGTAACGTAAAAGCATTAGCATTACATATTTACTATATGTTTGTATTTGTAAGGTGGAGCGATTATCTGAATTGCAGGTACTACATAATCTGCCATGGTTTGCATTTTGTACAAGTTGCTGAAATGGAACGGATTCAGTTGGGTATGGATACATACACAAAGCGTTCATTAGGGTTTTGTTCCTGTGCTGCCATTGTTGCAGAGAGTGCATGTATGTTTCCACATGTATGAAATCTGGAAGATTTTATTTATAGGTATGTTTTTGTTTTCCAGTACTTGTAGTATGTACATGAGAAATTCTTGTGAATCTCGAGAGTTTATAGTGAATTTCACCATTCCAGCACAGTACTCCAATTCTTGTCTTTTTCCATGAACACTATGTGTTGTCAGGATTGTTGCTTGCATTTCTAAGAAGGACTAACATTTGCAAACACAATTGGTCAGTATTGTGTAGGTAAATGTTGTCAACAATTGGAACAGAATGTGTATTGCTACATTTGTGTAGCAATTTACACCAGTTATATTTGAATGGACCAGATAGTTCTGTGTCCAAGTCATTTCTTCGGAGTGTGTTGCTTTCATCAAAGGTACGTAAGCGTGATAGTGCTACGGAGCTTGTACCTTATTTAAAGACTGTCCCAATATCTATCAATGCTTTATCTAGGGTAAGACCTTGTGATTTGTGAATGGTGGCTGTATATGCTAGAGTTAGAGAGAATTGCTCTCTGCGCACATACTTGTCTTTGAAAAGAAGGAATCAAGCTCTTGAACCTCTTATCCTTTGTCAATATTCTCTTTTTACTTCTGATAGTTTGTCAAACTGAATGTTGTCACGTGGGTATGTTTGAAAGCCAACAACTGTACCAAGTCCTCCATTAACTAGTGTTTGCTCCACGTCAAGGTTACGTTTAAGCATTACTCTACAGTTTAAATATAATTTTAATATTTTCTCTAAACCAGCTGTTGGAGTTTTCTAAGGTATTTAGTCTTGTTGTGGCTTGTTCACAAATGTGTAGTGTCATACCATGTACATCCAGTTTCTATGGAGCAATTTTCAATTATTGGTTGCATTTCTTTTTTCAACATTGTTTCATTGAATTTTGAACAGCTTGCAAGAGTTGGCATCAAGGACACACAATTGACATTTTGTGTGCTAAATTTTCCATGACATCAGTAGCACATTAGTTATGGCCATACAGTGCATGGATGTGCTGGGTTTTTAATATTGATTGTGCTTCTTGAGATAGTACACCAACTCGAATACTTTTAAAATGTTGGTGTATGTGAGGTGTGCATTTTATCTGTTAATTTTCTGTATTGGAAATGTTGCCAAAGGTTGACATTTCCTATGCTGCCAACAGTTTGGTTTTAAAAATGGGTTCACCTTTCATTGGTGTCAATTGAAGATCTCCGACAACAATGTGGTTTCCTCCAAAGAGCTCTTCGTAGTTTGTTTTGAGTACTTCTGAGGTGCATCAAAGCCAACATTAGGTTGGAGACCATGCTCCCTTCATCTCTTAGTAGCATTTTCATTTGTTTCAAAACTCTGCATAATTCCGTTGCAGCTTCTGTAGAAAGTTTGTAATATTCTAATTTGTTTTGGTCTTCTACTGGAAGGAGAAGTAATCAGTGTAAAGTGACACCGCCTATGTAGTAGGAAGCTAAACCTGTGGGGGCAGTTACAACAGCTGACAGTTTGTTGTTTGTCAATTGTTGAAGGAACTTGCTGAAGATTTTTGATTAAGAATGTTTTGCCTGAACCAGCTTGACCACTGACGTATAGTAGTATAGGTTTGTAATTTTGGCATTTTTTCATGTTGTACACCATGTACAATTTCTTTTGTTACTTCTTGAAAAATGCTACGCTGCTCATTGTTCAGTTTTGATTGCAGTACAGTTAAGTCTTTATCTTGACACATGGTGTTCCTTCTATCATAGCTAATTCTGCCTCATTTGCTGTTAGTGGCTGTCCCAGTGGATCTTGGCTTCCTGTTATGTTATGGTTTCCAAAGTGTTGCTCCTGTTTGGGTAGTATGTGTCTAATAAATTGTTTTTCAAAATGTCTTGGATGTTGGGCTCATTTTTGGCTATTGTTTCTATGTCGTTGTATGATTTGAGAACTTTTTCTAGATTTAGCAGGACCAAGACTTAGCCATACCATATTTTCAGATTTTCCCTACAAAGCAGTACCGGTTAAACGATCTGCTGATTCGTAGCAGCCACATTCTCAGAGATTTTTTTTTATGCCTAAACTGTAACATATTGTGCAACCGCAGTGTAATTGTCTGCAATGTACTTTACATCTGTTTGCATTCCATAAGAGGGCAATGATTGCATTGTAATCATTGTTATATTTTGTTTCTTCTGTGTATGTAATGTCTTCTTGATTTAACATTATGACTAACTGAAGACATGAAGTTGTTTACTTGACCTGTTGCTATAACTGGTTTAGGGAAACCAAAGCAGCATTTGGTGTAGTATTTCCCATTGTGTTTGTTTTTGTGATGACAATATTTCCCACGTTTGTGTCTTTGAAATTGTGAAATTTGTGCATGAAGATCACTATTTGTTGCATCTGATGGAATTTCACAAGTGACATATTTAAACTGTAAAAGAGTGGCATCACTGTCTTGACCAAATTTAGGAGCATCTTTAATCCAAAAAAGCATGTGGCTATGTGGTGCTCCTCTGGCTTGGTGTTCTTTTCTCCAAAAGAAGTGTTGCACTTCTCCAAGGGGAGAAACAGTTTTATTACAAATAAAGTGTAGCATAGCAATTAAGCGATTGATGGAAATATCTTGAAACATTAACAGGATCTAGAGAGGAAAGTTCTCCAGGTGTTAGTATATCTGTTTGTTTTGTTTTTGTTTGATATGCGTAGGGAATCATTATAAAATCTTCCCATGCGTATTCTGCACAACTTAATGTAACAAACCAAGTGGTTGGGCCAAGGTTTCTTATCATACAATGTACATCTCGTGACGTCGGAACCAGTACTCTTTAGTTCCATGCATGTTTGCTAAAAGATTTGTAATTCTTAATTGTAAAACCATCTATTTGTTGCACTTTTGTAGTAATTGCGTAGCTGACATTTTGAAAATGGGTACCTGATTTCAATGTGTATGCAACTCTGTAGCATAGAGTTGCTAGTTCACTTTCAAAGAGTAGGTGGCATATGTATTCCCAGATTTAGACAAAATGTGGAGCTTCAGAATACATTCGTAATGGTATTCTGATGCTGTTATCTGAGTGGGTCTATCATCGTACCTTCCTCCTTGCCCAGTAGGAAGGAGTAGAGGGGAAAAACATGTGCTTCTATGCTTTTTCCACATATGCTGATTGGTGATACTTTGGTTTGTCGCATTTGGTATGTTTCTAGTGAATCATCTATGGTGTCTTCAGAGTGTAATGGATGAATTGTATAATGGTCTACAATATTGTATACAGTAGCAGGATCTAGAAGTTCAAATTGACCAGTTTCTGGTGACTCTTTAATTATTTCAGTCGTTTCCCTGAGGTTTTCTTCAATATTCATTGTTGTCTTTTAGATATTGCAAGGCTTGTCTAACTTAGTCTACGAGTTGTTGCCAATTTCTTTTGTAGGTACACCATTTACTAAGACAAGCTTGCTCTATTGGACGTTGCACTAGAGTGTACATTTTCTTTCAGATCTAATGGTAAATAAACTACTTTGCCACGTATGCCTTTCACTAATTCTGAGGGAGGTAATTTTGCTGTTTTTGGTTGAAGGCATATTGCTTGAAATGGAGACACTGTTTGAATTATGATGCTCTCATATAAATTGAGTTGTTGCAAGGGGTTTGGTAGTGGGAATAATTCTAAGTTATTTGTGATAGCATGTGAAGGAGTTTGGTTGTTAAGTTTTGCAGTGCAGTAACTGCAAAGTATTAAGGGGTCATTATTTCATATTTGTTTTCTTCTATAAGGCAGAGAGCTAATTCAAACCATTTGGAATCTTCATTGTTTTCTATTTTGTAAGTTATGTCTACAGTTTTTGTGCTACTGTTATAAAAATTCTGCTACAACACACATGGTAAGGTACTTCAGCGGATTTACTTTTAAATGTTTGCATTTCTTTTTTGTATGTGTAGTAGAATTGTTCCTTGTCTGTTGTCAAGCTATTGCATTTTGTGAGTGGCTTTCACTATTTTCTCTGGATATGCTCTTTCTTCGAGTAGGTCTTTTGCTGTACCATGTAGAAGCTTTTAAATTGTCTAATGCTAAAGCTGGACTTTTAGCATAGTACAGTTTATGGACTAGATTTCTTATAGTTGAATGATGTGTTGATATCATTTTGATAGATACATTTCTGCCTACCTTGAGGGGGTCCTTTGGAAATTGTAGACAAAATCGAACCAGTCGCCTACAAAATCCACATCCCCAAACGCAGTTTGGCAGAGGGGGAAGATAAGTGGGTCCATATTAACCAACTAAAGTGCTGCTATCCTTGGCATACTCTGCAGCAACTGGAGGAGTCTTCTGGAACCCCAGGAGGGGTCACTCCAGCTCCATAAAACTCCAACTATAAAATATTCTGTATCTAGTCCATAATTTACAATATAAGTGTCCTGATTCATCAAAATGCATGTGTCCGCCCCACTACATTAATAGTGGTGTGGAAATGTCTACAAATGTTTTTGCTTTGTCATCATGATTGGAAACCATGGAGACTAACCAAGGAGGACTACCCGGGGACTGGGAGGAAAGGTCTGAGGTGCCCTGAGTATCGCTCAATACTCGCATCAGGACTGGCGAGGAGAACCGATCGATCCACCCCTGATTGAGGAAAAGATGATGAACTTTGCCATTTGTGGAATCAGAAGAGATGAAACTGACATCCCAGTCTTGCAAATTCCCATTGGACGATCAACGCCAAATCACAAGGGGGGGGGGGAAATGGGAGGGCTTGTGGGATGTTTTAACCCACTAGTCCAGTCCCTGCAACATTCCTGTGCGCTGCTTGCATCAGGAACATCAGGATGGCCGCTGGAAAGCATTATGCCACCAATCCACTTTTGCTTATGTCAGGAGACCACTGCCAAAACTCACCATTGGGCTACCCACAGAAGTAGCCTGAAACTACTTGAAAAAGCAATGCTGATTGCAAGAGAAACACAGAGCTGTTTGGAAATCTGTTTTTCTTGGTTGTCAAATTTGCAAAAATCATGGTTCACAAACCACACAAAAGATCCAACCTCCTTGTTGGGTGTTAAACATCATTCTACTTCAAGAATCCACATAAATACAATGTCAGCAGAAGTACATTTATCAGAAGAAAATCCACATTTAAAGATGCTTTCTTGGGAAAATATGTTGAATATGGGTGCAATACCATTACTTGCCTCTGTCAGAAGCTGGCAATCTCTAAACCTGCCATGTTAAACTTGAGTCTCAAAATCTAAGTGTGGGGAAAGAAGAGACTTCCATGAAATGCAATATAGGTTGCCACTATTAATTTTCATGTTGAAAAAGACTGGAATTGAAGATATGTTTGCTTATTTAAAATTTGAAACTTTAATTTTAAAAAGGAACAATGTCACAATTTACTGTAAGGTAACCTGATTCAGTTAACACTTCAAAGATGTTTTCCCCCACTGAGAACACTTCACCCTGTTCCTTCCCACCAAAAGGAGAGGATCTCTTATTTGGATGCTAATGAGAAGAGAAGGAGACTTGCTCTGGTAAAGAGACAATGGGCTTCTTGAACTGAAAGAAAATGCTAATTGAAGGTGTGAACAGAAACCAACTGCCCAGGAAGACAAGCCCATGCGACTCTCTGGTCCAGCCAAGACCTTGGAGGCGGAGACAACCCGTTTTGTGTATTCAAAAAGCAAAGAAAATGTGTTTGAGAAAAAGACTTCTAGCAAATTATGCTGAACTGTTAAAAATATGGAATTTAGAGGTTATTAAAACTAAAAGTTTACTCACATTTTAAAACTAATCTGGCATTGATGCGATATTCAGAGAATGAACCATGAAAATGTTCATATTCTAGTTATTGTGATTATGTTAGGAATATGAAAATTTACAGGGATATGCCCAGATGGTTTGTGCATGTATGTAAAAAAAATGGGTACAGAACTGACACTGAGTAACCGCCCAAAAGTGCAAAAAACTGTCATTTGTGAACCAAAACTCGTAGGAAGATGAGGCTTTGACAGAAACTGACCTTAGATAATCTGTAATGTAAATATGTTTTATTAACAAGTTGGGGATATTGGAAATATGGTTTTAAGGAAAAAGAGATTTTCTGGGTAGAAACAAAGGGGAGGGTTTTTCTCGGGACCATAAACATCGTGTCACTGACACATCATGACACACTGTTCCCTTCTCAAATCAGGGGAGAGGGAATTCTCTTACCTATCAGATTCTTAGAGGGTTGGGCATAGTATAATCAGCCTCCCCACCCCTTTGGAAAATGGATAAGTAGGGACTGTTGAGGACCCAGAAAGACACACATTCACCCATCACTGTTCTACCGGCGAAGCGCTCTGCAAGAAGAACCCATATCCAGACTCCAGAACCCTGAAGCAGAGGCCCAACCCAAAAAGCTGAACCCTTCTCAGCGGGCCTTTCAAATCTTGCAACCTGATTTTAATCCCTAAACTTCACAGGGCCTAACCAATTCAACAGCCCGGCTGTGCTGTGTTGGCTGCTTCTGGCCAAGAGCCCTTGCTAGAACCCAACATCCAGATAGTCCAGCAGAGCTGTAACCCAGAACCCATCAGATCCAGTCCAAGAGGCTGTGCAGACCAGAGTGACTTGCTGAGAGCAGAACCAAGTGCCTGAGACCTGTCCGGTGGCACGCAAATTCCAACCAAACCTTTGACCAGATCTCTGATGGGCCCATTCCAAACCATAGTTGTTGGTATTTAGCCTAGAACTGTCCATAACCAACCTCTTGGTTTAAGTAATCCTATCCAACCCATTCCAGCATATCCAGAACTGCATGGTAGAATCTCTTTTGTCCATCCTGAAATCCTTCTCTCATCCATATAATCCTCTGATAATTGTAGTGATAATCATCTGTGCGCTGATATTTTTCTGAAGAAAGTAAAGTGTCCTGGTGGACAAAAGTCGGAGCGGAGCCGAGGCGCTGGTGCTCTGGTGGCTGGCTGTTGGGTATCTTGCATCTTCATAGCCCCTTAGTATAAGCCCATCCTTATTGGTAAATCTTCAAAAGTGCAATCTCATTTGTAAAATCTTGACCCTTTTTGAGAAAAATCTACCTTCACTAAAACCTCTAACTTCTGAACCGTACGTGCTAGGAACAAAATTTAAATGTCAATTTGAAGCTAACATCCTTGCTTTCAGACATTCCAACTCCTTATAATTTTTCTGTAATCACATTTCTTGCACGCTGTAAAGTTAGCCGTGATTCCGCATTTGGCTCAATTTCACTCCATATAAAAACAGCTATTTCTTGCTTTAAACTTTTGAATTTCGTATTCCATCTGCTAATCATTCAACAATCATTGCTAGTGTCTACTTGAACCTATCCAAAGCGGCTCTCGCTAGTTCTGAATCCCATTTAGCGAATTAAAATAATTTTTAGCATTTTTTTCCCATTCATTTCAAATCGCATTTAAAAGCATTTGACCTGTTTTTAAAATCATTCCTGTTCTCTCTAAGCTAGCTGGGGGGAATCGGGATTGAAACTGCAATTGTTATTCCTGAAACCTGTGTGCACTCATTCCATCTCTTCATATTGCATATTGGGGGGAGTGAGTAGTATCAGTGGGAAAGAGTGATTACATTGTCTTTGATTGAATTAATATCAATTTTTATTTCTGTGTTGCATTAATTTCATATCATTGCATTTCATTGAACCCGCAAAAAGTTATTCTCTGCTACATTAATTTTCTCACCCATACTCCTATTGATTAAAGAGATTGAGTATTGTAATATTACCCTTTGCTGATCATTGTTTAAATATTAATAAGTGTGATATTCAGATATTGTTCATATTCATAAAGGTTTGATATATATATTGTGCAATTCCTCTTTTAAATTTGCATTACAAACCTACTTCTTGGTTCAGTGAGACCGGAAGGGATTCAAAGAGAGGGGCGTGATATAACGTTACATCATCCAGAAATAAAAGACCTTTTGACATAAAAATATATAAATAAGGGTTCAAGCTGGGCATTACAGCTAGGCATTGACTTAGTGGAGTGCTGGGTTGAATCCACTTGCAAACCTCGCCATGCAGCTCCACGATTCTGCTTATTCCTGCTGAAACAGACTTCCCTTCCTGCATCATGAGTCCTGGCTTACTAAATTCATGATACTGATGTCCAGCTTCTATACAATGGCGTCTTCGCCTGTGCTCTATTGACTACGTATAGCCAGCTTCTATGATGACTTAAGTCAATCTTGCGTTTCAGCATCTGTACAATTATTGAACGGTTGATTTTCTACAGCACTTCGTGCATGTGTAATCTCCTTTTTCGCATTTAAAAGTTTACTTAATTCTTTACTTCGTCATTGGTCTTGTCTGGATCTATAAATCTTCAGCCAATATCGCAGGACGTCGTACATAATCTTTTGTGATGTCACTAACCTCTTTTCTCTCTCATTCTTTTAGGGAGTTCCTCTCTTAGGTTATCACTTCATGGATACATTTAGTAGGGTTGTCTCAATGGGTATCTTTCAAACGCATGCTGCGGTATTGGCACAACTGATCAAAAGCAGCACAATCTCAGGTCTCCCAGCATATGGGAGGAAGGGGGGCAGGGTTTCCTGCAGAGGCATGCAGCTGCTCCTCTATATTTTCCCCCACTGGTCGAGTCCTTGACCACCTTGTTTTTCTTTATCTTGGTATTTTCTCTGAAGTGTTTCTTTGTTGTCCATATCTTCATCACCCTCCCCAACCCCCTGGGTGCCCGCTCATGTTCATCTGCACTCCAGGTCATGTAGTTACATTGGCTGACTTTCTTATTATTCTTTGGATACAGAAAATTGGGTTACCTCGGGTGCCATACTGACAGCGTCATCAGTCCGCTTCTTGACGTTTAGTTCATTTATTTCCATCAATCATGATCTTCCTTCCTACCGCCTTCTTTGCAATTTTCTTGCATTGGGTAATCATCCTGGCTATACAGAATCCAAGCATTACTAACACCAGTATTCCTTCAAGAACCTAACCACTGAGGAATCCATGAAGGAGGTAAGCCAACTGTCATCTTCAATGTCTGTCTCGTCTTCCTTCTTGGTATGCAGGTCTGTCAACATCGTTATGGCCTCTGTCTAGTTCCCATCCTGGCTGTCGTGAGAAGGTATGAATGTGCAACATGATGGCCAATTTTTGGCAGAAACTCCTCCTTCCATCGCTGAGATCATTTCGAGGACATGACTATTCTGGAGAGTCATCAATCGTATGGGCCTCATCTCTTCTTTAATGGCTTTGAATCCCTTTATGGTAGCATCGATTGTCTGCAGAAGCTTCCATCTGGTGATTTGCAACCATTTGTCGTTTGCCACTGTCTGAATTCCAAGCATGAATATACCTTTCATTATCATAGTCTTACTGAACAACTTGTGCTCTTCAGGAATAGTTTCATATGCTGTTAATGTTTTGGCTGCGAAATAATGTTCTTTTCATCCAAGTAACTTCAAGTAATCTTTTTCTCAAATGGTCATCCACTTTTGGAAATTCACCAATGTTTAGGTTGCTCTGAGGAATCACTAATGCTGAAACATGCATGAGCACCAGGGAACACACTCCACCCCAATCCTTAGGCAACTTCATATAGGCTCCAGATCCACAAGCCCAATATCGATACAGACGGGTGGCTGTCCCATCTCCCATTCTGGGAACATCAATTTTGGTCTTACATTCTTTGTTATATCCCACATGGTTATTTCCATGTTTTCATTGACCAACGGAATTACAACTACTGAGCCTGATTTGTCTTCTACCCATGTCAGTAGCTTGGAGTGCTTGGCTCATGACTTTAATCATCCATCATTCACTTCCTACGTAATCTGTTTTCAGCAGATGAGCTGCACAGGACATCATTCATTCCTCTTCCCATCCTTTCTTGGTATGCACTCATCCCTAGTTCAGTTGAGTTCGTTACCAACATCCACATCCCGGCAATCTTGCTATTTCCATCACATCAGGACAATTCATTCTCTTCATTTCTTCAATGATCACCTCATCCTGTCCTCGCCCAACTTCCTTGGAACTGTCCTCGAGTAGTACATGCTGCAGCATGGCTGAGGCATTTTGCATTGTGTGCTGAAACCTCCTTCAAAATAAAGTCCTTAATCTGTTTCATGGCATAGGGGATGAGATGGCAGCCATAGCAACTCTTACCAGATGCTCTTTACCTCCACCTATTTCATGTGTTGGTACCACATGTTCCCCAGGTGAGCTGAATTTTCTAGGTAGGTATTTATCCTTCATTATGTCTCCTAACGTACCCATAGAGATCTAGGAATTTGTCATCATTCTCTAAGTGGGGAGAATCATAGGCACTTTCTCCAGTAGAAGCTTTAAGACGAGAAGACTATGAAAAATATTGAACAATAAGACAGCAAGAATAATCATGCAAATATATATTCTTCATAGAACTGGGCAATCATTTCTCGTGCCATCCTACCTCTTGCTGAATTTGTTCACTCGCCATCATTGTGCCATCTTCATTAATCATTTTTAATACAATCATTGAGTTCCTTTACATTTGTAACTGTACAATTTGTTCAATTGTAGAAGAAAGAGGATCGAAAGGTAGAATCCTCCCGTCTCCTGCACACTGTGGAAAACAGTCGGTGACAGTTAATGAATCAATTAGAAAATTCTGACACCTGTAAATTCAATTGGTAAATCCAGAAAAATATGTTCAAATCAATATTTGTAATAAAAAATCACAATTTTAATAGTGAACAACTTTAGGCAAAGCAATCTGCATGTCCGGCATCTTTGGCTGATGCGTTTCGAGGGCTAACTCTCTTCTTCATGAGCCTTGTCGGACTGCAGAAAAATAATCATCTAGAAACTTTCAGTGAGTTACCAATTCTGCCACTTGAATATACATATATTAACTGCTGATTGTCTGTCACGGGAGAACAGAAGGGAATTTGGAGCAGTAAAGAATCAAAAACTTTGATCACTTCATATGTACATGTAGCCACTGGATGTGTCCCACCTTACTCAGAAATGGAGCCACAACAGTATCAAAAAAATGGTAATTGTGTCAATGGGGTGAAGCTTAAAACACTTAATTTCTCATCAAGATCAGCTAAGGAAAAGGGTGAAGTTGTAGAAGGTATCTTTCCTAGAAGTCGACACACTATTCTCGTCATTTCATTGGGGGTGACTGGTTCTTCATTAATCTTCCACCAAGTTCACGGCAAACTCCTACACCTATGTTGAAAGTGTCGGGGGGAAATTCTGCCGGGGTCGGCTGGGCCATCCGCGGACCTCCGGGCAGGGAGGCCCCAACGCCTTCCGTATATCCCAAAAATTGAGTATGAGACACACGTAAGAAGCAAGGTGATTCTGCTGTTTATTAGACAAAACGGCAGGGATGGATCAAGGAGCGTACGCGTCCGTCCTGACACTCTCTCGAAATTCGTGGGGCTCGCAGGCCCTTTTTACCTCAGTATGACGCGCAACTTGCGTCACCTGGGAAAGTTAGCAAAAAACCTATCGCCACTCTGGATTGGCTCCTCGAGTGGTAGGGTTAGTATAGCATACGTATAGAGCATTGTTAGTGGTTAAGGGTTAGTCAGGTGGTATAATTGGGTTGTCCCTTCAAATTGATACACGAAAATTGTTACATGAGGATCCCTGGGGATTGGTCAATGCTAATGGCGTCAGTGATAAGAGCCTCATGTTCTGATTGATCCACGCACGAGCCCCCCAGTCTGGGACCATCGTTGTTCCCAGCTCGCGGTGCACCTGTCATTTGCAACAATGTTTCACTATGATTATGTGCAGACAACGTGAAGATTTATTGGTATGTCTGAAGGCCGACTACTCCCACCGCCGCAGATGTCCATTGGATCATTTCATTGTATCTGCCGGTGTCTTGAAACGGGGGGTTTCGGTGCCTCCCTCCTCCTGGGCCTGGCACCCTGTCGGATTTGGCTTGGTCACGTGAGGTGGGACCGTGGTTGAGGCAGAATTCTGCACAATTAATATTGTATTTTCCACTATGTGCCTGGTTTTAATTGCAGGTGTGACCTTGGCGTCGGCATGCGGCATACGAGATTGCAACATTGTGCCCTTGACTGTCGGTCATCGCCGGGCTTATTCTGCAGGGTCAGCAACTGTACTCTTGCTCATTCAATGTTCATGGAAGCTCTTGCTTGCGGCCTACTTGGGCCTGGTGCATAGGTGGAGACGTTTGATACACCGCGCTTTAGGTTATGGTAGCATATTGTTTTATCCCCAGTATCGGGTCTTCGTTATATTTCTTATTGCAATGCATGGGTTTAGGAGAAGCGCGAGCAAGCGTTATAGATGAGTTCATTATGCGTCTTGCGTTTCAGCATTTTGAAAAGCCTATGTGAAAAATAATAAAGGTGCGCGTCAGTGAGTGTGTCCGTCATCTACGTCGTAGCACTGAATGTTCTTCGTGTGGGAGTGTCCAGTGTGCATGTTTGTATGGGTGTGCTGACCTGTGGCTAAGTCGTCATGGCATCTCTAACGATGTGTTCATTTACTGCTGCATGGTTCAGTCGAGTTCATCCATGCCGCAGGTGTTGGCATGGGCATGGGCAGGACAGGCTGGTGGGCACATCCGTATGTTCTTGTACCAGGGTATTTGATCGTCTGATAGATGGGCAAACTCCTCTCGTGGCGGGTGCCTGGGCCGTGATCCTCTAGGCCAGGGCGTGAGGGGATTGGTGGGAGCCTTGTGTTCCATTTTCCCACTTCAGTCCCCCCTCTGGTCGACTTGTCGACCACAAACATATCCTTTTCCTTATCTCCTCTCACTCTCCATATTTTAGTTACTCCTCCCAAATGTCCATAGTGGTTGACATGGTCTTCAAATGACCAATACATGTATGCACATGTTCGTCCAGGTGTGCAGTATACCCATTTCCCTACGTAGCTCCTTGGGTTTTCGAGTTTCACAGACGGCGGGTCCAGGTGGTTGGTGATGATCTGGCTGCGCAGTTTCTCTCTCTTTTATTATTGTGCCTGTGTGTTGGCTGTCATCTGCTGGCATCAAGGGGTGCATACCAACCATTTCGATCATTTCGTTTGTGGTGCGTGCCTTCCAAGATCTTATTATGATCAGTGCAGCTCCAGCCAAAATAGTACATCCCACTATAATCTTCAGTCCGTCCGACAGCCACGATGGCATCCATGACCATAGTAGCGAAAACCAGCTGTCATCCTTCTTCACACCTTTACTTTCATTCATCATGTTGGAGTGCATCTGGGCCAATTGTGATACTGCTTCTGTCAGTGTACCATTGTCAGCATCGTTAGCAGGAATGAATGTGCAGCATGAATGTCCTATCTTTGCGCAAACTCCTCCTTCCATTGCTGTGAGGAGGTCCAGTACATATCTGTTCTGTAGTGCTACCATCCTCACTGCTCGCAGTTCCTCTTTTATTGCGTTGAATCCATTTACTGTGGAATTAATTGTCATCATCAGTTCCCATCGAGTTATCTGGAGCCATTTTGCGTTTGCGTAGGCCTGTAGTCCTGGATGTATTATGGAGGAGAAAAACATTGCTGCTCTGCTGAATAGTCTGTGTTCTGGTGGAATTGAAGTGAGTGCTGTTTCCGACCTTCCCCATTGGTAATTTCAGGTCAGAGGTTCTCCTTGTCTTTTCTTTCTATTCAGGACAGTGTCGTCGCTGTTGTTTTGGTCCTCTGGCCCCTTCTGGTATTGCACGGATCTTTTATCCCTCTTGTTTCCTTCATCCATTTTAGGGAAGCTTGCCATGTTCACATGTTTCTGGGGTACCACTAGTGATGGTACATTAACGTGTACCATCGTGCATATACCATTCCACAGAGGGGGCAGTGTGTGGTATGCCTTGTCTCCGCAGGCCCAGTAATGGTCCATTAATACCGCTGTTCCCGCTCCCCCTCCCCCCCCCCCTCAGGTAACTCTGTCACGCTTACACAGTTGGTGTTGTACCCCACATTCACTTCTCCTTTATGTTGATAGCATACCTTAGGTGCAGATGGCGGCAGTATTGTTATTGGGTCTTCATCCTTCTCTATCCATGTTAGCATGGGTGCGTACTTGATCCAAATCGTCCAGAATCTGTTGTTGTGTTCAGCAATAGTTGTAGTATCCTCTCTCATTACCATGTTGCTGCCAACCACTCCTATGTCCCATTTATTGTCCAGGTACACCTTCCCTATTATTATCATCAGTGGCCTTTCCCAACATCCTTGTTTACCAGGAACTTCAGTGGCATACCAATCACATGGTAGGTATTGTAGTGTTACTTTCTTTGTCTCTCCTTTTTCAAGGCCGCTTGTTATGTATCTGAATGCTTCAGCATGTAAACTGGTCTTGTGGTAACTCAAATAAGTCTTGAGGAAGTTGTTTTCGTATGGATATGTGTCTCGCGTCTTCCATACCAGGTGCACCGTGCTCCCTTGAAATCTCCCTTTCGTTTGGAACAGTGCCAAGTATATTATACATCGTGCTGTCTTTATCTATTTCTGTGGCAACGAAAGTTCGGGAGGCGCTCATGGCATATGGGATCAATGAGCAGACGTAGCAGCTATCTTCAGTTGTCTGCTTCCCTATTTGAGTCATGTGTTTGTACCACATGTTGTTCGAGACGTTTGCTGAATCTTGTATGTAGTTGTCGATACCTTTGTTATCTGAGTATGTGCTGCGTTTAACTCTATTTTCCTTGTGTGGAGTTTTGCCAGTACCACCTGACGTAACACCTGTTGCAGCCGGGGGTGGGGGTATATTAGGTTTGGGAACAGCCAAAATATTGATAGCATAACTGTTCTGCCATACAGAGGCAGCCAAGAACCCGGTGATTATCAAAATCCCTATCATTTTTATTACAGATGCTAGTCTCACCGGCATTTTGCTCTTACCTTGCTGCAGTCCAGCAGCTAATTCTTGCGACGTTAAAGTTGCCCGCCTGAAAATACTCAATATGCTTGTTATTAGTGTTAGTTGTTGGTTTCAAGCTCCCCCTATCAAGTAGTCGTTCAGTGCCCAGGCGAAGAGCTGTTCCCACGCCAATCTAAGTGATCTATCTCTTAGGACAGGCAAGTATGGGTGGAGGTGGGGCATGGATTGTTCTATGGCCAGGAGAAATGCTGTGTAATAGACACGTACCCTTCTTTTCAGGTATTTTGGCGTTTTTATGTGATAGACAAATTGGTGTGATAGCTCTTCAGGGTGGTTATCGTCTGAGGGTAGCATCTACTCCTGGGCAGTGAACTTTGTTAGTAATCTCTTTTCTAAACAGTACAATAATATGCGATACCTGCATGTGCGGGAAGGAAAAAGAGAACATTCAAGTGTTTACATGTGTAAATGTGCAAGATAGTGTCCTTCAGTCCGATAGTTACTGCATTAGGTAGGACATCGATAGGTAGAGTATTTAGGGCTCAACTGGTGGAGGTCATTTTACTCTTTGATCGTGTGACCATGGGGTGGGCGGTATGGGGGTTGTCCTTTTCTATTTCAGTAGTTGTCTCTGGGGAGTCTGGGGGGTGGTATGGTAGGGGGACACTTAGGCCGTTTGCTGTGGTAGAAGTCTCTTTCTCTGTTGGAAATGCCGTCGCTGTTATCCCAACGGCCCTGTCGGTGACGCTAGGGCGGGTCTGGAGTTTGCAGATCTTTACGTCGTGTAGGTGGTTCCAAGCGCGTTTGTCCTGTAGCTTTACTGCTCTCGTTGATACTTCCTCTACCAGATGGGGGCCAGAGAAATGTGGGCTGTTCCACTTTCTGTTGAAATTGCGGAGTAGCACATGGTCCCCTTTAGCAATTTTGCACAGTTTTTCTTTTCCCAATTCTTTGTCCGCGTCTTCTTGTTGCTCACTCTTAGACCCGCCCCACGTGTGCTCGAGCTGTTGAGACACAAACACTACACTAGTAATCAAAGAAGACACATATTGGTACATTTCATCACCGAGAACAGTTGCAGTATTTTCGTAGTCAGTGAATGCTCTTGATGTTGGCGTTAGGGGGAGGCACATTTGACGGCCGGTCACCACCTCGTGAGGAGTGAGGTGGTGGTCGGAGACTGGCCTATTCCTCAACTCAAATAGGGCTAGCGGGAGGCAATACAACCAACTCTTCTTTGTTGTTTGCTGTATTTTTGCAATTGCCTCCTTTAGTAGGCCATTCAGGCGTTCGCATATACCATTGGCCTGTGGGTGATATGCACATGCAAATTTATGTTTGATGCTCAGTAAGGATGTGATGTGCTGGAACATTTCATTGGCAAAGTGTGGGCCATTGTCTGACCGCAGTACCTCGCACACTCCCCACCTGGGGAAGACCTCCCTCACTAGAAATGTAGCTGCTCTGAATGCATCTGGGTGTGAGCAGGGTCCTGCTTCAATCCACCTGGAGAATGGGCATACTACTACAATCATATACCTATTTCCTTGACATACGTTGATCATATCAACATAGTCAATATGGATATGTATGAAGGGTCCCTCTGGCCGGGGTATAGTACCTTTATCACCTTCAGCGTGTGACCGGCCGTGAATTGTTGACATGTGAGGCAGTTGCTTATAAAATTTGTCACATGGGAATTTAACTCTGGGCAGAACCAGTCTTCCCTAATTCGTGCTGCAATGACCTCCTTGCCTGTATGGGCTGGGTGGTGTAATTGGCTCAGGGCGGTGTTCAATAGTGCCAATGGCATTACCATCTTTCCAGTGTTACCCTGGCACCACAGTGCGTCAGTTGGTGACATTGTACATCCTCTTTTAACCCATATTTCTTTCTCTGCCATTGGTGCAGCTGCTTGTAGCTCCATTATCTGTGTGGCTGGGAGATGGGTGTACCCTTCTCTTATCAACATCTCTTTAGCTATTCCCCTCCCTCTCCCTGACTCTGTGGGGTTCCATGTCTCACCAAAATATGCAGCATACTTCGCATGTGCGTCTGCTACTGCGTTTCCTTTTGAGATATGATCTTCTCCATTAGTGTGTGCGGTGAATTTGACCAATGCTAATTCTTGGGGGTTATTTATAACTTCAATTAGTTCAGCTAACAAGAGAGCATGTTGCACTGGGGTGGCGTCAGCTCTCCTAAACCCTCTCCTCCTCCATTTGGACAATCCTGAGTGGACAGTAGACGTGACATATGCGCTGTCAGAATATATGGTCACTCGTTTGTTAAAGCTTTCCTGTAACGCCAAGATCAGTGCAGCTAGTTCAGCTGCTTGAGCAGAGTAATGCTGTGGTAATTGTACACATTCCATCGCCACACACACCGGTACCTCCGTCATTTTTACCACTGCTGCCCCAGTTCTCCTTATCCCATCACTTTGGTCAATTGTTGATGACCTATCAATGAACAAGAGCTCGCCTCCATCTAGTGCGTTCTCTTCAACTTTTCTAGTACATGCGTACATTTCAGTACTCTGCGTACAATCGTGTGCATAGTCCCCTTCCTCAATTACTTCTGCCATGAACCTTGCAGGGTTAACCGTGCTGCATCTAACAATTGATAGTTCTGGCCTAGATAAGATGATCTCATAACCTGACGCCCTCTGTGTGGTCAGTGTGGACTTAGGTTTGTTCAATATTGCGAATAGTGCATGTTCTACAAATAATGTGGTTGAGCACCCCATGGTTATTGCTGATGCTTTCTCTACCGCAAAGGCAGCTGCGGTGAGACCTTGTTCGCAAGGGAAATGTCTTAACATCACAGGGTCCAGGTGGCCGTTATAGAACGCTACTGGTTTGTAGCCCATGCTTGTTTTTTGAGCCAACACTGCTTTCATTACTGCTGAGTCGCAATGTGAAAATATAAAAAATTGCCGTTCATAATCTGGGGTGGCCAGTACTGGAGCAGTTGATATTGCATCTTTCAGTTCATCAAAAGCCTCTTTCATTTCCATTGTCCACCCCAACCTTTTCTCCCCTTTGTTAGCTTCTTTTAACCCTTCAAGTAGGGGACCTATGTATGAGCTGTAATCAAACACCCAAGCTCTACAGTAGTTGCACAGTCCCAGGAACTGTTGTAGTTCCCGCACTGTTTGGGGCAGTGGCGTTTTTTAAATGGCCTGTGCTTGTTGTGGTGTGATCTTTCTTCCGTGTTGGGATATGAGCTGACCAATGTAAAGTACCTGTTCCTGACAGTACTGTAACTTTTCCTTGTCTACCTTGTAACCCTTTTCAGCCAATACTGTCAACATCTTCAATGAGTCCTCTCTGCATCTTATTTCATTTGTGCTGCAAATTATTATGTCATCAACATACTGCAAAACTGTGCTTTCCACTTCAATGTTGCCCAAGTCCATCTGTATTACTCTGTTGAATATTGAGGGTGACTCGCAGTACCCTTGTGGCAATCTGGTGTTTCCACTTTGTGTTTCTGTATGTGAAGCTTGTCAAATCTTGTGAGTCTGGGTGCAGGGGTATTGAAAAAAAAAGCATTCTTGAGGTCTATCACTGTAAATCCTGATGCTTCTGCTGGAATACGGCACAATATTGTTGCCGGGTTCGCTGCTATTGGATATTCTGCTTCTACTATATTGTTCAAGGGCCTGAGGTCCTGTATGAAGCGCCAAGACCCCCCTCTAGCCTTGCGCACTGGGTATGCGGCTGTGTTACATGGTGATTCTGATGGTACCAGTATGCCATTATTTATAAGGGCCGTTATTGTTTCATATATGCCCTCATCTGCCTCTTTTGATAGTGGGTACTGCTTCACTCTGGGGAGTATTGCACCTTTTTTCAACTTTATTCTTACTCCCCCTATACTTTTTATGCACCCCACGTCATAGGGACTAGTAGTCCATAATGATGTTGGTAACTTCGCCATATCCTCCTCAAAGAAGGGAACTGGGGTGGATGTGGGTGCTTCAAGTGCCATTGCAATTTTCTGTGCCACTTGTTTGTATGACACTCTTAGCCATATTTCTACACTCATCATAAACACCATTTCACCTTCTTCCTTTCCTTCGGAGAAGAGCTCCTCGTCTGACACCTGGGTGAGTCTACATCCCTCTGCTAGTGCTATCACTGCCCTCCATGCTCTTCCTTCTCTGTCTTGGGCATGTACTGCAATGTAATCAGCAGTTGCTATAATGCTCTCTATGTCCACTGAAATCACCTTTCTTTCTGGTTCATTGGCTGGTGTTTCTGGTCTAAAGAAATAGGCTGCTGGCCTTCTCCAGATCTTTCCTTCTATTCCAGGCATCCATGCAAATGCCATGTCTGTCCCGTACTGGAACAGTTCACCATCTACTGGCTCAGCCCTAATCACAGTCTGTCCGCAGTATGCTTGCATAATTTGTCGTGCAGTGAGCATGTTAATTCCTGGAGTGGAGCAAACTATGCCGTCCTCCGTAAAGGAGATCGTTCTATTCAACCTACTCATTATGTCTCTCGCTAGTATATTCACTGGTGAGGCCCTATGATACAAAAGTGGCACTGACATGTCATAATCTCCTATTGATAAGGGAACATTATCAGTAAAGGGAACCAACCCCCTAGTCCCAGAGAATCCTTGGGTGTTCATGGCTTCACCTGACATTTTAAATTTACCTTCCTTTATGCAGGACCGGGTCGCCCCGGTGTCAACAAGAAATGATAATTTTTTGTCACCTATCGTTACCTCTATGCGTGGTTCCTCCGCACTATTAGGTGTTACCGACAGGATGGGACACACCAAGGCCATCTGTGGGCTGTCCTATTGAGGGCACAATGATTGACCACTTCCTGTGTAAGGGTTGTGTCCCAGGACCGTCACCCTTCCCAGTTGTGTTTGCTGTAGTTGTGTATTGGTAGAGGTTATGTTATGGTCTTGGGTTTGGACAGGTTGCTGTTCTTGCTGTACTTGGGGTTGTTGTGTTACTAGTTGTTGCTGCCCATTTCCTTGTTGCAAGTTCTGTTGTTGCCAAGTGTTCTACTGGTCCTGTGTGGGCCCTTGTTGTCCCTGTTCATTCCATGACGGTGTGCCTGGTCTTACTCTACACGTGCGTGACATGTGCCCTACCAATCCACAAATCCAACACACCGGTGGTTCCCTGTTCTGCCATGGAAAGCTTCCTGGGTTGTCCTGGTATGCTGGTTGTCCCGTGGGGTAGAAATTTCTAAGTCCTCCCCCCTGCTGTTGAGAGTTATATCCGTACCCTCTCCCCCTAATCATTCCTCCCCTTCCCCTGTTATAATTATAATACCCCGCCCCTGGCGTTGAGTATCCTCCTCCCATGTTGGCCGTGTATGGTTGGGGTGGCGGAAGCTGTTGTGTTACAGTCTGTGATGGTTGTATTTGTGAGGGATCTTGCGCAGCCACTACTTGCGTGGGGCTTTGAGTCAATGTTGCAGGTGTAGTTATTAGTGCACCTTCCATCGTGTATTTAGTAAGTTTTTTTCTGTACTAATTTAGCCTCTTCCGTTTTTCTATCCTCTTCCTTCTGTTTCATTTTCTCTTGCCATGTCCTACAATGATGTACTATTGTCAGCTGTATCTCTGGCCAGGCTTTTGCTTCCATCCCCACCACTTTCTTCAATTGTGTCTGAACTGCTTCTGGGAGCCCTTGTACTAGTATATGATAGAATATTGCTGGTGTCTTGTCCCATTGTTCTCTAGTTTCCATGCGCCACTTCTCTTGAATTTCCTGGATATAATCAACAGGATCTTCGTTCTCATGCATCTTGCGTGAGGTAATTGCTCCTATGTCTGACGTGTCCGGGTACTGTACCCTCAGTGCCTGCCATAATGCATATCTGCAGTTTGCGAATGGTGCCCCATCGTGCGAGGTGTTTGTTATTGTGACCCCGGGGAAGCCTGCTCTCTTCCAAATGTCATCTGCTGCATCCCCTAGTATTGATATTAAAAGGCCCTTTACATCCCCCACTGCCAATTTCTGCCCTGCAGTGTTTTTCCATTTCATATATCCATTTCCCAGCACCTCCGCTTAATGATGAGAGCCTGCACTTTATATTTTCCTTGTCTGCGTGCTTCCAGGGGACGTATTGTGGTCTAACCCCTCCCCTCTCCAGAAGTGGCATTAGGTTGTGTCCCGGTAGGCCCTTTGGGTCCCACACAATCGAATTCGTACACCCCTCCTCATCCGACCTGTCTTCCACAACGTCAATGGGGTCCATATTTTTTCTGCCCGTAACTGTTTCTCCTCCATCTCTTCCCTTTCTTTTATCATTTACTGTGGGCGTGTGCATTCGTTCTCCCTGCCTGCGTCCAGGGAGGTCTCTAAGCCTACCTGCGTAGGGTGTGGGTTCGTGTGGGAAGAGCGCGAGTTTAGATGGGCATGTTGCACGTAAGTGCAAGGTATTGCAGCATGTGGGAAGGGATGGTGACGGTGTGGCTGTAAGTGTGTGCCTTTCCGCTATTCCTTGCTCTTCCTCCTCACTTCCCTCTAGTTCTTCCTTTCTCCTGCAGATCCATGGTGATCCTCTATTTGTCCGGGTGATGTATAATTTATCTAGGCTTTCCCTCTCTCTCCCTTCCTTCTCTATTCCTTCTCCTTCACTGCAAAAATCCTCCATTAATTCCAGCCCCCAGTCTGTCTTTTTTCCCATAATCGTTACTGATTCCAAGTCTTAGGTCCGTTCCTCCCCTTGTCATTCTTTCCAATTGCCCCCCTTTGTGTTGAAGTTATTGTTACTCCTGTGTCTCTGTATACATATCTCCTTCCTTCAATTCCCCCTCTCCTTTCTTCTCTTTTCCCTTCATTTTCCTCTGCTATTTCTCTATCAATTTCTTCTCTTTTCTTTTTAGATTCCTCCATTACTTCAATACTAATTCTTTTCATTAACCTTTCTTCTTCTTTCTCCCTTTCCCATCTCGCTCTTTCCTTCTCTAATATACCCTCTATCATCCTCCCTTCATATTTCCTTTTGTTTTCTAATAATCTCCTTCTACATATTTCTATATCCTTTTCTCTCTTCTTCCTCCCTCTTCTTCTCACGCAGTGCTGCCCTCGATTCCCTTTCTGCAACTGCCTTCACCCTGTCTGCTTCTCTCCTTTTCTCCTCAGTTTGTTCCCTCATTTTGTCCAATTCATTCTTGCTTTCTTTCTTTTCCCGTGCTCTCTCCCTTTCATCTCTCTCAAGCTGCCTGATCAGTGTATTCTGCTCATCCCTTAATTCTGCTAATCGTTCTTCCAAACTCTCTTCCTTCTGTCGTAACAACTCCTCCTTCCTTTTCCCCTCTTCCCCTTTCCATTCCTCGTCCATTTTCATTACTACCTTTTCTTCTTCTGTTAATGAACCTCGTAATTTTAATAATACCTTCGCAGCTACCCACTCATCCTGTCCTATCCCTGCAATCTGTTCTTCGCCAATGCCCCCTTCCCCTGCGGGCATTTTTGTGGAGCTGGTCCCGTCGTGCTACTTTGCTCCCTTCCGGCACCCTGTCAGATTTGGCTTGGTCACGTGAGGTGGGACCGTGGTTGAGGCAGAATTCTGCACAATTAATATTGTATTTTCCACTATGTGCCTGGTTTTAATTGCAAGTGTGACCTTGGCGTCGGCATGCGGCATACGAGATTGCAACTTTGTGCCCTTGACTGTCGGTCATCGCCGGACTTATTCTGCAGGGTCAGCAACTGTACTCTTGCTCATTCAATGTTCATGGAAGCTCTTGCTTGTGGCCTACTTGGGCCTGGTGCATAGGTGGAGACGTTTGATACACCGCTCTTTAGGTTATGGTATCATATTGTTTTATCCCCAGTATCGTGTCTTCGTTATATTTCTTATTGCAATGCATGGGTTTAGGAGAAGCGTGAGCAAGCATTATAGATGAGTTCATTATGCGTCTTGCGTTTAGGCATTTTGAAAAGCCTATGTGAAAAATAATAAAGGTGCGCGTCAGTGAGTGTGTCCGTCATCTACGTCGTAGCACTGAATATGTTCTTCGTGTGGGAGTGTCCAGTGTGCATATTTGCATGGGTGTGCTGACCTGTGGCTAAGTCGTCATGGCATCTCTAACGATGTGTTCATTTACTGCTGCATGGTTCAGTCGAGTTCATCCATGCCGCAGGTGTTGGCATGGGCAGGACAGGCTGGTGGGCACATCCGTATGTTCTTGTACCAGGGTATTTGATCGTCTGGTAGATGGGCAAACTCCTCTCGTGGCGGGTGCCTGGGCCGTGATCCTCTAGGCCAGGGGCGTGAGGGGATTGGTGGGAGCCTTGTGTTCCATTTTCCCAAATCAAAAGGAAATCACCAAGTCATCAATTATAGCAAGAAGGAGTCTTCTTATCACTAACATTTTTAGGATCCTTAAAGTATGAATATTAAAGTTTTTTTCTAACAAGAGCAGGGTAAGATTGAAGCACAAATACGAAGACTGCAACCACAAGCCTATGAACGTCCATATTGGAAGGTATCATTTTTTTATCATTTTAAAACAGATACACTCCATGAAATCCGGATATTTATCTTTTTCCAATTTTTGTACAAGAACTAACGTTTAAACTCTGCATGCATTCACTGCTTCAATATTTCTAAAAGTTCATTTTCAATCTCTGAAAATTCTCTGCAAGTCCTTGCACATCCTGCTAAAATATAGTGTTTATTGAATTCCATATAAAGTATGTGTTAGTCCCTTGTTGCTTTACGTCCTTCTTAGTCATCGATTGGGTCTGAACACACCTTCTTGTCATGCTTCTGGGTTAGCAATGGTGGGAGGGAGGGTCTCTCCTATATAAACATTCACATTGTTCAGATGCAACCAAGCTTGTCTTCCTGATATTTTTAGCAGCTGCAGGGGACACTTCCTCAACACAGAATTGGCTATTAAAGTGGGGCTCATGCCACTTCTGAGTGATATTCTAACCAGGATCAAGTCCCCAACATACAACTTAGGTGGTGGTAATAGTTCACTTGGATTGGTTGCTGATATTCCTAGACCACCCCTTCTACCCCCAACTGCTTGACGTGATCTGAAATGTATGACTTTCATGTCAAATATTCGTGCAGCTCATCACTAGTTTGAGCTATACACTGGGCTTCACCCCCTAATCCTAGATGGAGGTGTGTGCGGCATTCTCATTTGACACCCTATTACTAGCTCATGTGGGTTGAGTTGGTCCGACTTGGCTGATTCTGCAGGGCATATAAGGCCAGGGGTAGGCAATACAGCATCCCCTTTTGAAAGTCCATTTAATCTTGGCAATCCTCTTTGAGGAAGCTGAGTTTCTCACATAACCTGTTCGCTTGTGGGTGATGCGCAGAAGAAAACCTATCTTTTATACTTATAAGCCCTATTTTTTGGACTAGCTCATTGCAAAATACTAAGATCCGCTAATGGGCCATATTTTGGCAAACACCTCACCTCAGGAATACTTTGTGCACGAAAAATCTTTGATGCGAAAGTGGAATCTGGGTGTGTACATGGACCTGCTATGATCCACCTACAGAAGGGACACCACTGCAATGGATACCTGTATCCATTACATATCTGCAGCATATCGACATAGTTGATATGTAAATGCTGAAATGGACCAAAGGCATAACTCCTCTAATCGTTCTCAACGTATGCCCAGCAGTGACACATGGTGCAATTCACCATAAACAGTGCAGTGTGTTCCAATATATTCAGAATGAATCAGTCTCTAATTACATTCATGGGGTAATGCAGCTATTCTAGAGTGAGCTTCAATAATGTTACTGGCATCACTGGCTTTCCAGTGCTATCCTGTCGCCGGTTTATAGTCATAATGTAGAAAAAAAATGTCGACTTACAAAAATGTAGAAAAAAAATGTAGAAAACAATGTCGAAAACCTATACATATAATGAAAAGTCAATTTTTCGAAAAAAAAAATTTCAATTAGCACTATAAATAAATAAGAACAGTATCATTTACTAGGGGGGTCCCCCCCAACCCCCCTCACCCGCCACCCCCAACCCCCCACCACCCTCTCACCCCTCATACTCAACACATTTTAATTATATATATATTTATTTATTTTTTTCTAAAAAATGTAGAAAAAATTCGACATTGTTTTTTGACATTGTTTTCTAATAAAAAAACATTTTGACTTTCTACATTATTGCATTCTACATTATGACTGACCACCCATGTCGCAATAATGCTTCCGTGGAGTATGAAGAACACCCCTCTTTGTTCCCATAGTTCTTGCTCTTCCTGTGGTGTGCTTCCCTAAATCTCTAATTGGGTTGTCAAAAGCATATTCAACTCCTCCTGTACTACATGGTTGTAGCCGAATTATATCTCCTCGATATCAAAACCCTCAGTTTCTGGAGAATATGCAACCCTTTTGGCTTTTGCAGCTTTGTTCCAGCAGGAGATAAAATCTGTATGTTTAGTCTGTGCTGCACATTTTATGGGTACTGGGAGTTGTAGTGTCTTAATGAGTCTATGCATTAAGGATGCATGCTGCACTGGAGAGCCACCTGTGCGTAGATAGCCCCTCCTTTTCCAACATGACAACCCTGCGTGTACAGTTGATGTCACATGGGCGGAGTCACTGTACACAACTTCCTGCTCTTCATGTATCTTGAGTGCAACAATCCGCGCTACTAATTCTGCTTGTGCTGAAAAATGAGACGGTAGCCTGGCACTTGCCACTACCTCAAATTCCCCATTTAATCTGTGTCTTATTACTGCGGCACTGGAATGCCTTCCCCCACTAGTTGGATCAATTTTCCAAGAACCATCAATATAAAGAATTTCCCATCCTGCTAAAGCATTCACCTTCACTCGGGGTATATAATCATAAAATTCAACATAATTAGCAGTCATGCACATGATCACCTTCTACTGGCTCAGCTATGCACGTGGCAGGATTCACTATTTAACATTTTATAATCTTAATTGCTGGGTTAGAAATCATCACTTCATAAACTGAAGCTCTTTGGGATGTGAATGTGCCCTTGGGTTTCTTTAAAATGGCAAACAAGGCATGCTCCACGTAAAAGGGTCATAGAGCAGCCCATGACAATACTTGTGGACGTCTTGCAAACGTGACAGCTGCCAAAGATTGTTCGCAGTGTGTCCTCTCCTAACTGGATCTAGAATCAAACTGTAACATGCCAAAGGTTTTATACCCTGTGGTACTTTGTGTAAGTACTGCTGTCATGACTGTCCAATTTGTTTGTTAAAATAAATATAATTCCTTTGCATAATTGGGAATACCTAAAACTGAGGTTTTACAAATTGCTTTTTTTCAACTCCTCAAACGCTTCAATTGCCTCAGTTCATCATAGTTTAGTTTTACTAACTTGTGCTTTCTTTAATGCTTGCCGAATCAGCTTTGTGTATGTGCTATAATCAAACACTGATGCTCTGATATAATTGCACAAACCCAGAAACTGTTGCATCCGTCTTACTATTTCAGTTCTGGCGTCTTCATGATTGCCTCAGCTCTCTCAGGTGTCACTTTCTGTCCTTCGTGTGAAATTAACTGACCTATGTACAACACTTCTTGGAAGTACTGTAACTTCTACTTACCTACTTTATATTTTGTCTGCTAAAATAGTCCTTAGTTTGATTAGGGTCCCGTGTACACTCGTACATCCTCGTTTTACTGCAAATCAATAGGTCATCTACATAGTGCATCACTGTGCTTTTGAGATCGATACTGCCTAGATCCATCTGTAGAATTCTGTTAAAAGATCAACGTAGATTCACAGTATCCTTGAGGCAGCCTAGTATGTTTTGTCTTTTGTGGCAAAACATAAATGGAGTCCCTGTGCAACGGGATCGAGAAACACTTTTTTCAAATCAATCACTGTGACGTGTCGAGCTTCTCCTGGGATCTGCACAATATTGTCGCAGGATTAGCAACCAACAAACTCGGCATCTACAATCTGGTTCAGAGGTCTCAGATCCTGGATAAATCTCCACGACCGCTCCTTTTAGATTTTTTTTTAAATCGGATACACTGTGGTATTGCATAAGTGTTCAGATGGCACCAGAATCCCCTGATTCATCAGTGCTGAAATAGTCTGAAATATCCCTTCATCAGCTTCTCGAGACATGGGGTATTTTGGTCGAGGAAATATTGTTCCTGGCTTAAGCTTTATTTTAACCTCTCCTATCCCTTTCAATAAACCTAGGTCATAGGGGCCTCTGGTCCATAGGGCACCTGGCACCTTTTCAAGATCCTCCTGAAAAAATGTTGGTTGCTGCCACATTATCGCCATTCTTTGTGGAAATTCCCTTTTCTCTATCCTTATTCAGTATGTAATGCTCATGAAACACCACTTCATCATTGCTTCGGTCTTCCCTGAACATATCATCAGTTATGTCAGTCTGTACCCCTCCTCAAGAGCTGTACTCCATGGTCTACCCTCTTTGTCTATCCCTTCGAGCATTTTCTTACTATAGCTGCTTCCAACTCTATAGGAATAGTGTGTCTACCTTCCTCATCCATAGATATTTGTGGTCTAAATTAAAAATCTTGCAATCTTTCCTACCAGGCCAGGTATCCATGTTAGTTAAATGCTTACCCCATATATCTCTGAATCTACTGGAACACCTCGCAGAGCCACTTGCCCTTTGAACATCCGTATGAACTCTCCATGTTAAAATTGTGTGTTCCTGGTGTGCAATACAATATTCCTTGATAAGTAAATGGAATTAGCATACTATGTTTTGCCATTAAATCTCTTCCTAAAATGTTAACTAGTGTCTGTGAATATAACAAAGGAACAGACATGTCACATTCTCCTATGGAGACCAGTAATTTATCAGTAAAGGGAACTCTACTTGTAGCTCCAGAGAGCACTTGAGCATTCATGGCAATACTGGACATTGGGTACTTGCCCTCCCGTATACATGAGCGACTTGCTCCAGTGTCTACAAGAAAAGAGAGATTTGCCTCCGATCGTCACATTGACCCTTGGTTCCACTTGGGGGTGACCCTTGGTTCCACTTGGGGGTGACCCTTGGTTCCACTTGGGGGTGACCCTTGGTTCCACTTGGGGGTGACCCTTGGTTCCACTTGGGGGTGACCCTTGGTTCCACTTGGGGGGGGGGGGGGGTCTAGTGTCACAGATAGACCTGAACTCACCTTGTGAGCTGTCCTATTGTGGGTACAAGCTCATCCATGTCCCTGTGAGTATTTCCTCCTACCACAGTGACCCCCGGTTCTAGGTTTGAATAGTTGTGGTGTATTCGCATACTGCTGTCTGCATAGAGGCTTGTTGCGACTGCCCCTTGGGTTCATTTGTACTTGTCCCTGCCGAGGCAACTGCTGCATTTGCGGTGCTTGTGCATGTGTGATCTTGGACGAAGCACTATTTAGTCTGTGTGCTGTATGGCGGAGTCATACTGTCCCCACCAACCCCTCTGGAAAACTGGCCTTTTTGTACATTGCCTTGGCACGCAATTTTCCAACATACTGGGGGAAACCTTTTGTTAATCCCTCCTTGGTTATGATATTTGGTTCTCATTCATTCTGAAATCCACCTCATTCCCCTATAACCCATACCTCTGCCTCATGGTGTAAACCATACCCCCTGCGTCCATCGGGCGCAGGTTGTCTGTGATGTACCCGTTGTTTCCTGCTTTCTCATTCCTTCTCCGCTTGTCAATACCGCCCCTTTGATGACAAATGTTGACAACTTTTTCTGAACTAACTTGGCTTCCACAATCTTTCTATTCTCATCTTTCATCTTGTTCGTTTCTTGTAATAACCGGCAATGGTGTACTATTGTCATTTGTATCTCAGCCCATGGCTTTACGTCCATCCCCACTTGTTTTTTATCTGCCTCTGTACTGGCTCAGGCAACCCTGAGATCAAATATGTTAAAATAATGCCACTCTTTTCCCATGGCTTGCGATTTTCAAGTTGCTATTTCTCCAGAATATAAGCAATAAGGGTCTTCATCTTCCATTTTGCGTTTCATAACTGCAATATATGATTTATCAGGATATTGTACCCCGAGAGCCCTCCACTACAATTAATAAACGGTGCTCCGTCATGCGCTGTGTTTTGTGCAGTCACACTTGAATATCATGCTCTCCTCCATATGGCAGCCCTCTCTCCAAGAATAGCTGCCAGGATATATTTCCTCCTCATTTTCTCTAATTTGTCAATTTCCCATCCCCGAAGTCAAACTAGTGAGCTTGCATCTTAAGTTATCCTTATCCATCTGTGGCCATGGAATGTATTGTATTCTTGCTCCCCCTTTTTATAACCAGGGGAAACTGTATGAACTCAGTCCCATAGTCCGATCCCACTACTGGTCTATCCATGGCAGGGATAATTGTCCCGGTCTCCTTGTAGGCAATGACCTTAACCTGCTTGCATATGGTGACGACTCTCCCTTCTCGCTACGTGATCGGTCTCTGGGACGCTCTGGGTAAGCTATGGGCTCTGGCGTTATCTTTAGTCTGTTCCAGATCTGACCATCTCACTTCCTTATCCATTTGCGGGCTTCCTTCAGAGGCGCACACAAACACACACACACACACACACCCTCCTTCTGGCTCAAGACAAGACTGGACTCTTTCCTCGTCTGACATATCTAGGCCCCAAATAGTGTGACGATCATCCCCAGTCAGTCTGCTCAAAGACGATGCCCGACATTCATCACTGAACAGGTTTCCCTCCTCACTTCGTGATTGTACTAGGAATCGAACATTGTTCCATACTCCCTATCTCGTCTTCACTGTCGATGGACCTTATCGATCCTTTCTCTGATGCTTTCTCCATCATCTTTTTTTCTTCTAGCACTACTCTAGATGCTGCGGGCATTGCTTCCTTTATTGGGAGAATCTCTGCCACTCTAGCCCCTCGTATTTCTAGGCTCTGCCTCATTTGTTTACCAATAAGACTAGTATCCGAACTTCTCTTTCGCGCTCTTTCTTCTACTTCCCTTTGCTTTCTTGCATCCCTTTTAACTTCCTCTTGCCTTCATCCTTCTCTCCTCCTTTCCCTTCTTTCCTCTTCTCCGTCTCTGTAATCATTTGTCCCTTAATGTCTGTTTATTCCTCCCCTTTCTTTCCTTTCTGTCCCTTTGTCCATTGTCGTACTGTTCTTCAGCCCATTCTTCAATTTTCTCTTGCTCCCCCTGACATCTGTTCTCGTGGCTCCTTACTTTTCCTTCTCTGCTCCTCACCTCTTCTTTCGTTCCTTATCCTTCCTTTCTTATTCATACTTATCTTCACTTTGCCTAACTTCCTCAATACTTTTCCCATGTATCTTGAGTAATGTCCTCCCATCCATTCGTTTTGTACGAGTGCTATCTCATCAGAATGATCCTTTTCATCTTTTAATCTATTTCTGTCAACAAATACGACCACTCCCTTTTTTATTCCTTGTCTTGTATGAATGTATAAATATGTTTTATTCTCTTCTGGACTAATGTCACTACTGTAAACAGGGGGGTGGGTTTAATATATTGGATTACTATAGCTTGTTGCTGCTTTTAATTCCTTTAAAGGATATACTATTTCATCCGTTGCAAATCTCTTTGCCTCAGGCAAGGTAAGGGGAGTTGAGGGGTCAACACCTTCCTCCTTATGCTGATTAAGCATCCACTTCTCAGGTGGCGGGTCTTCCAAGTTCTAAAATTGCTAGTTTTTTCTCTAATTTCTTCCCTGTGTATGCAGCGTGCAATTATGTGGTCATATGTTGCAATACCGCTTTTAACAATGATGCCCTTGTGGACATTGCAAGAAAAAATTATCTACTGTGCCCTTTACCCATTCTGCGCTGCACTGTTTGCGTTTGGACATATGTTTTGGCAGTGTCTGAAATAGGTGCATGAAAGGAGTATCCCGATAATGACAAGTCTCAATTGACTTTTAATACTTAACCAGACATTAAAAAAACCTTTTACCTTGGCTTAAATCACCACTTTTAACATTTTAAAACAACAAATATGAGCAAGCACCACCAATCGCTGCGCAATCCTTATTTCAATGCCCTATCTATTCTTTTGATTAGCACCAATGGTTTTACTACACTTTATCTTTAATCACTGTTACTTTTTCAATTCTATCCTCGAAAGATTATTCAACAAACATTTAGAATAGTCGAACATTTACACATAAACACCATGATCACCTTCCCACTTTTTTTATTTCTTATAAATATGGGGTACTTCTTGCTTCTTTACTTTTTGCCCTGTATGGGGTTTGAGACATCACCTTACACGGTCCTGACCTGTGCATTTTTTATTTCTTGCTACTCCTGTTGGAGTTTGAAATTGTCTTTCTAATTCCCTTGAACTCTTAGGTGGTCTTTATCTCTACAATTTCCTGTTACTCAAAATTATCATCCTGTCCCTTTTTGCCATTCCCCTTAGTCTACTCACATTTGTTAATCGACTCTAGGCCTTTGATATGAGGCTTCCTCAAATCCGACCACTTCGCCTTCCATCTACAGAGCGCCAGTGGAAACCGAGCAGAGATTTCTTCAAAGGGGGACCTGCCCACCATCCTGGTTCTTCTTGCAAGTTCTATTTGGCAACTCTCCACAGGAAACTCTGCGATCCGATCTTCCGTATGATGGCGGAGGATGCCCGACCATCCGAAAATCTGAAGCAGAACTAGTTTGGTTCTTTAAACCATCTTCACCGATGCCACATGAGCTTAGGGCCCTTTAAACTTGCATATTTAATGCATGGGAGCACACAGAATAACTCCAAACCAACTCCGGAACCATGGCAAAGTACTGTGTTTTTTTTGTTGCAATTATCTAAAACAGGTAGTTTACAACTAAGATCAACAGATATACGCTCAGGTTCTCGCAATGATCTTTACAAAAAACATAGTTTATATCAAAAATACATCAGACATCATACCTCATGGCACCTACCAAGGGTTGGAATTGGTTTAAGGGGAACATCTAAGTATACTTTCTATAGGAACTAGTATTGTGATTGGATCAGGTGGACAACCTACCTCTAAAACACGTCATCTTCAGAAACATTAGATAGTTTCTCATTGGTTTTCAAACTATAAACTCCTTCGTTATATGGCCTACTATAATTGGTTGGCACGCTTGTGCCATGTGTCCAACATTCGGTTCACTTAGCAGCATGTAAACTCCGACCCAGGTGCAAGGAAATGGGGCATGACACTACCTCCCCACCCAATTAGCCCATCTCATTGCCCATGCCTTCTGCCTTGAAGATTGTCTTTGAACTTGGCCTTGCAAAATATCCCTGTCTTGAATACATGGGAGTGAGAGCACTCATTGTGTTCTGGGACTCATATCCTTGGCTCATGTGACCAAAGACATGATTTGGTCCATTTTGCTGGTTTTAAATGCTCTAAATGAATTAAACGTGACACTCTTGGTGTTCTTTCTTTGTACCTTAACAATGGATGTTTCATTCTTTGCATGTTTGCTCCTTTCCAGATTAAAATCTGATCTTGGCTTCTTCAGTCTTGACTCCAGGCCAGACAACCTTGCCATGCAGCTCCATGATTCTGCTTCTTGCTGTGACAGCTTTCCCGTCTCGTTCATGGGTCCTGGCTTACTAAATTCATGATATCAATGTCCAGCTTCTATACAATGGCAGGTTTTCCTGCGCTCTATTCACTACGTATAGCCAGCTTCTATGATGACTTAGTCTACCTTGCGTTTTAGCATCTACAATTATTGAATGGTTGATTTTCTTTGCAGCACTTTGTGCACGTGTAGCTCCTTTTTGGTATTTAAAAGTTCACTTGATTCTTTACTTTGTCATTAGTCTCTTCAGGATCCATACCTTCTGCTTACTCCCACATTGAAGCTCTGGGCAGAACGTTGTTGCTTGGGGAGTGGGAGGCCCACAGTGGGTCCCCACACCAGCGTAAGCCAAACGGGGCTTCAAGAGGTTAAACCGCTGATCAGAAAGATTTTTGCAAATTTCATGAAGCGACTCCAAATAGCGCCATTTGCAATCCACATTGTCTGCACAGCACTCACAGTAAGGAGCATTATTGTATGCATTCCTACTCTTGTTTTCAACTTTGCTATGGCTGTTTTTCTTGGACCAGTTCATTCCAAAATGACCACCCGGTCACAGTGCACTGGAGTGCACCTCTAACTTCCTGGCTTTACCCGTGCTACCGATGCCATTGGTCCCTGGCCAGACAAAAGCTGACCAATTGGGAGCCCGCAGGTGAACGCCGTCCCCCCCCCCCATCAAAGGCCCAAACTCAAGGCCCCTCACTGTCTGTGGCGGATGTGAAAAACCACGCTCTTTACCCCCCCGAAATAGTAACCCCCATCTTCTTGTCTCTGTGCCTCCTCAAGTATATCCACCACCCCGGAGCCCAAGTAATATTTTTAACCCCATATCAAATGATATGCTATCCAAATCCACTCACTTAGGGGCTGTCCCTACACACCAACTGCCTTCAGCGGGCCACCGTGTTAACGCATACCGCCCACACTAGGCTCCTTATGCACTGCAGGGAACAGTGCTGCCACTTGTCCACGTGTCTCAACAATGTGCACAACACACTCTGATTTGAAATGACCGCTCCGCACTCATGCTGTGAAACTTCTACTTGACGCCAAGGACCCTATGCACCTCACTTAGTTCTGGGTCTGCTTCTGACTTCGGCTAAGCACCCCCCTAACATGTGCTTAAATTACCGCCTCAATTACCACATTTTAGTGCTCTATTGACTGCTACTCTGCCCAAGAAACCCTCCTGCACCGCCTTCCTGGCACGAGCCGGTGTCTGTGTGATACGCTCCCATACCGACTGTTACCAATGCTGAATATTGCACCATGCCCTTTGGCCATAATTATGACTTGCTTCACCCTGCCTAGCTGCCAAAAGCAATGATTAATGCACCCTGCCTAGTGGCTGCAAGTATTGTTTCTAAACTCAAAGCCCAACTAGCTTCCGCATAAAGCCCTTCCGTGATTTTTATAGCATTGGGTCTCCCACAAATTACTATCCCTACAGTTATCCAGCATATCTATGCCATAGTATCCTCTGCTGCTTATAATCACTGCCTGCAGCATGCTACACCCAGACCCAGTAGCACCTAGAACCCGCAAAACACCTAACTCAAAGGACATTCCACCCACACTCTTTTTATCCCCATTTCTTAGCTTCCAGACTAAGTCTCATGCCCAGAAACTACCCATCACACCAAAGATATTGTGGATCGCAATCCCTCCATGCGGAATGATTACACAGATTAATGTGCATCCTACATGCCCCAGGCCCACTGCTAGCAGGAACCGACTAATAGGCCTGCGCACAGCTCAGCTGATTACTGCCAAAAAACATAAGGCCCACCCCCCCACATAACACCAACCACACCCCCCTTTCCACCATCAAAGAACACTACTTCACAACACCTATCCGAACCATAAACCACGCCCATCCAATTTGCCCTTTTAAATGTATGCTTGCTCCATGCACATTCCTCTGAGATATGTGACCTTCTTTCGAACTTAGATCTTGATGCCCTCGCTGTCACAGAATCTTTCCTACACGAAGTAGCAGGGCCAGCTATCTCCATAGCCCTCCCACCAGGATACATCCTACTCCGCGGCAGGACAGATTACTCTCTAAAGGAGTGGGAGGGAGTGGCTCTCATACTAAGGATTCCCTATTGATCAGACAGATCAACTCCCCAATTGGAGGCAATGCAGATGCCCTTACCGTGAAACTCTCCCTCTTGCCAAACTGCATGATTGTCATCCACATCTACCGGCCGCACAGCCCACTACTTGACTTTCAGGAAAACCTTCTCCATCTATTGGGCAACAACCTTAAAAACACTATGAAATCCCTACTACTGGGTGACCTAAACCTTGGCCTCAATGACCCAAAGGACAAACTAGCAAAATCTCTTGCCAAAGCGCTTCAGGTCTTGGGATTTGTGCAACGGATCTCTAACCCCACTCGCTCCAAAGGATGCACCCTAGACTGGGTAGCAGACCATAACTGCAACGCTGACACAGCTCCTGTCGCACTTTTATTGCAATGCACACTCCAGTCAGGTGCCCCTTACCTGACAATGAATGTGGCGTACAATAAAGCGCTTTGATTTTGAATAAGTCACAGATTCTTTTGTTTGAGTAGGCCTCCACAAGCACCCTGTGTCACAATGGACCAGGAATCAGGCCGGTGTGGATCAATAAGATATTTATTAATTTATGATTTAATGAATAAGGGAAATAATCAAACACTTTCACAGCCACCAATGTGGTGGTAAAACAAATGCACTAATCTCTACAAACAATTAGGTCAAGACATCCTGTTACAATTCACACAAATCTTTAATGGCAACACAATCTTTAATGGCAACACAGAAAAAGAACAATATTATAAATATCACCCATGGTTTAGCACTGAACCCGCCCCCCCCCCCCCCCACCGCCTCTGACCTGACCCAGCCACCTTAAAACATCAGCTAACTTGATTCCTTTGAATGGAAGGCAGTGGCAAGGAGTAGGAATGAAGAAAAAATCAGATTTGGGTTAAAGCCCAACACCCCAAAATGGAAGCCAGCAAAGAAAATGAAAACCTGCCATTTTGCTCTAAAAACGTAATAGGATTTTGATTACAAATGCTAGGGGACTGAATGAAAGGAAATTCGTATTGCTTACACTTGAGGAGATTGGAAAGCTTAGAGACTACTATTCAGCACCAGGGCAACAATGGAAGTAGGTTAGGAAAATCGGGTTTGGGAGAAAGCAAATGCAAAAAGGAAAAATACAATGGCAAATAGAAATGTGTTTTACCATGGATTTAAAATGATAGGCAGCTCGAGGAAGGGGTTTAGCTCAGAATAGGAAAGACATAACAGACTTATAGGCAAAGAGGATTTCTCTCGATGGGACTACAGTTTGGGGTTTTAATTGGGAGCAATGCAACTAGGAATTTGTGGAGTAATGCACACAATACATGGACACACTCTGTTTTCAATTGCAAGGAGACTAATTCTGTTGAGGCAACATGTTAATGACTAACACCAGAGCAAGGTGGTTAATTTCAAATTTCAACCAACTTGTACCATGAATTTCAATCAGGAATTAATTGGTTTACTTAAAAATATGCTAAGGATTTACAGATACTGAGAGGTTTACCAAAGGGAATATGCTAACATACACAGGCAAAACAGTTTCTTCTATGGGAAGGTGACTGAATTACACTGGCAATTTGGGATTTCAATGAGGGAATTATTGGGTGCAGTGCTATAAAAGGGAAGGGCTTATTCAATTTAGGCCTGGGTTATTTGCTACTTACAAAGTAAGCCTTGGTGTGGGGTTCTGAAGAGCCAGCTGGAACTCAGGACACTCTGGAAAGATAGGCAAAGGGTGTGGTCACTGCACTCTCAAGGATGTTATGTTTCATCCGCCTCCTTCTCATGTCTCCTCGGATTTCTGTGTGTCTCCCTGACGTAGTACAGTCCCCGTTATATAGCACAAATGACATCACTAACTTTACAATCATGGGGAAGTACTCTGTAATTATTGCTACCGCTCAGATTGGACAGTTTATCATTCCTCTCTCCACCCCCTGGCATGATTGGTTCAAGGGAAGAGAGCACCATCTGTCTATTTGCATTTATTACCATTCTTTGTTCTCTTGGCCACTTTTTGACAAAAAACAGATGTCTCATACCTTCCTATTTCTACCAGCCCCTGCCATATGCATTAGATATGCGGTTTTTGTAGGTCATAGGAAATTAAGTAAGCCGATGGCCAACTCCGTACGAGGTAGCATGGCTGTTGTGCACATTTTTGTCATTTTCACAAAATGTATAACGGTTATAAATCTGCAATTGATCAAGCATATTCCTAATCTCATTCCCCATGTTTCCACCAACTGCCATATTTGTCCCATTTTTAAATCGGCCAGAAAACCGTCCTGACTGGCCATTTCAGTCTCAAGATAATGCACATTTTAGCTCTGTAAAAGCACCTGGAAATTACATAAATACATAGCATAAAACAAAATTATTTCTCCTCCTAATTGCTGCAAAAATTTCTAAACATGAAGATCAGTCCTTTTAATGTCAATTGGGAGCATCTGTCCCCCTCTGTGGGAGGGGTGCTTCGTTTCCCACAGCCGGTGATCAGAGATTTTCATGACCCCCTTTGAAGTTGTCAGTTTGTTCTTGGTAGTGGGTGCAGGAAGGAGCTTGCACGTCCAAGTCTAGTTTTAGCCACACTTGCTTTCTTTGAAAGCCTTGAGCCCCTACCTTCAAGTCTGGCAGAGCAGGGAATTTGTATGCCCTCAGTAACATCGCATGTCATTGTGGATGATTCACTAGTAGGTGTGATTTCCAGTGGGAAGCAGGGCTCTTAACTGAGAAGTTTCCTGCCTTAGCCCAAACTGGTTTTCCGGCATCATATGCCTCTTCAAAGTTGACTCAAGTCTTGTGGGTAGAAACATTGCTGAGCTACCAAACAGTATATTTCCCTGACATTTCTGTGCGAGCAGAGTTATCCTATCACCAGGGGTGTTGCTAGGTCTGGAAAAGATCAGGGGCTAAGCTAATGTCAGGACTTGGGGGATTCGGGGCTAGCTATATGCTTTTGGTTGTAGCCCTGACCTTCTATCCGGGGCTACAACCAAAAGACCCGGGGCTATAGCCCCCATAGCCCCCCCTAGCAACGCCTCTGCCTATCACGGTGGCTTTTCAAACATCATTTTTCTTTTTCACACGTGTGCAAGCCGCTTTTGCGTCTAATGTTGGAAATCCTATCTTGTAGGTCGCGGTATTCTTTGATTTCTTCTTTTGATTGAAATTGCATTTGCTGTTGGTCTATTGACTTCGAGGGGAAGGCCCCCTTTCACATGGTTCTCTGATTTGACATGAATAAAAGAAAAAGCCATGCCGTTTTTCATTTGCAGTATTATCAAGGGCAGCTGTTCAAGTGAAATGGAGCGCAAAAGCCAAGTCTGGTTGTAGTGTTTGAATTCACATGAGGGGCAAGAATTTCAAGTAAAACTAAGGCCATTTTTGGATGCAGTGCATAACTTCATGTCATTCATGTGAAATAAAAGCAACACAGGTCCGTTTTTGGATTAGTATTACACTGCTTGCCACTCGTGTGACAGGGAAAGCACAGCATAGTCGTTTTTGGTGCAGTGTTTGAATCCGGTTTCTCAGGTGAAAGGGATTTCTGTTTAGGGCCTTTAAATGCACCCCACACTCAACACCCCCTGTCCCTGAACGGACCACCACTTTATCCACTTCTCCATTCCCACATCTGTAAAACTGCTACACCTATCGCCACCTGCCTTAGCTAGAAGCACGCGCAAACTAACAATATCCTTCGATTCCTAGAGATCTCTGCCCTCAAACGCCCGTTCTCCAAGGATCCCAATGCCCTGGGAGAACTTTACAATCAGGCAATCAAAGAAGCAATCTAAGCGATTGCCCCTCTTGGAAAAATACACGCCGATTCTTGGTTCATGACGGAACTTGAAGAACTATGCTCCCTCAAATGCATAGCGCTCAGTAACTGGTAATCTTACCCAAATGACAGCACCATACTGGCCTACAAGAAACTTTCCACCCAGTACAAAAGACACTGCAGCAGCGAAATCCGCTTCTTAGAACACTAGCATTTCTATTGCCAAATCTGAATCAAAAGAGCTATTTGCCATATTTAAGGAACTAGCCACCCCAGACACTAGCATCCAAGATATCGTTAAAGATGAATCCTGGTGTTCGAGCATTCAGTCAGCCTTGCTCAATAAAATTTAACTTTTAGAGAGTAAAATCAAATCCCATCTTGCGGCCCTGCCCACTCCATCATCAGACAACCCCCACGTCATACATGAAAAGACGCTCTTCACCTTCAGAGATGTCTGAATTAGAAGTACTAGCCATCTTGAAAAACATCCAACTGTAAAAGTGATGTATGCCTGGCCAATCTCATCAAAGATTGCGCAGACACGTAGCACCTTTCCAGGCAGCATTTATGAATGCCTCTTTCACTTCCAGCACTGTCCCATCATGCCTGAAGGAGGCCTGGGTTTGTCCTCTCCTGAAGAAACCATCCTTGGACCCCACTTCACCAAACAATTACAGACCCATCACCACCGTTCCCTTTCTGCTAAAAATCCTGTACAAGGCTGCATACAATCAAATCCAACTCTTCCTAGAATCTAACAACATCCTAGGTAAGAGGCAATCCAGTTTCTGCCTGGGACCGAAACTGCCCTACTGGACCTAAAGAACCAAATAGGTAAAATAATGGATGAAGGCAAGCCTGTGCATCTCCTCCTTCTTGACCTGTCAACAGCATTTGATTTGATTGACCACTCGACCCTCTGCAAACAACTTATCAACTCAGCCCAATTCTCCGAGGAAGCTACTGCCTGGGTTACTGCCTTCCTTGAAGGGAGAGCCATGAAGGTATTATCAGAGCAGGCTTGCGCAGCTCCTACCACTATACATTGCAGAGTCCCACAGGGCGCCTGTACATCCACCACAATGTATGATCTTTTACCATACCACTCTTCATTGGACAATCTCAGCATAGCATACACAAACTATGGCAACGATACCAAAGTTCTCCTCCCTCCTCAATGGCTCATATGAAACAGACACTGAAACACTGCAAACAGTAGGCCACCATCCAAGCCTGGATGGCAGCCAATGGTTTATGCCTCAATGGGGATAAAACTGAGCTCCTAGTAGGCCCCAAGGAAATTCTCAACAAGCTTGACAAACAGTACAACTCCTTTATATCATTGACTCCCCCCAAATTCCTGTCTCAGCAGCAGTCAAAACCCTTGGGGTATACATTGATTCCACGCTCTCAATGACTCCCCAAATCAGCGCCATTGCGTCCTCGACCTCCTTCACGACTAAACTAATAAATGCTATCAAACCATACTTATCCGAGACAAACTGGCTCTCCATAGGGAGAGCCACCATTGGAGCCAAATTAAACTACTGTAATGTCCTATTTGCTGGCACCTCTTCCAGAAATCTGAACCGACTTCAAGTCATTCAAAATAATGTGCGAAGGGCTGCCCCCAGCATTCCCGAAAGAGCACATTGCCATCACCAGACAAAAAGCACATTGGCTTTGAGTCAAAGAAAGGATACTATTCAAGACCATATCCACAACTCACAAATGCCTCTCACTCACAGCACCCCCTTATCTGGCAGAAAGAATTGCCCGAGTAACATCCTCCAGACCTATTGGATCACACCTCTCAAACCAGCTGAAAGTCCCCACCATCAAAAGGGCTAAAGCAGGAGGGAACTGCTTCACGTTCCTTGCCCCCAAGCACTGAAACGGCCTCCCCACTACCCTTCGAAATGAGACATCCTATCTAGCATTCCATAAATCACTCAAAACTGAGCTCTTCAACTAGCTCACTTAGTACTTTCTGCCCACTCACCCTGCATCCTTAAGGATGTCTCCTGCCGTCACTAGTTTGTCTGTTACCTCAAACCGTTTGCCTTTAGTGTGGGACATCTTTGCCGCTTTTTTTGTCTTTATATTGCTTACCTGTCTGGCAAAAGGTTCAATGTAACCAAGAACCACAGACAGGTGCTCTTGTCCTTTTCTTTGTATCTAAGTAAGCGCTGCTGTAACAGTGCCACAATGCCAAAGGGCTGCTTTGTGCGCTTTATAAATTCAAATAAATACATGCATCTTCTTCAGCCAGTATCTCAGGATGTCGTACATACTCTTTTGTGATGTCACTAACTTTTTTCTTTGCTCTTTCTCATATTCCTTCACGGAGTTCCTCCCTTAGGTTGTCATCACTTCAGGTATACATTCGATGGGGTTGTCTCAATGGGTATCTTCTTTTGAACACACATTGCGGTATTGGCACAACTGCTGATGTCAAACACGGCACCATCTCAGATCTCCAACATATGGGAAGAAGAGGGGCAGGGTTTCCTGCAGAGGCCTGCAGCTGCTCCTCTACACCTCAGCCACAGCCGCGAATAGCCGACATCCTGAAAGAAAACTGTCACAGGAGCAGCGTGTGCTCTGGGGTGAAGGGGAGAGGGCATGGGCTGTGAGGAGACTGTCTGGGGAGCAGGGATGGGGGTGGGGTGGAAGGGAAGCATTTTTCTGCCTGGTTTGCCAATATTCGTGGCTATATGTGAGGTTACAAAGGACTACAGATAACCACGGGTATGTGTAGTTTGGTACCCACGGTTCCATTTAAAAAAAGAAAATAATAAATTGAAAATAGTGACGTCAGGGGTGAAAAATCACTGGCAGTGGCCAAAGGATTGCCATCCAGGTCTCCCATTCATGCAGTAGTCCGGACCGTGACTGCTTGGCGTTAAAGTGAGGAAGGGGCCAGTCTCCTCAGGCCATGTTGCCTGATAAATTAGCCAAACCTACAAGACCACTTGGAGGAATGGGCTGGCCCTTTTCTTGCTTTGAAGCTAAGCTGGGTCAGCCCCACTTTGAAGCTAAGTGGGTTCAGTCCTGGTTAGTGCATGGATGGGTGACTCAATGGGCATATTTACTTTTTTTTTAAACCATGCTAATGTCAGTCCTTGAAGGCTTTCCACTCAGACAATTGGTGCCTTTTGCTGAATTGCATTCTGGTATTTGTAGTCCCCCAGTCAGTACAGAATAACAAACCGGTATATTTACTGAAACAGCGGATCTCCCATCCCTGCAGTAACTGGGACGAACCCTGCTTAGCTTCAAAGTGAGGAAGGGTCAACCCACTAAGGCCATGTTGTCTAATGTATGCCCCCACCTCCTTGAAAGAACACTTAAGAGAAACCTGGTCTGAGGGGCTGGATCATTCATCGCTTTGAAACTAAGCAGAGTCTGTCCTGGTTACTGCATGGATGGCACCGTCCATGGTCCTGAATGTCATGTGTTTTCTTAAAAATATCTTACAACACATGGCATCTGCATTTTTATAAAAACAGAAAAATTAAATTAAAAATAATCCTGGACTTCAGGAGTTCGAGATGCAGCAGTTGTTTGGATTTTGAACATAATTATAGGCATTAGTACCCCAGCGAGGGCCAATCAGAATGTTTGTTACATTCTGGTTGACCTTCGCTGGGGCATTACCCGGCCGGGAATCCCTCGGCTGTGATTCCAATCCTTTGTCCCTGGCTGGGGGGGCGTGGCAGCTTGTCAGCCAATGAGGAGGCTCGAAGTGGGTCCATCCCTGCTCCGAGCCTCCACACAGCTGGAGGCTGCCATCGTCCCGCTCCGGGGATTCAGATATGTTTCTTTTTTTAAATTAATTTTTTCACTCCCAACCCCCCAACCTTCCAAACCCACTTACCTTCTGATTTTCTCCTTTTTTGTGAGCGAACGCGCTGGGAACACTGTTCCCAGCACGTCTGCTCCTGATGGCCGCCATGGAAAGGGAAAACTGACTCCGTTTTCCCTTTCCCGGTGGGCATTTCCTTGGACTTTTTTTTTCTTTTCTTTCTTTGTTTTCTGTTCCGAAACGCAGCATTTCGGAACAGAAACAAATACTATTAGTACCCCGGTCTTGCGGTATAGGTTACTAATAGCAATATGCCCCTTGCTGCAGGGGCATTACCTGACTCGGTAATGCTCCCACAACTCCGGGCATATTGCTTAATTATAGGCTAAGTATGAAATGTATGCCCCATGAAGTGGCAACGTCATTCTGGCCTAGTGGTTAAATGTGGGGCCTCTAATTCTGGCAGACCAGAGGTGAGGTTAATTGCAGTGCAGTCCTGTGATCTTATTTAGCATGAGGGCGTTTAGATGTGGCTAAAATGTCATCCACGTCCAAACATCCCTCGCGCCAAAATAACGGCGCCTGAATGGCTTTCACAAGGAAAAGGGTGCTGTGGCAGAATGCCCGCTCCGAAAAGGGGTGTACCACTTGGAGAACGCTGCTTAACCAAGTGTCCATGGCAAATAATTTCAACTCACTGCGCATTGCCTAAAAACATTGAGTTCTCAAAGTTTTAAATCTCATAACACACGGCATCTGCATTATTTTCTTTTTAAACCATGCTACTGTCAGTCCTTGAAGTTTTGCTCTGAGAATTAGTTTTTGCTGAATTGCGTTCAGGTATTTGTAGTCTGTCAAGATGGGGGCGGGGGGTGTGGAGGATGCCACAATTGTACACCTTTTGCTATATATTTGAGTGACACTATGGTATATGTGCTTTTGAAGTTGGCTTTATAAAGCAGAGTAATGTTGAGACAGATATGGTGGAGAGGAGGGGAAATGATGAAAGGGCAAGTAAATTATGAGTATTTGCCCACGATGTGGCATGCAATCCTGGACACTGGTGCAGTTATTTTCCCCTGATTGTGGTTGCTTATAAGGGCACCAGTAAAGACACATGTGGGTGGACAGCGTAACCTTTTGCAGAGGGCGAATAAAACCCCTTGGGGATTTTTAGGTTGGTAAGGTTGCTCAAGTATTTGGATAGCAGGATTTTACTCAGGTCATCATGCTTACCCACAAGACCACAGCACTTGTCTCATATTGGGATTTTGTTTTCCATGGAATATTTCACTGCAGATTGCTGGGTTTAAAAGGTGAGCACCTTTTATACTTGAATATGTATTGAAAGGTTTCCTCTCAGGTTATTTTTCTGTTATTCATTACTTTTTTAAAACGTCCAATGCTATTTTTGCCTTGCACACTTTAAACTAAGGAGAAAGTCAATTGAACTACATTGTGCATTTCACTTAAAATATGTGGCCACTTACGGTGCGTATATTCATGGGTGCCAACTTTTGATTTTCGCTATGGGGGCCAAAGTACCTATTCTTGCAGCCGATCAGTGATATTATATGTCATCATTGTGGTTATTTAATATAAATTGTATTAATATACTTTACAGCTAAAAGGTTTTGTATATGCAACACAAAAACAATTATGACCATATAAAATATGTAAAATACATACAATAATACAAACAAATCCATTAAAATGCATAAAAACTGTCATAAAATGTTATATCTTACACTCAGTGAAAATGTATCCAAGAATGGGACATCTATGTTCAAGTTATATGGAAAAAACAGTAAAAACTATCTTCAGTTAAAATATAATTCAAATATTTCAGTGCATTTCCTATAAAATCGAATCATGTAATAAATAACATTCTCATCATTCCCCTCCATGAACATTTTCCACAGTACTTTAGGTTCACTATAATTGAAAACTGTTGTAGGATTTGACCATTTGAGTTCTAAAACTGTTTGAACTTTAACATTCAGTCAATATGTGCTCTAAAGATTCAATTCTGTTTTCTCCACATAGCCGGCAATTGTGTTTATTATGTTGTAGGCCTTTCCTTGCACCGTCACATTCCAATGCTTTGCTTTTATTACATTTTAGCAGTATGTACCCATGCTTCAGGAAACGCCACAATATAATTAGGTGGGCGGTTTCGAAAATGCATATTTTCAATGAAGGGTCCACTGTGTGAATTACTAGAAAGTTGGACCAAGTCGTTATCACGGTCATACGATCTAATCTTCTTTTTTAGCCAGTATTTTCGTAGTTTAGTAGTATTCTCTAGTATGTAAATTTCACATCCACTTTTCCAATTATTAAAGTAGGTGAATATTTTCCCCCATACGCCAATCCGACTAAAGTTGGTCTAAGCTCAGAAAGGCCTTTGCGTAGTCCCCGGTTATGGTATTATTATTTAAAGGTATGAGGTCTACTGAACACATAAAAGATCTGTTAACCAGAATGGATAAGATACATGTAAGTTCATATTCGAGATAAAAGAATTCCACTGTTAAATATTGCGGCATTAGCATTTTGGCTTCCAATCTTTTTCCGCTCTTAGTGAAACAGTGTCCCCATATCTCAATCACATATGTTAAGACTGGCACCATGTTTTTTATTGTGTAAAGTAATAGGACTGTCTTAACTGAGAGACCACCACTTCTGCCAATGAAGGCGCTCTCTGCACCCACCAGCATCCAACATTTAGATTTAGTCGCCTGGAAAGCCCATAGGGAGCAAACTAATAGTCCTAAATAGGTGTAGGAGGTAACACACTCGAATTTCTTGTTGTCTAGGACCCAACTCAGTGACCTGTTCTATTTCTTTTTTTTTGTTGTCTTGTTCCTGCAAATACCATTATTTTACTTTTTTAGGTATTGATTCGTAGTCCGCTTAGTTCAGCCAAACTACCCAGGCCATCAAGCAAACTTTGTAGTCCCTTGGGTGTGTAGTCCAATAATGCATCATCCGCGTAGCCTAGCCAGCTTATGCGCTGTGTGCCAACTTTAACATGATGTAACAAATTTGGGTTAAAAGACGCAGCAAGGTCGGCCAAATTTAAATTCGTGTCGCTGCAACTATGCATACCTGCTTGACTCCTGTGCCGGTGGGAATAGATGCAGACAATCGGCCAACAGCATTAAGGCACACTTTAATACTTGTGTTGGAGTAAAGTAGCATCAGAATCTTTAGGAGACCTGGGAGGAAGTGGGGGGAAGTTCCATGCCTGCAGTTTGTGCCAGAGATTGTTCCTGACTACAGTGTTGAATGCAGCACTGAAATCCTATGTAGGCAGCATATATTTTGTTTTTTCTGTGTGTCCAGGCATATTCTACTGATACCAGTGTGAGTACATTATGACTAGTTTGTGATTTCGCTCTGAATACTGTCTGATATTTACTTAATATTGCGTGTTCATTAATACAGCAATTCAGGTCGACTAGTAATTTCCGTGCAAACACTTTGCAGAGATATCTAGCATGGCCAAGAGTCGATAGCTACGGGGATCACAATGCAGGCCCTCCTTGGAAATAGGGAGAATATGACTCTCCCTCCAAGATAGTGGTAAAATGCCAGACTTCCCAATTTCTGTAAATAAATGCCACAAAGCTTCCGCCCAGAGGAGGAGACATTTTCATTAGACCATTATGATTCCCGTCAGTGCCACATGCCCAGGAGCAATTTCAATATTCAAATATGCCACGCATATCTCAGCATGTCGCTTTATATATCCATTGTGTCTGGAATTTCAGTCCTTGTCTTAATTTAATCAGCAAGGCCCAGAGTATTAGTTATATGATCACCCATATCTCTTCAGGAATAGTACATCGGTAATTCACTTTTTACTTGCCCTTATTTCTTTCCATATTGCCACTGTATTCTTGGTAGTGGCCAAATGGGCAATGGTTAACCATCGCTCATTTTCAGACTTATGTTGCCGTAACCATCTTCTATATTGTGATTTGGCCTTTGATTTTGATGTTTACTGCCACTGCATCAATTGGCCATGTAGGAGACCGAAGTAGTGGCAATTATTGAACAAAGCTTTTTTTGTTTCTTTTTTTTCTTTTATTTTCCTGTTTAATTTTTGGGTTAGTTATTCCGTTTTTTCAATACCATATTCGTGCTTATTGTACCGATTTATAATAACGTGGGCAGGCCACTAGCATCTTGATTTGCTCTAAGGTTGACATAAATGCCTCACATATTCTGACCACCCATACCGGCTCTTTGGCACAAATGAGTGGGGCTACGTTAACAGACCATTTTACCCATGGCGAAATTTGCAGGGTGCCATTGGATGAGATTACCTTTGCTCAAGAAAATATTACCAGACTTATCTCTAGTGGTTATATCTAGGGCAGGGGTCTCTAACCTTTTTGTTGTCAAGATCTACTTGTAGTTAATAACCAATAAGCGGGAGCTACTAGGATGGTGATATCCATGAGTATGAGAATTTCGACCAAGATGTGTTGGGCAGTTTATTTGCTCTTCATATAAAAAATTAATACTGTATGTATTTACTGTGATATTAATATATCAATAACTTAAAATGTTTTTTTTATTAGATGCTCTTACTAAAAATTGTTAGCCATATCAGAAGTAGGAAACTAATTGGGACATTCATTGTGAAGGCGTAACCTGCATGCTATCCACCAGTGCTAGCTAATCTGGTGTAAAGCTTGAAACAGCAACAGCACTCAGATGCTGTCAGACGGGATCAAGGTTTTGATTTCAGGAAGTTCGTTTGAAAAAGGCAGCTTCACAGAGATGGGCAATCACATTTGCTGATAGTGCAGATACCTTTTAGCCTTAGTGATTGCACACCCGACATATCAGGCATACATTCTGGACAGTTTTTAAGCTTGCTTACAGCAGACTCAACCATGGGAGTCACTGTGTCCTTCGCAACTGCACCATCTGTAAAAGAGCATTTGTTTTTCATCAAATGGCACCTTTTGAAGGACGGCTCTGTAACAGCATTTTCATTTCAGCATTTAGTTCACCTACTTTTTAGAATTGCAGACAAATTCTTTTTGTGAATTTATTTTCATAATTTGTGTGTATTAATTCAAAATTCCTATCAATTTTACTATTTTATTCCCACTTTGACTTGGGCGCCATAGATTCAAGATGCACATTTTCTTTTTACACTGGAACAAAAAAATGGTTTCTCACTCTGGATGGAAATGGTACATCTTTGCCTTTTGTTGGATGGTGAGTCTGCAATCTGACTAGTTCAATAAATGTGGTATACGGCTTTAAAAGAAAATCCAGCATATACCACATTCTCATTTGTCAAAAAATATAATCCACTGCTAGATTAGCATATCCCCAATTCATAAACATTGCTCACTACGTCACAGAAGTCAGCCAAGGAAAAGGAAGCCAAAGCCTACTTTGTTGATTATCCTTAAATGTTATTATGTCAATTTGCAAGATCTAAAAAATGAACATTTGGGAAACAATGTGATCAGGTATGTGCAAAAAATTGTGTCAATGGCAGGGCTAAAATAACATTCAGTTTTATAGTGATGACTTGTAGTGTGCACACAAGAAACAACATATGAGTCTTTAAATTAACATTTTGAGAAAAGAGTATGGTTTTAAAGAGGGGCAACTTATTCAGAATGGATGGCGACATGCCTCCCTTCTCCCTTTTATGAAGTAGGCAGTATCAAAGTGACCAGCTCACAAGATTGCTGCCTCTCCCTGCAGGAATCATGTTATTCTGGTGCATGACCAATGGGCCATGCTTGGCTTGCACGTGCAACTCTCCGACATTGGAATTGTTCATTTATCAGACGATTACTTGTAAATTATGTTTTGCTGAATTTTTAGCAAAAACAGTGCTCATAAATTGCACCATTTCCACCCAGTATTGAAAAGCTGGAAATCCCTTGCCAGAATTTTAACATGTGTCAGGTTCCCCATAGATCTCTATATATCTCCCGATTTGTGCATATAGCCAAAGGGGATCAACCCTGTTAATTGTTCTCCCATCTCATGTCTCGCCTTTGTTCTCTTCCTGTATTCACCACTCTATTTTGTACAGTGCTCTGTTACTTAGTAACTAGGCTTAGGCTACATGAATCCTATGCATATCAGAATATATATATATATGCAAACCACTGCTCACATTTCCCACTTAATTCCAACTATCGTTTCGTAAAACATTTCACATTGTTTCTTTTAAATCCTGGTATTGATAGACATGTCACTTTTCATTCCTGTTTAGTTTTATAAGTGCAAGTTGGCAAACACCAGAATGTAGTGCAGCCAGTTGTTTTCCTTGTTTACTTAAATGTAAAATTGCAGTTATCGCTTGAATTCCTGTTTTGGGACATCCATAGAGGTGGGCTCCTCCTGATCAGGCCACATGCCATCCTAAGCTTTAATACAGTCTGGGTACTTGAGCTTTAAAACCAGGAACCAATATAAAAATTAAGTTTTACCATAAACATGCAGAGCGAGATGTACCTTTTTTCTTGCAAGCTGGGACTCACACGGATTGTTATTTTTCTATGCACACAAACACACACACGCACGTGCGCTGAGAAAACGATTACAGCTGTATGTTTCTTCCCCCATTCTGATTGAAAGCCTACAATTACCAGCATGCAAAGTAATGCTAGCTGAAATAAATCTAAAGAAACACAGTGAGACTGAAACAATCACAGAACCCAGCTTTGTTTTACACAGCATGCAGGTTTATGCACCCAGGCGCTTTCTAATCCACCATCATTTGCACCTCTTGATGACAATGGCCACAACACACATTTCCCATTTACTTTTGTTATTGATAGTTAACCCCATTTTGGGACACTGCCCAAGCCCTTCAAGCCCAGATGCAGCCCCTCCTCTCACTGTGCACACAGCTTATTACTCTTTACTTTACAGGAAGAGGAGTTGGAGGGGGCAGGGGAAATGTCCCAGGGACTTCAGACACCAAAAAAATAGTGCTCTTTTTGGGGTGTAATGAAAGAGCTACTGGCAATCCTCAGGTGAGCTACCAGTAGCTTACAAGCTACTGGTTGGAGACCACTGATCTAGAGTATTTAACAGGGCACACAGGGGTAGATGATCGCTGTCGTGGCGCTACACTATCCCCATGCCTAACACCCTTTCCACCACCCTCGCATTAGTAAACATAGTCATGGGTATAGGCACTCTTACCGCTAACAGAGTAAAGCCCTTTGTCACCCGGACACAAACCATTTAAACATCAGTTCATGTGCTGCAGACATGTCTGCCCATGGACTATTGCGTCTATTCTGCTTCGCATGTTTATTTGCGCTAAAACGGGATTTAACTGTATATCCACATCTGGCAAGATAATTCGCCTTAAAATCGCCCATTACATATATAGGGAGTTTACTCTCATATTTCATCATTGTCACTTACGACTTTCAAGTTTGTTTTTGTTCTTGCTCTAGACGGGGGTGGGGGGTGATATACATCTATAATATTAAAGGTTATACCTGGCCTTGATAATTTCCTTACCAACACTGATGTGGACCACAGTCCAGTGTGAGTGCGCAATGATACTAAAAAGTCATATTGCTCCAACCATTTTCACCGCATAAATGGCCAAACCCTCTAGTGTTGCATGTGTACAGTATGTCAATGTCATCGACTCAAGGTGAGATTTAAAGGCAAGTGTGAGTCATTGTCAGTAGCCCGTTTCATAAGAATTTTCTGCAGTTTTATTTGCTTTAACACTATCTACAACACTCCAGTTCATGTCGCAAAGAGTGCGCTGAGTTTGCTTGCTAATACTGTATTAATTTTCTTATTTGCTTCCTGATTGGTGATGGCAGTTCTAGGGCCCGTTGCCATCGCCAACTGAACAGTAGAACTTCCATTGCTGATATCCGCCTCCAGGGTAGGCTTTCTTAGTTTCTCAGGATATAGGTCTACTATGTCACAAGAGAAGCCCAAGCAAAATATTTCTGGCTCATATTTTAAGATGTGTTCTAGAGATGCTGATTTGGCCATGCTCCATTTGGTCTAATGTCAGCAGAGCTTATAACAGGCAATCCGACAATAGAATGAAATATTTGCAGAATGGCTGTCCTGTTTAATGGTGGATAGTTTATATTGGCGGAGTTGGGTTTTAGTTGGAGAGCTTTATGTGCAACCTCGCTATTAGATGCTGGAGCAGATTTAGACTGAGTTGCCAACCAAAGGTCCGTCAGTTTCGTTTGCCCCGCCACGTCTATGCAGTCATTTCTCTGCAGTATTAAGTCTACTTTTGGTTGGGACAGCGGCAAAGCAGATTTAATTGATGGTTTAGGGCCTTTAGATAATGGGTTTAGAGAGGATGGTACACAGGCAGAAGTTGGAGGAATTAAGTTCTCCTTTGATAGCGTTACTAACGTTCCCTGTGTAGCATTTATAATTGATGATTTTATATCACTAGAAAGAGGGACCAGTGGCATTATCTAATTCCCCGGAAAATTGGCTTTTGTTCGTCTGGCATACATAAATGCCTGCGAGACAGGTTTATTTTATTTTTTTCTCTTAGATACATTCTTTGATATTGCTGGTCATTTCACTGAGCCAGGATTTCTGGCTATTTGGAACTGACGTTACAGGTTTATGAAATGTAAAAATGGTACTAGCTTCCTTTCCCATTGTATCTGTATTGGTACTCTAGTCATGCATAATTTTCCTGTTCTTGATACATTTGTGCAGCGTATAGATTGTATATCTAGTTTATTTTCGAGTTTGCTGCATGTGTTTACTAATGTGGTTAATAAGCACTCGAAGGCTAGGAACATTTTGTTAGTTGTCATGCTAGATTGACTGGTTTCTGATAACATGGAATTAGATTTGTTTCCTCGCTGAAGTTACCTTGTTCTAAAACCAACTCCGAGTCATTCACAGGGCATCCATTCTCTTTCGTCATAGGGTGTTCGGATAGTGGAACATCAATAAGGGAAGCCTCAAATAAGGTTAAGTTATGGGGGTCTTTAACACTCGGGGTAGAAGTAGTGTCGGTTCCATCTCCCAACTATTCACCATCGTCATTCAACGGAGGTAGGTCAATGTTTTCATGGAGATCACTCAGGGGAGTGGTCGCAACATTGTGTAACATCACTTCGACTCTCACAGACGAAGGCACTGTAATCTCGGAAGTCATATTTAATTGCGAAACCTTATCTGGTGTTTGTGAGTTTTGCTGTTATACAGCATTCGACCCTTTCCTTATTTTCACAGCTTTCCTTGTTACTTGAAAGATCATGCAAGCCACAATTTCTACCTGGTGATTTTATGTTAGGGGGCTGGGAAAATACTGGTTCTTCTGTTAGATTAGAGACGAATGTGTCATGATTTTTTTTCGGAGCATATCTCCAATCAATTTTTGTCCCCAGACAACTCGGAGATATTAAATGTTTAGAGGCAGTCTCTTGGGCTGCACTCTCCTCATCAATAGTACTCCATGTGTTTCTTTTGGGAAAGAATGCCGTCATTTTTTAGAGTGCGTTACTGATTTAAAGACCAAAATGACTTTTGGAGGGCAAATGTGGCGCGAACATCGCATGGGGTCCCAGTGTTATGGTTTTCTGCAGATAGGTTTGTATGTGCGTACAAGAAGGTGTCGCTCGTGCACTTTCAACGTTTTTGGTGGCAATAGTCACTTGGGGGCGTTGCCTGTTGTATGATATGTAGAGGTTACGGCAGAGCGCTTGTCTCTAGTAGTTCATATATTTAAATGTCCACTCACTATGAACGACAAAAGGTGTTAGGTGAGGTCACCGACAGACGGACATAATGCCCACAGGCCTAAAAAAAAAAAGGGCATGTTTATCAACAAGAGGCAAGATGTTTTTACTTAATGTTTTCTAAAATGTATGTAGAATGCTAATACCGTGCCTCTTTTACTCTATGCGCTATAACAGTAGAGTTCACTTGCGTTATCACGTGCCATGTGGAAAAATACAATACATAAAATACAAGCTATTTAGTTAGCAGATACAATTGCCAGCTAATTCAATTTGGCTGACCTGTGCTTTGGCCGAAACCACTATCTGGTCTTTGGAAGCCTTTTACGATGCTTTCCGATGGTTTCCAGATGCTTTACAAATCCTTTGCAAGGCTATTCAGGTCTCCTCAATGCACTTTCCCTCAAATGCACGCGCGACACCGAATATATAGGGTGGTGCTGGGAAGGGGGGCGTGGCCACAGTATAGTGTAGTAACATGTCCACGTATCTGATATTATAGATACCAATAATGTTTCTTTTCAAAAGGCTGACTTGAGTGACCATGTGTTGGGTCACCCTCCAGCCTGGCTAAATACAACCAATCATAATACCTATTAACTATGTTTCTTTGTTTGGTTGTACTATGTATCACTTGTCACTATAGGTGGTGGTCATGCACTAAATTCTTTAAGCACAAATCCACTCTAGTGATGTATAAACAAAATTGTATTACATTTTCAGTTGCCGAAAAGACTTTGTAATTGTTTTCAAAGAAACTAACTGTATTTGGGTAACTGAACCCTTTTTTATAAAAATAAACATGCAAAAAAATTCAAATGCATGACTATGAAATGCATGAACAGCGAATGAAATAAAAGTTGTACCAAGTTTCTAATTTTGTCTGCACTATCAATTGATTGGTTGAAGTACTATTACATACTGAAGAAATTCAAATGTGTGTTATGACAGAATAGGTTTACAGTAATTAGAAAGTAGACCGGAAAACACAGTGATCAGGACAACCCCCTTGCGTATCATGACTGGAATAGGGGTCCGGGTCAGCACTTCTCAATGCACGTCCCTCAAATGTGCGTGGTTCTGAAGTTAAGGGGAAGGGGGTTGGGGGTGTGTCTGTCTCTGTCTCCAAGGTCTACTCCTTGCTCGGTTCCTTTCCAGAGTTCTATCGTGTAATTTTGGATCTGCACCGGAAATAAACACCAAATGGGGTAGTCTGTTGATTTTCTTGATATATTCCAATATTGAGCACCCAAGCACCATTTACATGTGGTGTTCCCCATCAATGACTTTGTGGGTTACTGCACATTAACACCACCATGGCTACAATACGGAAACTTCAAGATGTGGAGACGTGGGTGGGTTCAATGTGAGCGAGCAGGTTCCCACTTCCTTCTCCACTTGTGCTTGCGAGTTGTGAGCCACCGGCTGTACAGATTCATTGTGACTTTCTAGTCTTGCGTCTTGCCAAGTAATCGCAACTGTGGCCGGGGTCCAAGAACTTGATGTTTTGCAGTCATTGACGTTTGAAAACAAACTACACTGCTTTGATAGCAATGATCCAACTGAATTTCACCCTGCAGCTATGGGTTTTCACACTGCACTGACTCTTTTGAATCTTAAACATGCTGTGACTGTTCTGATACCATGGGGCCCTTTTGTGGCCCGTGAAGAAGGCAGGCTATTGCTGCACTCACTGGTATAGATGTGTGCATTTTGCGAAGCATGCCACCGGTGTAGCTTGTGGATATAGTTGTGTGGTATCCTACAACCAGCTCATGTTTTTTTTGGAACCCAAATTCGTAGATGGGCAGATCAAGATCTGGTCCCCGCAGCAAGACTTATCAACTCTTCTTGCAGTACTAATAACGCAGCTATTCAAAGCTGTTCTCCTTTTCACAATTGCTGCAGTTTTGAATCATGGCAGCAGGGGGTGGGGGGCGCACATTGTACATTTCTGTTTCGGTCTGTAAAATAACCAAACCACACCTTCTGTAAATAAATTACAGAATCGGAAAGGGGAAGAAGTAGCACCAATGTTGGAAGAACTGGTCCTAGGATTTGCAGGGTCCCGGGCAGCAAGAATCTGTTTAGGGTCCCCTAAGTTGCATGTGTAGGGACAAATCACAGAATTGAAGGCATCAAAGCAGGTTACATTAAGAGGTTCCCTTGGGAAAGTCTAGACTCAAATTCTGCCCAATGTGTCCTTGGTATTGCATAGTAGGAGTGGTCTCACCTCTGGGGGCATCTAGTTTTGACAGTTAATTCGGCACAGTGAGATTTGGCCAGGAGGTTATGGTCTAATCCTGGTTTCACCACTTAACCATCTGCAACTCGGGCACTTGATGCTTGTGCACGTACCTTCTCAGCTGTGGTTGCTAGAAATATATATATGGCTTACCTTTTCCCACTAATATTGGTTTTAAAACCTTGACTCTGCAATGCAGCGCAAAACGAGCCTGTTTTGCTAACTGAGTGTACTGGTTTTCAGTGGTTTCATTGTTATTTTGTGGTGTGTATATATTTATCCATATTGTCCAAACCAACAATATTCCCTAAATTCAGAAGCTACAGATGAAGTAATGTTTACTTTACTGTCCAATGACTTTCTAAGAAAGGCTTTAATTGAAATTCTAAGGAGAGCCATATATCTAGTAGATGTCTGTTGCTGTGATTGCAGGTTCCAGTGATATCTGGGTATGCATTGGGCCGTGAGAGCAAAGGGCAAAGTGACTCTACTGTTGTATTGCTTCATAGTGTGGCCGAATTAGAACAGTGGGGTCTTGAGATGGTGAGTAATTTCACAGGACTTCAAATGTTAATGCCAGCACAGGTTGGGTACCAGGGAAAACCACACCCAAGCCAGCCATCACTCTTCCAACATCCCTGGCCAATCATTTCCCCTCATCCTCTTATTGGCTATTGTAGATAAGTTCCTCAATGCTCGCACCAGAAAAAATGCAACCCACTAGGGGGGAAAAAGGCCCAGATCACCTCTTGCAAGGAGAACCAGGTTTATTTCCTGAAGTATGAAGTATGCACCAACAAGGAGTTCTGCTGCCACGGAATGTTATGGCAAAATCAGTACAACCAACACATTAAGAAGGCACACCGCATCATCAGAGACGTATGTTAAACAAATTGCAAATTTGAATTGCTGACTGGCCAGGTCAGGCCATTGGTCCCAGCCTCTTCTGTCCATCTTCTTCCACGTGGGTTCCTCCTAGCACGTCAATTGCCACGAAGCTAGTTAACTGCTGATTATAAGCCAAAACAATACATTCTCTCTCGCTGTGCACCTAGTATTTCGGACAGGGGCGCGGAGTATGCATTAGAGGTCACGATGACTTATCAACCCAGCCCGATCCCAAACATGACGGCCCCTTTCCAAAGCTCCACACTGGTTTTAGATTTGTTGTTTTGCACCTTGCCGCACAAATCACGTAACCTATTGCTTAAGGCAGCCTGTTCTATCCCCCGCCCCTTCTGTTCTTTTGTATCGATTGGGAGTTTGGGATTGACAGCCGTATGGTCGATAGTTTGGGACTGACTAGTACCTTGGAATACTGCTGTCTTAGGACGGGAGCATTTGGGCACTAGAACTTGAGCTGCGGAAGGTCGGAAGCTCGTACCCTCATTCTCGTGGGAATAACTTTTCGCAGGGGAGCTCTCAGCCCCGTCATGGCCTGGCAGGGTTCCTTCTTCCTGGCATACTAATGCTGGCAGCATGAGACAGTGAAAGGTCTATGAAAATCTGCAGTGCTGGCATTTCTCACCGCTACCCATATTACAATCTATTCCCACATGCACAAGCTTACTTGTACCTTCATGGCCTGGGCCTACTGCCCTGGCTGCATTGCAGTGATTTCAATATGGCTATTTTCTTCAATGGTGTTTCATATTCAATGTGATCCAAAGCATGCACTAACTGTGGTGTTGAACGCCCCCCTCCCCAGTCACCTCCCCAAGCCCCTACACAATGCTTCCGTGCCTCTGCCTCATCTGATATTGCTTGGGGGCCTTGGAAGATCACCCCCCTTTTGTTAATACTACATTAACAAACTCCCAGGTGATCTTTCCTTCTCTATTTACTCCCTTTCCAGACTTTGAGCTTCCCAATATGGTGGTGTTCCCTGCTTGGGCACCCATGCCTTGCACACAGACCACAAGCTTTCTCCTGCCTGTGCATATTGTTCCTGGGTACATGTCATGTATATACATCCCCTGCTAGATCTACCCAATGTTCTGTGTAATTCTTAGGGTCTGGTTGGGGAATTTTGATAGGGGTGGAGATGTTGCTCTGTTGTAACCATGCAGGGCCTACTCGGGTGATCTGTCTGGAACTGGCTGTCTTTTTGTACTGCGAGGTGCACGCTGTCCCCAATTGAAACCATCATCATTGCATGGCTTTGGCACAGCTTTGAAGTCCCAACTGCAGGTGCAGAAGATCACCAAGATGCACACCATCACAGGAACCTGTATTTTCACTATCACCTCCATCCATGATGGTGCCCAAGAAAAAAAATTGCTTTTCGGTATACCAGCTTTGTTGCATATGGGTGCCAAGAGTCTGCAGGGCCCCTTTAATTTGCATAAGGGAGAAGTTCACTGCATCGTTTGGAGGTATAGTATACAACAAGAATCGCCAATTTTGCGGCAAACTCCTCCCTTCATTGCGGTGGGGAAATTCAGCACATAGCAGTTCTGCAACATCATCAGTCTGATATCTTGTATTTCAGCCTTGATGGATTTGAGGACCTCTTCATTGTCATTTGCCAGCTGTATCACCTCCAGCAGACAATCTGGAGCCATTTGGCACTTGCAGCTGCTTGTATCCCAGACACTAGAAGTGATGCCAAGAATGGCTCTTCATTATTATACAGTCTATATTGATCTGGTATTTTTTTAAGCAGCTGTGATGAGTCTTGTGATAGTTAGATCTCTGCTTTCTGTGCAACTTTTTCTGTTCTGGCAGGATGCAAAATATGGGGGGCTGCACTGGGATTGCTGTGGGAGCATCTCTCGCTAGTTGTCATTGGAGAGAGCCAGCCCTGGATCTCACTATTAGATGTGCTGCAGGGAGCATGAGGAGAGCTGAGTGGTCAGCGAGTAGGTGCCCCTTCATGATGGTGAGAGGTTCAGATATGCTTGCTGCTCAGATCCAGTAGTTATCCATCACTGCTGCTGTGCCTTTCTTGAGGTCTGGAGGTATGGTGTTTTGTTACACTTCCTGTTGGCCCCCACAAAAACATTTCCTACATTGTAAAAACACAGTTCATAGTCTTCCTGCTTCTGCGCCTTCTCTGGCTTTTCCATTGCCTCGATCCGTGAGAGTTTTGCCACGTGCTCATTCCAATATTGTCTGCACATATATACCATGACAATGACTGCATCCCTGAATCCCACGAGTCCTCCTGCCATGCAGCGCGTTGTGGTCTCCTGCCACCTGTTTGCCCTAAACTTCACTCTTTCCAGCTTTGCGAACACTGCATGCTTTTGGGATTCCAGGCACATTGCAGTTCACTGGGGGCCATCTCAAGCTGCACGCTTCATGCCTGGAAAGTGCTTCGCACTCTACACTGTCAGATGGACCAAACATTGGGCCTCGTGAATTGGAATTTCTTGTGCCTGAACACCTTGATGACTCCCGCTGCATGTGGTATCAAGGAATATGTATAACTCCCAATAACCCTCTTTTCCCCACTCAGCTCTCATCTGCTTACCAACTATTCCATACTTCTGGATGGTGCACATCTTCTATTGTATCTAAACTGAGCCTTCAGTACTCCTCGTACTTGTCTCTTTTCAGCTTAAAGGTTTCAATGCAGTAAAATGTGAACCACTGGGGAAAAAAACGAAAATGTGCAATTATGTTGGAAAATGCAGGAAATGCCATTAGCAGGTTTCACCATATGTTGCTGGGTGGCAGATGTGATTAGTCCCTGTTTGAAGGGCCATGGTTATGGCATTGTTCATTTCTATATGTTCAAGAACTATTCCGAATATTTGCATTTCTGTCCCCCCTTTATATGGCCACCCCATATAAAACTATATCCTAAATATATGCCTAGTCCAAACATTGAAAGAGTGAAACAAGCTACACGGTGCAGAAAATGGGAATATGTGGAGAAAAACACTGTTATTGGAGAATATTCACAGACATGAGAATGTGACAGTTTATACATTGTTAGAACTGTGTACGTCCATTGCAAGGCAAGAGCATGTTTTTTAACAAATAATGCGTAGAGGCATTTGTACATTTTGGAGGTAGATCTGTTGCAGAGTCGGATAAAATTGAGCACAATCCAGTATGTGGGTGCACTATTTTAAAAAAAAAAATGTTTAGAGGCAGCAACTGAGATCAAAGAGAAAGCGTGTTATTGTTGCACCTTTTAGTATTTACTCTGTTTGGGCTGGGGGTGTGTCATGGGGTGCTCTTCGGACATCAGACAGGTGCACCCAGTAACGAAACTCCTGAACTTTCACCGCAAGGGTAGTGGCATAGAAGACAAAGGAGCCGTTATATCACTCCACCGGTGGACAACATTTTTTACACATATGAAATCGCTGGGGTAAAACTGTAGAGGAGGTGACGTATCGGATGCAGAGCTGGTAATTTCTTCAGTCCTTGGTGGTGCTACCTGTTGAGAGATGGTTTTGTTAATTTGTCCCCTAGAACAGACACAGCCTGTGAGCATCAGATGCTCTCCTGATGGGTTACCTCCTCACAGGGTGATACGTGGTGATTCTTAAAGGGCTGCATGCACATGCAAAACAGTGTAAGGGGCATGGAGTGCTCTTGCTCTTCTTTAGAGTGGTGCAGAGCTTGGACAGATTAGACATTGATCTTCTCCACAATTCCGTTGGCCTGGGGTGGTGAATTGTGCACATTTTATGCTTGATGCCTAGTAATTCTGCCACTTCCTTGAACAGCTCATTGGAAAAGTGTGTGCAGTTAACAGACCTTAAAACATCGCACATGCCCTACTGAGGGAAAACCTCTGACCAAAAACATGGCTGCATACGTAGTGTGGATGTGCACAAGCACCCGCTTCCACCCACTGTGAGAAGGGACATGCCACTACGATCAAATAACTGGATCCATTACACCTTTCCCTATATCCTTGTAATCTATATGTAATTCGTGGAATGGCCCAGTAGGGCAAGCAAGGTACCTCGGATAGTTCTTAAGGAGAGGCCAGTGCTGCAAGTCTGATGTTGTGCAATGTATAACCATTTTAGTTTAGGTTTCCTGCAGATTAGGTTCAGTCCTCCTGTATATCTGCAGCATTATGTTGTGTAGACCCATGGGATGGATGGTGCAGCTGGTCAAATGTGATGAGCAGCAATTAATGCAGCATGACTGCTTTGCCTGGTACTACCTGTTACCAAAATAAATCTGTAGGTTACTGCTTACATCCCTCTTCAAACATAGATCCACTACTTCCTGTGGGGAACTAATCAATTGTGCAATTGGTAGGCTGGTAGGTGTTCTCTGCTATTCAAAAACAATTGGTGCCAGATCTGATGCTAAGTTGGCCACTGCGTCTGCAGCAGTGTTACCGAGTGAGCCCTCATCCATATTAGTATTGGCAGCGCATTTTACCACCGCCGTCAGTGAGTGCTGAGACAGTGCTTCAATCAGTTCCTCTAACAGCACTGCAAGCGGTACCAGGGACCCATCGTCCATCCTAAACCCACTCTTCTTTCATTGTGCAAGTCCTGAGTGCACTGTGGTGGTGATGTAGTCTGAATCAGAGCAGATGTCATGTGGCACACTTGAGCCTCTTAAAGTGCCTTTGAGCTGTGCTGGGTAGTGCATGGGCATCCTTTTGTGCACCAATACCTCATACACTCTGTCTACTAGGCAGACAACTTCTGTACCAGTGTTCCTCAAGCCAGTCCCCTTGTCAATAGTTGCTGACCCATCCATGAAAAGAATTTTCTCCCCATTCCCCCTTTTGCGTGGGCTAGCTGTTGCTTTTAGGATGTTGTCCTTTTCTCCTTCAAATGTCAGTCATGTGGTGCATAATTCTGTCCAAAAGGTGGCAGGAGTTACACTTTTACACTGCACTATATGAATGTTTGGGCTGGACAAGATCACTTCATACGTGCATGCCCACTGTGTGGTTAACGTTGATTTAGATCACTCAAGGATGGAAAATGATGTGTGGTCAACATAGTGTCATGGAGCACCCCATGATTGTGGAACTTCTCAATTGCAAATGCAGCAGCAAGCGCCTGTTTACAAGGGAACCGGTTCTGCATCACCGAATCTAGTGGTCCACTGTAGTATGCCAATATCGTGTGGCCTATCGTGCTCTTCTGTGTCAGCACCGCAGTCATCATTTGTCCTTTGGAATGAGAAAACAGATGGGACTCTTGCGTCTATTCGGGGGTAGCTAGCACTTGGACTGTGGAAATGACCTTGAGTTCATTAAAGCTGGTGAGTAGGTCTTGCGTCCATGCAAGCTTGTGGTCATTCTTATGAGCCTCTTTGAGGCCCTGCAATAGGGGTCTAGTGTATGCAGCATAATCTAAAATCCATGCTCTGCAGGAGTTGCACAACCCGAGGAATTTCCCTTAACGGTCTTGGACTGGGGAGCATTGTGCAAAGATGCAGAGTGATCAGGTATAATTTTCTTGCCAGGAACAGATATCAACTGCCCCAAATAGAGTACTTCTTGGATGCAGAATTGCAGCTTTGCCTTGTCTAGATTGTAACCCTTGGATGTTAGCAGCTGTGAGTGACAGTCCTTCCTGCACTGTTGCTCGCTGTCACTACTAACAGGTTCTCCACACAATGAATGATGGCTCTGGGCACCTGGATGTTCCCTAAATCAGCATGTATTCTTCTGTTGAAGATGCCGGGTGACTTGCAGTACCCCTAAGGCAACCTTGTGTGCTCGAAGCACATTCCTCCATGCATAAATATGATGAGGTACTGAGAATCATGGTGCAAGTGTATGGAGCATTCTTCAAATTCACTACTGTTAAATGCATTGCTTGTTTGGGGCTGCTGCAGGATTGTCACAGGGTTTGGAACTACAGCAAATTCTGGTGTACAATGACATTTAGATGGTGGATTTCCTGTATCATTCTCCAACTCCTTCCTTTTGCATTTCTTGTTGGATAAATAGCTGTGTTTCATGAGGAGGTGGATGGCACAATTGTCCCCAGATTTAGAAGTACAACAATGGTGTCTTGTATTCCCTCATGCGGACAGCGGGTACTGTTTCGGTTGGGGCAATACTGCACCTGGCTTGCGTGATCCAAACTGGGGACACTCTCTGTAGGAGCTCTACATTGTAGGCATTGTCCATAATCTCCCTGGGACCTGCTATAAATTGTTCTGAGTGAACAGGAGCACGGCAACTATGGCCATCAAGGAACATTGTACCATATGTCACAAGGAATACATATTGCCAACACAATTTTTACATCATCAACCCAGTCCTCAAACAATTCTGCAACTGTTACTACTTTAAGGGGTCCCATTGGATCGATACACAACACAGTACGCCACTCGCACCCATCAGAATTTGTCCTGACCACAACAATCCTTTTAACTGACACCACCAGGCCCTGCAAGTCTAGGGAGAATATTGTTCCTGTCACAAGTTCTGGGGTCACCATGGGTCGAAAGATAAAAGACTGCACCTGCCAACAGACCTTACCAATATTGGGCACTGCGTCGAGCAGAAATGTGATGCCACACGCACACCTATCTAGGTCCACAGAGATGCCACAAACCACCACCTCTGGCCTGTATTATGACCATCGCCCGCAAGGTGCACATGCCGGGAGAGAGAGAGAGACACACGCACAAGCACACACATGCACACACACACGCACACACACGCACACGCACATGCACACACACACACACGCACGTGCGCGCACACACACACTCTCTCTTCATGAAAGAGATGGTCATGTTCAGTTTGCTCAACAAATTTATCAGGGGGGTCTAGGGGTGCACAGGCCACTTTTCCTCCTAATTTGATTGCTATCTCAACTGTGTAGCGAACCATGGCAACATCCCCAGAGAAGCCGTGCATGTTGAGTATCACCTGATTGTGGTAAATTTCCCTCACTGATGCGTGACCAGTGTCAACCAGGAAGATGAATTGCTTTTACCTAGCTCAGCTCAAGGACAGGACTGGGCATGCAAGAGCTTTCTGTGGGCTGTCCTAATCAGGGTACATATTGATGGCCTGGGAACTTGTTGCCTCCCATGAAGCCGGACCCCCCCCCGTGAGGTGCTACTGTTCCAGTTGTGACATATGACCTCTGTATGAGGGTTTCTGATGAGTAACTTGTAGTTGGTGCTAGGCAGGGCTGGTGCCTGCACTTGTGGGGGCCTACGTGGTAACTGAGTATAGCCATGGTGTATCTCATAGGGTGGGGAGGTGGCCATCAGGGGTGGGAAGGAGCATGGGGGTGCATGGCTGGGGTGGTTGTATGTTTTGTATCCCGCCCGGTCTACTTCCCTTGCAAAATACCCCCACTTCTCATAGCTCCAGCACTCAGAGGGCCCCGCACCTGCTCGCTGTTCCATCCCACCAAATCTTCCTCTGCCCCCTCTTCCCTGCTGAAACCCTCCTCTTCCCTGCTGCTGACCAGGCTACTGCGACTGAGGTCTGTCGCCTGGCCAAAAAGCTGCTATGCTCACATCTGCACGCGCTGCTGCCTGCTCCAATGAGTCTACTTGGATGGTTGCCATTACTGCTTTTAGCTAATTTTTTCTGCGCCAGTTTCACTTCCTTCACCTGCAACCTTGGAGCAGTTTCCTTTTCTCGTTCTTACATCCTCTTACAATGGTGTATAATTAGTCTGAATTTCGGCCCAGCCCTTCATCTCTATGCCCACTATCTTATCAAGCACTTTCTGAACTTCTTTGGGTAATCCCCTCTTAATGACAAAATAGAAGTGAGGAACTGATCAGTGCTCTGCCCTCCACATCTCCTGCACTTTCAAAATGTTTTACGCAGGGTCTTCATCGTCCCTCATCATATGTTGCATTATGGACTGTAGGTCTGGTGTGTTGGGATACGCCCGCTGCAATGCATTCATCACCTGTGCTCTGATAATGTCGAATGGCGCCTTGTCATGGGTGTCATCTATTTTTACACATGGATACCTGGCTTTTACCCAAACATCTCCTGCCTGATCTCCCGCTATTGCTACAAGCAAACATTTCATGTCTTCCTCCGCTAAAGGAATCCCAGCTGTCTGTTTCTCAAAGGCATATATCCATTTCCCAGCCCCAGAAGTGCAATTACTGCAACTGCATGCCCATTTCCCCCTCCTTACTTCCACCTTTGTTCTTGCTATGGGCGCTTGCCTACCCAAACCTGTTTCTCAGTTGTGGGCCCCAGAAGCTCTCTACTCGTAGAGTACGCTCTGGCTCTTCCTTCTCTCCCGCGCAGTCCACGGGGGCCCATTCTTCTTCCTGCAGCTGTTAGTCTGCTTCCCCATCGGACCTCAGCGTCCTGTACCCTATTCTTCCTGCATCTGTCTCATCTTTCCCCTTTTCAATATGTACATCTTTAATCGCTGTACTGTCCAATCTAAGCAATGTCCCCGACCCTCCACTCATCCATTCCACACCCCAATTTACTCCCTCCTACCCTCACAGCCGGCAATTGTGCCAACTCTGCTTGTGTTGCCTGCAAAGCTTCTTCCAATTCCTTTTAGGGCGTGGTATTCAAGGGCTTTGCATTGTTGCTCTTTGTTTGATATGGGGGTAGTGCTGTGGCAGGAGAAGCTACATAGGTTGGGTTGGTGTATCCTGTAGCGGGTTGGGCTGTTAGAGGGTATAGCCCTACTTGGAGTGGAGGTGACCTTTTCCTCTGTGGCCATTGGCTGCCTACTCTCGGGGCAGGGGCACTACCATTTTGGGGTCTGTTCCTTACTGTTCTCAATGTCCTCTACCATTCTCCACATGTCTAAGATCTCCTTTCTCTTTTGAAGTGTTTTACCTTTGTATTTGGCAGTTTAAATAATGTGTTCCACTATCTCTCTATTAGTGCCCTGCTCGGGCCATGAGCGGGGCCTTGCCCCTTGTCTCGGCCACCCACTGTTAGTGGTATTTCTCAGTTTCTCCTTATACAATGCACTATACATATACTCCAGCGGAGTCATCACCGACATATTAGCAATCGCAGTGTTAAAAAATGTTAAGCGGTATGCTGAACACAGCTTGTCACAACATGTGCTACCAGTCCATCACTCCTGTTCCCCAGTCGCTCCTTACCTCCACCTTCAACACACCCCTCTCTCACTCCACACAACCCACACCGCTACTTCCGCAGGCCCTCCCTTGGCCTCCGCCTGTTGCTCAAAACTAAAAAAACACTAAATCTAAAACAGTTAAATAAAATAACCACTCCTACGTCCTATTTCCCCTCCCGCCCGGGACCCCTGAGATATATTGGGCTCAGAAATCCAAGCTCTCTCAGTATATGGAGCTCTATTTTATATCCCCTTAACATGATAAAAATATGGTGCCAGCGCCACATTCTCCCCTATCCCAGGAAGGATCCCACACTCCTCGTTATCCCTGCAGCAATAATAATATATACAAAGATACGAAACCGCCACGTGTTCTATTGCCCTCATTTCACTCAATCATAACACATCACCCCATTTGCTGCTGCCCCCATTGCCACTCTCAAGGGGTGTACTTAGATCTGTGTATTCATCAGAGCTCCTCCGTCACAGGGTCCCGATAACAGCCTGAACCTATATAGGAGCCGTGACCCAATACAAAGAACAGACTGGAATTCTGTAAAATCGGCTCCTGCAAACCACTACAGATTGCGTGCTTGGTTGCTGCAGGTGGGTGCGGCCCCTCCAGAGATGCAGCCTGGAATCCTTCTTCCTCATGGGTGTCTCTGGGGTAATGTCTGGTCACCAAAAATGTAGAGAAACCCCTCCATGCTCACACCAGAAACAATGCAAATCGCTAGGGAAAAAGCTCTTGCAAGCAGAGCAAGGTTTATTTCGACATAAATAAGGATGTGCCAGCAAAGAGCTCTTCTGCCATGAAACGTTATGGCAAAATCGGTACAAGCAACACATTAAGAAGGCACACCGCATGATCAGTGAGGTACGTTACATAAGTTACAAATTGAATGGCTGGTTGTTGCGACCCTAGGCTTCCTGCTCCATAAGGGATGCCAGGCCATTGGCCCCAGCCTCTTCTGTCCATCTTTCTCCACGTGTGCTCCTCATTGCATGTCATCCGCTGTGAAGCTACAGTTAATTGTTTATTATAAGCAGGAAAACAACCTTTAACCTAATGTACACCTGATACTGCAGACATGGGGGTTGGGGGGAGTATACATTTGAGATCACTATGACTTACAAACCCAACCCCGTCAGTGCTTTTTCAAAGCTCTCCACCCATGTTATAGGTTCTTTTGCCCCTCCTGGCACCTCCAGCACCAATCAGTTCTTTAGGATCGAATCCTGATTCGACATCAATCACAATCTTCATTCCTACTGCTTTCTTTGTAGTCTCTTGCATTGTGCAATTATTATCCTGATCACACAAACCCAAACATGATCATCACCAACAGGGCTCCAAGTAACTTGAAAATGTTCATCATCCATTGTGGAACCCACAAAAATATTGACCCAAACCAGCTGTCATCACCAATGTCTTGCACTTCATCCTCCATCTTGAAGTGTAGGTTTGTCAGCAACGTGTTATGGCCTCTGTCACAGTGCCATTCTCATTGTGCCAAAATTGAAGGATCATGTTGCACATTCATACCTTCTCATGACAAACACCTCCATCCATAGCTGTGATTACGTCCAGGACGTATCTGTTCGGAAGAGTCATTAGTCTTATGGCCCTAATCTCCTCCTTGATAGCATTGAATCCCTTTATAGTTGTGTTGATAAGCTGTAAAAGCTCCCATCTGGTTATTTGTAACCATTTGGTATTTGCTGCCGGCTGAATCCTGGGCATAAAGATTGTTGTGAATATTGATGAAGTCTGACTGAACAATCTGTGCTCATATGAGATTGCATCAAAAGCTTCAATCGATTTGGCTGAGAAATAGTTCTCCCATTTCATTTGATTCAGGAGCTTAGTAGAGCTCTTCCCCAGGTGACCATCTGCTTTTGGAAATTCACCTATGTTTAGGTCACTCTTCGGGATTACCAATGCTGGAACATGAACAATCAGTATAGAACTTAGTCCTCCCCAATCTCTGGGCAGCTTTATGTAAGCTCGGGATCCACAGGCCCAATAGTGATCCATTATCACTGCTGGCCCGTCCTTCATTCCTGGCACATCAAAGATTCATCCACATTGCTGATTCTCTCCACCTTTTCTTGTGCCATTGTTTCTGAAACACAGTTCTGCATTAACCAAAGGCAGTATCTGCAATGGTTTGTTAAGCCAAGGTGCTATTGAACTAAAATACTACCGACAGTTGATATAGGTGTAATAAAATGATACATTGATGTGTGTTACGAAGGGTCCTAAAAACATTTTTTTTTTGTTTGTTTAAACATCATAGGATGTGTATGAGTGAGATTGAGTATGCATGGTGGAATGAATCTGATGATGTTTAGTGTATATGGATTTATGTGCTCTGTGAGAAAACAGTGTTGATAACCATACATTTTTGATTTTTGAATATATATATGTTAATAATATTTCCAACCTCATCTAGCAAGGTCCATTGTGCATATTACTATCTGAAATGGACCTCCTTTGTTTTTGACCCATGTCAAATGTTTTGCTATCCTTGGCATGAGGTTTGCACAATCGTTATGCATTTTCTATAGCTGCTTTTGATCCCTTTACTGCTTGTGATTTGCATGTGACTACACCTTCTTCCCAACCATTTGGCGAAAGCACTATTCCCCAGATCTCAATTCCTCCTCCCTTCATGCCAGGCTGTTCATATCTTATCACATGATTCTGGGTGTGTGCTCTTGCTCTTGTCTTTATATCTTGCACATAGTCCTCTTCATCTGGTGCTGACCATTCTGTTACCCATATCAGAGATGCTGTTCGACCCTGGAATTGACCATTTGTAAGGCAGATTGCAAGATGAGTAAGGCAATGAGCCGTTTGAACATATATTTCAATAGCTATGAATATCTTACTTTCCCATAGCATAAGGCAGGAGTGCACATACATAGCAATCCTCCTCAGAGGTTTTCCCACCTCTTTCATGTGCTGATACCACATATTGTTCCCCCAATGTGCTGTACTGTCCAAATAATCTTTTACTTCATAATGTTCTCCCGTGTACTTCTCTTAGGTCTTTCTCTCGGAATCTGTATCTGATGTTCAGTAACAATATCTATAAGAGTCCTTCCTGCATAAGTATTTCTAGGGACTATTGCTACAGGATCAGGTGTCTCCACATAAGCTACTGGAGTGGGGACAATCACATAATGTTATTTTACTTGGCATTTATATAGCTCTCTACATATCATTGGTATGACCTCAAAGCGCTGGTAGGTTGAACGCCCTCGGAAACTGTAGTTCTTGTCAGTAGAGGGAGATAGTGTGATGTAATTGCCGGGTGGTAGTTGCATCCTAGCGTTTGGTGTGGTGCTGGAGATCAGTTGGATGTGTGCAGTCTGGTGGATGGACACCCATACTGGGCTTCTGGCTGCGTTAAGCCTGAAGGACGCATATGTGAGAAGCTAGGTTGGAATATGCTCGGCTAGCTGCGTTTTATTAGGGTGATGAGGTGTTCATGGGGTTGTATTCGTATGTGAAAAGGCTGAATTAATCAGGGGTATAGCTGTGTTCTAGTTTAATGATGTAGTATAGTAGAGGGTAAGCGTAGTGATGTGATTTGATGCTTATCTTTAGAGCGACCGAGACCAGGCCCGTGAACAGAATGGCAGGGAACATAGCGACCAACACACCGAAACATAGTCAGGGGGCTGGGCTTAAATGACGGGGGGGTAAGGATATATAGCAACAGCATGGGGAACAGGAAGGCAGGGTACACAGTGATACACGTGTGGGGCATGTTAACATTTACATTCGTATCTCTATCTAGATGCAATTCAGGCTAATGTTCACAGCTCCACCCAAGTGTGGGGCATGCCAACATTTGTATTTCTATCTACAAGCAACTCAGGCTAACGTTCACAATCCTGTCAAGGTCTGGCACAGGCTCATGTTCACAGTTCTGAGTACTCCATTAATTCCATCCATTTCATCCTCTCCACCCATTCCATCCACTCCACCCATTCCATCAATTCAATCCACTCCATCTACCACATCATCCATTTCATCCATACTATCGATGCCATCCGTTTTATCGATTCCATACATTTAATCGATTCCATCCATTCCATCTGCCAAATTCATTCCGTCCACTCTGTCCATTCCATCCACTTCATCCACTCCATCTATTCCATCCATTTTATCTATTGCGTCCATTCCATTTATCTCGTCCATTCCATCTCTCATCCATTCCATCCGTCAACCCCATTCACCCCGTCCACTACATCCACTCCATTCTATGCACCCCATGCATTCCATCCACTCTATCCATCTCATCCATTCCACCCAGTTCATCTATTCCATCTACTCCATCCACTTCATTTATTCTATCCATTCTGTCCATTTCACCCAACCCATCCATTCCACTCCACCCATTCCCTCCACTCTGCCCACTCCATCCACCTCATCCACTACACATATTCCATTCATTCCATTCATTTCATTACTTCCATCTATTTCATTTGTTCCATCCATCAGCCTCATCCATCCATTCCATCCCCTCAGTCTACTCCATCCATTTCATCAATCGATCGATCTCATATCCATATACTCCCTCCATTCCATCCACCCCATCCGTTTCATTCTTCTGCTCAATCCAGTCCATCTACTCCATCTGTTTAATCCATCCATTCTATCCTCTTCGTCCATTCGATCTGTTCCATCCATCGATTCCACTTCATCCGCTCTGCTCCATCTGTTCCATCAGTTTTGTTCGTTCCATCCATTCCATACATCCGTTTTATCCATCCGTAACATCCATATCCATCTGTATCCATCCATTACATCCAATTCCACAAACATCCAATTCCATCCATTCCATCTTTACATTACATATACACATTCCAACCATTGCATGCATCAATTCTCTGTACATATCTTCCAATCATTCCACATGCATCCACGCCATTCATTCATCCACTCGCCCTACATGCGCCATCCATGTCATCCATCCCTTCCATCTGTCCGTCTTTTATCTATTGTGTCCATCCATTCCATTCAGCATCCATTCCATGGATCACCTCCATTCATCCGTCCACTCCAGCTACTCATTACACTCCATTCCATCTATACATTCATCCACCATTCCACTCATCCGATGCATCCACCCATCCAGTTAATCCATCAGTTATATAAATATCATCTATTCTCTCTACTTCATCCATTCTATCCACTCCATACACATACCCTCCATTCATTCCACATGTATCCGTGCCATACATGCAATCCCTGCATTTCACATGCGTCTATCTGTTCCATTCATTCCATCCGTCACTCCATACATGCATCCACACCATCCATTCCATCCACCCATTTCGTCAATTCATTCCATCCATCTATTTTCTCAATCCATTCCCTTAATCCACTCCATCCATCCGATCTTGTGGGTTGGATCAGAGGTCATTGAACACCTGATATTCTCATTGTGTATTTAGTCATTGGGTTGTTGGGAGTTCAGATATATCTTTAGGGTTGTCGTTGGTGTTATGGAAAAAGCGCTTTTTTTGTTTAGTAATTTGCGGAATGTCATATACTCTTAAGTGTGTCAGATGTGAGGTGGAAGCGAGTTCCACAGAGTCAGGGCTAATGCTGAGAAAGTGTATCCTCCGATTCTGACTGAGTTGTGGTTGGGATCACTAAAAGGAGGGCAGAGCTTGATCTTAGGGTGCGGGTGGGAGGTAAGGTTTTAGCTTATCTTGGGTATAGGTATAGAGGGCCAGTATTGTAGTGATGCACAGGGACTTGAAAGTGGCCCTTCGTCCAACTGGGAGCCAGAAGAGGGTTCTGAGAGCTGGAGCGGTGTGGTCTCTTGGACCGAGGGCTAGTAGCATTTTAGCAGCAGCGATTTGCACTTTTTGGAGTTTATTAAGGTGGTATGCCGGGACTCATAGGTAAAGGTGGTTGGCATAGTCCAGTCTCGACATTACAATGATATAACGGTGGCAAGTCTGTTTGGGAAGGAGAGGTAGGGAAAAATGTGCCTTAGAATTTTGATATAGTAGTGACAAGATTTAGATACGTTGTTGATCTGTCGAGAGAGGGTTAGGCTAGAGTTCATAGTGCATCCAAGGTTTTTTACTGTGACGGAGGGGGTGGTCGCTTGCCCATGCAAGGGGGCCAGGGGAGTGGACGAGGGAGAAGCTCAGTGTTGCCGCATACCATGATTTCGGTTTTAGTGGGCTTTAGGAGGCGGTAGTTTGTAGTCATCCAACGGTCGATATCTAGGAGGCAGGCTGAGAGGTCGGGCTGAGAGTTGGAGTTTGAGTTGTGGAGTTTAAGGATGATTTGGGTATCATTGGCGTAGGATATTGTGCAGGAGGATGATTCCAGGGGGGGTGGACATATAGAGGTTGAATAGGAGAGCTGAGAGACAAGCGCTTTGCAGCACTCCAGTATTAACTGGGTGAGCAGCTGAGACAAAAGGGGAGACATAAGTCCTTGGCTGTCTCAAAATATCTAGTTCTGCCAAGGTAACTGGAGTGAGAAGAATCAAAGGGACCACTGCTTTCTTGAGACCAATGAAATATACAGTATGAATGAGCAGAATCAGAAAAATAATTAAACTCAGAACAAGCATATATTATGCACCAATACATGAGGCTCCACCATCGACGCCTCTCCACATGTTGCTGACTCTGTTCACTCTCTGGTCCTGCAATATGCTCTATGAAAAACATGTTTGCCTGTGATTACTTTTAAGGAAGGAAAAACATTTTTATTCAGGCAAACTCGTTAGCTGCTCTGGTAGTTGCTGAATCTGTTCAATGATTTCCACAAGTAACTGGCTGATTTGCGTACGCAAGATCCTATAAACCGTCCAGCAAAGTGTTAGTGTCTCTCCAAAAAAGGTAGGGATGCACTTGCAGCAAATAGTAAAATATCCTAGCAAGTAGTTTGTCGGCATCGTCATTAGACAGGACTATCTCTACCTCCAGTGGGATGCTCAGGGAATAGTCTGATCTTTGTCATTATTGCTGCCAATAAGCGTCTGATAGTCGGGCCATTCTTAGGATCCTGGAGAAAAGTATGTATGTCTGTGCTCCTTCCAACAAGAGCAGGGTAAGCTCCGAGTATAAATATGAAGACCGCATGAAGTAGTGTGTGTACTTCAGCATTGGTGAGTACCATAAGCACCTCCAAAGAGAAATTCAGTGAGAAATGAGTCGGGGAACTGCTCCCTCTTCCAGTCATCGAACACAAGTCCAGATCTGGCATACTCTGTTTACTTTTGCACTCCAAAGTCCAATGTCGGCAAAGCTCCTTTGGCTCAAGAACAATGGCTTTTTCACTCCTTGCTTAGCAACTACAGTGTCTCAGGGGAGACACAGTCCAAATGTACACTTTTATCTGTCTACTGGACAGTCGCTGCGTCCTTCTTCCTCGTCATTGATCGAGTCTGCACGTGCTGAACTGCTTCTCCTTGACTTGCTTCCGGATGGTTTGGGGGTGCTGCGGCTTCTCCAGTGTAGACTTTCACATCAACTTGGTGTATCCAAGCTCTTCTTCCCCAGACTTTGACTGCTGACGGAGTAATGTCCTCCACTGCGAATGGGCTGCTGAAACAAGGCTTGTGTCACTTTTGTGTAAAGTTTCTGATTAAAACCTTATCTGCTGCAAAGATTTTAGGTACACAGAGTTCTTTAGATCCGGTTGCTGTATGGTCTTCATCTGTGTTCTGAGACCGACACCACGTCTGCTTGACTTGATCTGAAATTACAGAGATACTAGCCTTCATACATGTTAAGTACACACTTACCTCATCACCTAACAATTCTGCAGTTGTTTGGGCATCACTCCTAGTCCTCGATGGAGGAGTTAGAGGTGTTCTCATTCGCCTCCCTGTGACTAACTCGTGGGTTGTGAGGTGGTGTTCAGAGCCGGGCTGATTTCTTAATGCATATGATGCAGGGGGCAGGCAGTGCAGCCACCCCTTCCTCAGGGTCAGTTTCAACTTAGCTATTCTCTCTTTGAACAGACCGTTGAGTCTCACACATACCCCATTCGCTTGCGGGTGATGGGCAGAAGAAAACTTGTGCTTTATACCGAGCAATAAGCTAATTTGCTCAAATATCTCATTCACAAAATGGAGCCATTATCTGATCTCAACACCTCACATACTACCCATCTAGGGAATACTTCTCAGACTAAGAACTTCACAGCACAAGTGTCATCCGGCTGTGTGCATGGACCGCCCTCGATCCACCTAGAGAAGGGTGTTAGGAAAGATTTCCATTTCATGTGTAATTTTCCCTCCAGTTGTGTACTCCCCAACTTTCTGCTGATGTTAAACAACATAGTCTGACTTTACCAGAGGAGCCCAGCCTCCTTCTGCATGCCTCTGGGCTTTTCGCTCACTTTCTATGGAGAAACTGACATGTCCTTAAGACAGTCAGTACTGGGAGACTTTGTTTCCCTTAGTCCTTTTCAATGTTGGAACTTTTCTGCAACATGTAACACTTGTACAATGTACCTTCCAGTACAGTGCACTTGGGTCTATTGGTAATTTACAAAGGCCCTAGATACTCTCAAAGAATTATTTAAGAGAAGTGCAGATGTGCTTTGGACGGGGCTGGTGGCAGCTTATCATTTCACATATTTTTAACACTTTCCTGCCAGGTAAACCGCGATTACCACATTTGGCACAAATAGGCGACCTCGCTCCAAAATGGCCATGCCACAAGGTTCTTTGTCCTGTCCTTTGGCCATCTTGCCCCTTCACCTTCCCCAGGTTGAGTCGACCCCGGTCAGTCCTTATTTGGGCATGCATTCTCCTACGAAACGCCAAGCTTCCGCTGGCTTCTGCATGCCCTGTGTGTGTGCCTCCAGGATGTGGGCTGGGATGTTTGTTTCCAATACACATCCTGGGTGCCAGAGCGTTGTGAATGCCTGGGACCACCGTGGTCTGTGATTGGTCCATGTATGGTATGCCTGTATGTGAGCAGATCTCCCATTGGGTCCTCTTTGTTTTGGCGCAAAGGAGATTCTGGATAAAAGAAGGCTCAAAACACCCACACCATGTCGATCTATGGAGTTCTCACTGAACAAAGGATAGGATCCAAGTATTCTGAACTAAGAAGCCGAGTCGAGGAACCGCTGTTGACCCACTGTCATCCCGTGGGACCCCTCTGCATCTGATCATCCTAGGTGGTCTGCTAAGATGCTTTGACCCATTGGAATAGTGGAACCAACTATTCTCTGCACCTTCATCAAAACCTGCAATAAGCCTTCTCCGAAGTGTCCCTGGGCCAACCAGTGGGCTGACCCGCTTACGCAGACTCTTTGCCCTGATACCACCAGCGTTTTGAGGAGGCCCTCGTAACTTGATATATCGCTAGCTCTGCATTCACGTCACCCTTACACCAAATTTCGTACACTTGGCGTTCCCAGGTCTGAAGTGAGACGAATGTGCCAGAACCGGAGTATACGCAATTACCGTGTCGCCCAGCCATGGTGGCAAACTTTTCAGGTGTGCTGCATTTGTGCCACTCTTGCCCCTGAAGCCTGCTGCAGTGAAACTGGCCTGATCCATCCACCAGGAGCGGAGAAATTGCCACTGTTCCATTTGGGAATCACCATCTTCGCCGCTGAAAACCGCAGAGCCTTCAAATTGCTGCACTTGAACCTGCAACTGAAGTGGACTCGACTGCCGGAGTGTGCCGGGGGTCAGCGTGTAATCGCAACCCTAATGGGTGGCCCCTAGCACCTCCATCTATTCTTACGCATGAGTGGTCCCTAGGGGCCCCTCTCCTTTCCACTGCTAGTGCAAACTTTTCCCAGCGCTTGGAATCGACTGTGCCCTCAAGTGGAGGCCCTCCTAAAATAGTGCAAACCTATTCTTCATCGCCTCACCCACATTACTGAGCTGCTACAGACCCCCTGAAGAGGCCCTGTTTTGTCCATTTGAACTACTGTGTGCGCTAGCAGTGCAAGTACATTTGAGCAATAGGCTCCACTCTTCTTAGGGATTGGACTGCCTCTTAGTTAGGAGTGTGTTGGATGTAGAAGGGGCTAAAGACTATCTGCACTGCCTGTTTCCTCCCTCTTTAAGTTGAGGACCCATTTTGTGCATTAACCCTTTAGACCCCATTGGTCTTGTATATATGTATTGAGATAGGATTGGGTTGGCTTAATAGTATTACTGTGATTTTATTTGTGTGTTGAAACTTAAAGTCCTTGAAATAAATGCATATGTATTTTTAATGTATCTACACCTGGCTGGGAGTGATTTGTAAGTGTCCTTTACTCTGTGTGCTCATTGAGGTCTTTCAGTCACCCTCACTGCTCCCGAGACCTAGTCTTGACTGCCGCCAAGCTACCCTGGTCTAGCTTGTCCAGAAGGTTACCCTGTTTTAAGAAACTAGGCTGGCCTTATGAACCTCTGCCCACCAGGTCAGAGTTCAGAAATCCATCTTAACAAAGGGGCACACCACTATCATATACCTATATCCGTTACAGATCTGCAGCATGTCAACATAATCAATATGTAAATTCTGAAAGGGACCATTTGGTTAAGGAATTACTCCTTTTACTGTTTGCAGCATGTGCCCAGCAGTAAACATTTGACATACAATGCAATTTATTACATAAAAAGCAACGTGTTCTAAAAAGTTCAGTATTAACCAGTCTTCCGCAGTTGTTGTTGCAAGGCTCTCCATAGTGACATGCGCCGGGTAGTGTAGCTGTTCTAACGCCACCCTCAATAAGGCTGCAGGCATCACTGGTTTCCCAGTGCTGTCTTGTCACCACAGTGCTTCAGAAGGGGTTAAAGAACACCCCCTCTGTGTCCACAGGTCGGTCTTTTCCTGTGGGGCTTCACCCTGAACTTCCATCAATTGTGTTCTCAATAAGTGGTTAATTCACAACAATCATCACAACAATTTTCTCTTTCACATCAGGTGTATCAAAACTCGTTATGTCAGGTGTTATGCAACCCTTTTTCCCTCCTCGTCCGTGGCTTGATTTCCACGTGAAATAGTCTGTTCTCTTAGTGTGTGCTGCGCACCTAACTATTGCAATGGCTATGGGAGTTGTAATGCTTTAATACGCCTGTCCAATAAAGCAGCGTGTTGCACTGAAGTGCCATCCACTCTGAGGCAGCCCCATCCTTTTCCAAAGTGCTAGCCCTGTGTGCATGGTTGACGTCACGTAGGCGGAGTCGCTGTACACTGTTATTTCCTGTTCTGTGTGTTTTTCAAGTGCGACAATCTGTGATGAAAAGGGAGACGGAAGTCTTGCACTCGTTATTACTTCAAATTCACCATTAGCCTTGTGCTTCCCTAAAGCGGCCCCTGATGTCTTTCTCCATCAGTTTGATCGATACTTGAAGAACCATCAATAAAGAGAATCTCCCCTGCTGCTGCAGCATTTTCCTTTACCCTCAGAATCTCATCATAGAATTTCTCATAATTTGAACAATCATGCACTTCTCATCATAGAACTCCTCATAATTTGAACAATCGTGCACTTGTTCATCCTCTGCCAGTGATTCAGCTACAAATGTGGCAGGGTTCACCATTTTACACCTGACTATTTTAATGGCTGTATTTGAAATTACCACCTCATAAGCAGAGGCTCTTTGAGACGTCTGTGTACCCTTGGGTTTCTCCAAAACAGCAAACCAAGCATGCTCAACAAATAGTCATCGAACACCCCATCACTATGCTGGCAGACTTCTCAATAGGGAACGAAGCTGCAGCCAACGATTGACATAATTGCAAGTACTAAAAACTGTTGCATTTGGTTTATCGTGTGCAGTTGTGAGGTTTTCAAAATCACTTCAGCCCTCTCAGATGTAACTTTCTTTCCTTCATGCAAGATAACTGTCCAACACCTCTTCTTGACAAAATTGTAATTTCTCTTTGTCCACCTTATATCGCTTCTCTGCTAGAATAATCATTAGCTGAATTGAATCACGTCTACACTCTTCTGATGTACTGCACACCAAAATGTCATCTGCAGGACCCTATTGAAAATCGATGGAGACTCACAATACCCCTGGGGCAATCATGTACTTTTCCAATTAGTCTGACGAAACATAAATGATGTCAGATCTTGAGTCCTTATGTAACGGCATTCAGAAAAACTCATTTTTCAAGTCAATCACTGTGAAATATTGTGCTTCAACTGGGATACTACATAGGATAGTCGCTGGATTAGGAACTAGAGGAAATTTGGCCACTAAAATCTGGTTAATCGGCCTCATGTCCTGAATTAAATGCCGCAACCCCCCCTTTTGATTTTTTTGATAGGGTACACTGCGGTATTGCATGGTGACTCTGTCGTCACTAAGATGCCTTGATCCATCATGGTGGATATAGGCTTGAAAATACCCTCATCTGCCTTTCGAGACATGGGATACTGCCTTGCTCAAGGTAATATTGCTTCTGGTGTCAGCTTAATCTTAACTTCTCCCTCTCCTTTTAACAGGCCTATGTCATTGGGGCCCATAGTCCATAAAGAAATTGGCACTTTTTCCATATCTTCATCAAAAAATGCAGGACACTGCCACACTATTAACCTTTTCTGTGGCATTTCCCCCCTTTCTGTCCTGATCCAATATGTAATGCTCATTTCAAACACTAATTCGTCAATCACTGTTCTCCATAGCCTGCTGTCATCAAATCCTTCGAGCATGGCAACTCCCCCCTCTTTGTCCATGGGAATCTGTGGCCTGAACAGGAATTCATCAGGTATTCTCATAACCTTGCCCACTAAATCGGGTAGTCATGTTAGCAAAATGCGTACCCCATAGTGAAAGACTTCTGGTTCTGATGGCGTCCCTCGTATGGCTATTTGCCCTGTAAATGCCATGATAAATTTGTCCACACTTAAATAATGTATTACTGGTGTTGAACACACTATGCCTTCATCAGTGAAGGAAATAGTTTGTCATCAAACCTCGACCCAGTATATTAACTGGCGTCTGTATTGAATACAATGGGACAGACAGATCACATTCTCCCATAGACACTGTCAATTTCTCAGTAAAAGGAACTCTACTTGTTGCTCCAGAGAATCCCTGAGCATTCATGGCATTTCCAGATAATGAAAATATTCCCTCTCTTATACATGAGCGAGTTGTCCCTGTATCTCCCAAAAAAGAAAAGGATTTGCCTCGTATGCTAACGTCAACCATCGGTTCCTGTTGAGGATTGAGCTTCACTGATGGTACTGAACACATCAAGTCACCCTGTGAGCTGTCCTATTGTGGCTACATAATTATTCCCGTGCCTGTAAAAGGATTCCCTCCTGTGACAGTGACACCCCCTAGTCTAGGAGTCAGTAACTGTCCTGGGTGTGCGCTCTGCTCTATCTGCATGGGTGCGTGCTGTGACTGATCTTACAGCGGATTCAATGGTGCTTGATGTGGTTGCAAAGCCTGTTGTGCTGTGTTTGATCAATGTCTGATCTTGGGTGAAGCAGTCCCTACTCTGTGGGCCATATGCTGGAGGATAAGCTGTTTCTCCCCCCACTCTCTTGAGAATTGTCTGTTTTGCACATATCCTTGGCTCCCACATGTTCATGTGAAGAGCCCTGTCATTCCACATGTCCAACATACAGGAGGGATTCTCCTAACTTGCCCTCCCTGCATGCCTTGATTGTCATTCTACATACTCGGGAAACCACCTTAGTTAATCTGAAAGTTTCCCTCATTATTCTGAAAGCCTCCTCTCCAATGGAAGCCTCCCCTGCATCTCTGCATAAACCTGTTTGTTTGTTTATTTTATTTATATAGCGTGACTGACCCAAAGGCATCTGGTCACTGGAGGATAAGAACAGGTTACATGATAACGGTACAAGTTACAGGATAATGGTTACAGTTCTTTAGACGAGTATAGAAAACACTTAATACATATTAGTCATTTGAGAAGGTATAGACGTAGCTTAATTTGAATCATACCAGATGGTGCATGAAGGTATGTTACTTGACACAGATCATACATACAAGTACATAAGGCATAGGATACATGGCCATGGTAAAGGTGCAGTGAGCTATGATCAGTGGTATGTATGGGTAAGTTAAGTGCAGAAGGCTACGATCAGGAGATATTTTTTTTTTATTTAGTAGCCAGGTGATGGCGCAGCTACTGAATTTATTGAAGACTTGGATGATTTTTATGTCTGGCGGAAGTGTGTTCCATAGTTGAGCGGCCAGTACCGGGAAACTAGAGCTGCCTGCTCTTTTAAGATTGTATCTGGGTACCAGTAGGCAGGAGGTGTTAGAGGATCTTGTTGTATGGGTGGAAGATCTCAAAGAGCATTTGTCGGTGATGTAAGGTTGGGCTTTGTGGTTCAAAGCTTTATGGGTGAGGCAAAGAGTTTTTAGGTTGATTTTGTCTTGTATGGAGAGCCATTTGTTAAGTTTTCTAGTTGATGAAATGTGCTCTCTTCTAGGTATATTTAGAGCGGCTCTAAGAGCATTATTTTGCAGAATCTGCAGTTTGTTCAAGATGGATTTGTTAGCACCTAAATAGAGACTGTTGCAGTAGTCCAGTTTGGATTGTATAAGTGCTCTGGCTAATTGGGCGACAATAAGGGTCAACATGCCTTGATCAGCTTGCCAGTGTAGGCAGTGGCTGAGGCAGTCATATTTACATGTTTGGTTAGAGTGGAATTTGCACCGAAGTAAAAGCCTGAGGTTTTTACATCTTTGGCAATGGGTATGTTGTTCCTGTCTGTACAAATGCTAGTGTAATTTGGGCTGAGTCTCTGTAGGTTGGAGTGTGATCCGACCAGTAGAATCTCGGTCTTATCATTCAAGCAGAGGACGTAGAGGGCCATCTATGCCTGAATGATGGTATAGATTTCATTAGTCCGTAATACATTGGTGTCGTAGGAGTCAGAAGAGGGTAGGAGTATCTGGGTGTCGTCAGCGTAGTTTGTGTACGTCACACCCAAGCAATCCAGTTTATCAAATAGGTGCTTTGTATAAATTGTTACACAAAGTGAGTGAGGCACATGAACCTTGTGGCATGCCGCAAGTGATGGGAATGGGGTCAGCAGCTGCTGTGTGTGAGAAGACATGCATGGTTCTGTTAAGGAATTATTGGATCCATGTGATGGCTGAACTGAAAAAGTGAGCTGCTAATGCGAGATGGTCAAAGTACCATAAGGTCGACCAGATTGAAGGCCGCCGATAAATCAAGGGGGAGTAGGATGGCCACTCTACCTTTGTCTTTTAGTTAGTCAATCTGACTTTTGAGGTCAACAAGGGCTGTTTCCGTTCCATGTTACGGTCTAAAGCCAGATTGTCGTGATCCAAGTAGTTTGTTAGTCTCAAGATGGTCTTGGATTTGCAAGTATGCAACCATGTCTAATATTTTTAAAAGAAAAGGGACCGTGGTGATTGGTCTGTAGTTTGTTGGTATCGATGGATCTAGCATTTGTTTCTTGAGTAATGGGAGCACCCAAGATTCCTTTTGGTTGCATGGTAGAGAGTTGCTAGAGAAAGAAGAGTTGATTAATTTGGTGATAAAAGGGGCTAAATCTTTAGCCGCATCTTTTATGATCTGTGCTGGGCAGCTATCCCCCTTACAGTTAGAGGTTTTCAAAGAAGCTATAATTTTTTGTACCTCAGGAACTGATACATTGGAGAATTTGAAGCCTGAATTGGAGTTTATAGGGGCTGGCGTAATCGGATTGCTTTGATTACCGGAGGTTAGTTGGTGCCGTTTGTTGGCAATTTTAGATTGTAGACAAGCGATTTTGATAGTGAGCGCATTTTGGATGCTGGTGCACCACAGTTTATCCTTAAGGCAGGTGTCTGGAGGTGGGTTAGGATTTTCCAGCTCTCTTAGGATGTTAAACAGTTCTTTAGAAATGGAACTTTCTTGATTGATTTATTCTATCATTGAATGTTTCTTTTTAAGTGTGGATGATCTCACTTTTGTAGGCGGCTGTAATATTTGCTAGTTTAGATTTATTTTCAACGGAAGGGGTGTTCTTCCAGAGCATTTCCAATTTCCTTTTTTCTGTGCGTAGAAGTTTGAGTTCAGGGGTGAACCAGGAGTTCAAATGTGCTCTAGGTTTCCCGCTTCGCAGTTTTAGTGGGGCTATTTTATATCAATGGCTTTGGTCATAGCTTCATTATATCTATCTACCATCAGATTCGGGTCATTCGTAGGAGGTAAGGCATTGATTATAGGCAGTACTAGGGGTCGGATAGCCTCCACTGTGATATTGCGTTTGTTTCGAGTGAGACAAGGTGGTGCAACTATAATTTATATCAACTCTAGATTGTTGAGCTCAAAGGCTAGGAATTGGTGGTCAGTCCATAATAAAGGTGAGGACTCTTTTATTGTAATGTTGCAATTTAGATCCGCTACCCAATCAAGTGTTCTACCTTTCTCATGGGTAGGTTGGGTATTTTTTGTGAGAAGCCATGTTCTGATAAGACATTAGCTACAGAAGTGGCGGGTAGGTCTTTAGGGTCATTGTAACCAAGGTTAAAATCACCTAGGATAATAATTTGCACCATGAGTTTGGTGTTGTCCACCGCTATGGCAGAAATATCTTCTTCAAAAGATCCTAATGGAGCTGGGGGCCTGTATATCAGATGAATGGTGATAGTGTTTTAGATGAAGTTTGGAATTTGACTGATAAGATTTCACATGATCTCCTTGATCCAACCTTCCTTGATCCAACTGCTGTTGGTTATTCACCTGCGCTATACCTGATACGTGCTGTGATCCTGGCCCTTCTCCACTAGTCAATATAGCCTCTTCTATAGCATACATCAACATATTTTGCTGTACTAACTTAGCTTCCCAGCATCCTCTCTTTTGATTTTTCTCTTGCAACAGTTGACAATGGTATGCAATGGTCAGCTGTATTTCTGGCTACGGTTTTGCCTCCATACCCACCAGCTTCTTGAGCTGCCTCTGCACCTGGTGTGGCAACCCCTGACATAGTATATGATAGAATACAGGTACACGGCTCGCGAGTTTCCAAAGACCACTGCTCTTGAAAATTCTGAATGTAAGCAAGCAAATCTTCCACTTCCTGCATCCTAAGTGCCATTATCGCTCCCATATCCGATGTATCAGGATACTGTATTCTAAGCGCATATCTGACTGCTGCTCTACAATTATTAAACTACCTTCTGTCATGCGCTGTGTTCTGTGCTGTGACACTTGCATATCCTGCTCTTGTCCAAATTTTGTCAGCCGTCTCCCCAAGGATAACTGCTAGAAGACCCTTAATGTCCCCTATAGCTAAAAATGTTTCCTCCTGTCATTTTTCTCTAATTCATAGATCCATTTTCCACTGCCCGAAGTCAAACTCGGGAGCTTACACCTTATTTTATCCTTATCCAACTGGGGCCATAAGATATACTGTGGTCCGGCCCCTCCCGTTTCTAACAAGGGAAACTGCAAAATCCCAAAATTGCAATTGGCTTCCATTGTTGGCCTATCCATAGTAGTGACAATTGTGCCTGATCGTCGTCTTCCTGGTAAAGACCTCAGCCTGTTCATAGGGTGGCGAGTCCCCCCTCTCAGTAAGAGGTCGCCCTTTAGGTCGATCTGGCCACGTCACAAGCTCTGGCGGCGTCTGTTTAGGTAGGTCCAGATCCAACTACCTCACTTCATTGTCTATAAACACCCCTCGGGACCACACGCCCCACCTTCCTCCCCACGGATGGTTTCCCTTTCTTCGTCTAACATATCCTGTCCCCAACTTGTACGACTATCTTCTTTCTCGTCTGTTTAATCTTAGCCTGTCCAAAGACAAGGCCCTATGTTCAAGGCTCAACAGGCCTCCCTCCTTGCCTTGCAATTGGGCAATTTCAGATCAATCATCTTTCCCTTTACTTCTCGATTCACCTTTTGTCCCCATCACTTGATAGGCCTTTTTGATTTGTCTCCAATATCACCCATCTCAAAATTCTCCTCTAAATTTACTCTAGAGGGTCCTGGCATAGGTTCTTGTGATGGGAGGAATCCCTCTGTCCTCCCATGCCAGTACTGGATTTGGTTCCATTAGCTCTCGTTCAACGCGATCAATGTTGCGTGTCCTCTGTTTCCTCTTTCGTTACATATCCTCATCAAATTATCTTTGTTTCTTCACTTCCTCACTAATCCTTTCCTCCTCCTGTCTTTTTGCTTCCCTTCTTTTTTGCCCTACGCACCTCATCATGTGTTTTTGCCTTCTTTTGTCTCTTAACTTCTGTTCTTCCTCTCTTCTCATATCTAGCCTGCCTCGTTCTTCACTGACTTCAGAGGGAAGCGGAAGCGAGGCAGGCAGCATCCTGCAGTCGTGACAGACCGAGAGGGCACAAGCATGCCAGTAGCAAATAGGCCGGAAGAGGTGTAGCTGGACACGTGGTGTCCCAATGCTGAGGAAGGGTAAGAACCCGAGACTGGTGGCATGACCATGGGAGGTTAGTGGTGGACCAGGAGTCCCCGCAAGAACGCCAACACCATTGTGATATGGCAGACTCAGAACAAGTTGGTACATGAGATACTGTATAGACATCCAAGATGAACTGAGGGAGGAGAAGTTGGCGAAAGTACAAAAGACACCAGGAGAGGAGGAGGATGTGAGGAATTCAACCATCCACATGGTGGGTGTGCGCTCCCCTGGGCTTAAATGGAATGATGGTAGACCTTGGGACTAATCCACACACATGTTCCTATGCTCACACTACAGCAAACATATAGAGCTGAGTACTCTGGGTGGACACAGCCTACAGGCACAGCCTTACCTGTCCTATTTAGTTGGGATATGACAGCCAGGAGTACACCATGAAATCTCCAGAAAGGGGGAGGACCAAGCTTCCCCCTGCCATGGCAGCCTGATTAATTAACAAAGGCTCCATGGATAAACTCTGCTCTTTTGTTGGGCCCTGCGGCTGGTGGCAGTGATTTGCATACCGATTAGAGGGTAATTTAAACAGGCCCACATGGGGCCTTGCTGCAGAGGTTAACAAAGCCGTGAAACCCCAACAACCTTTCATATGAAACTGTCAACCTGAAGCCATCTCCTGCCCTCAGTATCTATGACTGTGAGCTGTCATGCCTGGTACTGCATGTTTACAGTAGTTCACCATGCAATGGGACTCCATTCATAAGGTATGAGAATGTGGTTTGCGGGTGCCAGAATGTCTGGTTTCACCGTAGCTTCAAGAGAGACCTGACAATTTAATAAGGAACCACAGAGAGATCCGTTAAGCAGAGACTCTTTGGTCCACAACAGATGGGTGGACCTTAGTATCACATGTTTTTCCACCCCTTTACCTTTCCTGTTGCAAAGCACACTGGTTATGATCTCATGCATACAGGGGATTGTTGGTGGGGACCCCAGGATTGGTTCATTAAGGTTGGCTTAGCCTACACCAATCACTGTGGCTCATTTGGCTTCAAAGAGGGCCGAGGCTCTCTTTTGGTAGATCTTAAGATTTTGCAAAGGAGTAGCAAGAACAACTCCTCATTGAACACTGGCTAATGGTAAGTTCTGCCTTACTACTTCCACCATGAAGAGCATGACCTCCAAAGAGAAAAGCAAGATCCCTCCCCTAAATATCACCCAGGGAAGAGAGAGAGAGAGATACCGGATCCAGAGGACCTTCTAGTCTCTCTAGAACCCAGCCAACACACAGCGTACCCTGCTAGGCTCTGCAGCAAGCTTCCTAGGTAGGAAGCATCAGAAGGTCTCTAGACTTACAACCAAGGAGAAGGCAGCTGCCTGCAAAGGATGACACAAGCCCATTGAAGAAGCTCGGAGAAGTGCCTCGACAAGAATCTACAGACATCCGCCATGAAGGACATTTTGAGCCAGTTGAGTTCCTCGAGCTGCAACTGACTGGAACTCTATTGTCAAGCTGCAGTCGCTTAAAGATAAATGATACGTCTCGACCATTGATTCAGAAATGTGATCAGCTCTGAGAAGATTACCGCCCCCCAGCTGCCATTTAAGCCATCCTGAAGCCATTCATCCAGCTTGGCTCGCCAGACCATCTTGCCATCTGATACCTGCAGCTGACTCCCGTCTTGAACTGCCACAGAAGCCTGCAATGCTCCCTGAAGCCAACTGAACCCTCTCAAGCACCAAGAACACCTATAGCACAAGGTACATTGTGGTCCTTCCGGAAGTCTCCTAGACATATTAAGACCCATTATTCCCTTTTTGCTGTAGCCAAGTAACCTTATAATGTTGTGGTTATTAACCATGGTGACTATCCTCCTGTTAGTATACAGAGTGCATCCCTTTTCCTTCTTTGAAACTGTCTGTCATCTGCATTCCTTTACAGGGTGGGTTGCATTTTGTAGTGTTACGCTGTCGATTGTAATATAAAGTAGACCTTTTTCATAAAACCTTGACTGGAGAGTCCCTTTTATCATTGGGTAAGTGTATTTTTGCTGTGTTGCAACTAACCAACGATCCACAACCTTTCGGAGGTAATCCTGCTGTTCTGTCCATGTTACCAAAATTGGACAAGGAGGTTTCTAATTTACTTGTTAGTCCGAGCTTTTCAGATATCTTCTGGTGTATTGGAGATGTGGGGCTGATTGATGGTTTAGAAACCGATATTCACCCCTGGACCACTTGTACCCCGAAAACTGATTCGTCAACGCAGCCTGCTTTACTACTGTGGACACAAATGTTCCCTTATCAAATGAACAGATGAAAGGAAGCTGTTTTATCTGCGTGAGGGACAGTATAAACAGTGCCACAGCGAAAAAAGGTTACCATTTCCGCCTGAGGAATAATTCAGACCAACAACAAATATCCTCACTTGCTTGCCAAAAGTTTCCCTTTTATTTTAATGTACACCTTGTGGGGGCTGAGGGAATTGGTTAAAAGCAGGCAATGTCTCTAGGACCACAAATGGGAGGGAAGGGGACCCACATATCCAGAGCAGCCACCCCTACCAGCCAGCAGGACCAAGGAGGTTCCAGTGGACCCGATCTGTCCAGGGCAGAATTTAGAGGCAAGAGAGGAACAAGTCGGTGCAACCTCAATGAAAGCCAGGAAGCTGTTGTGTAGCCATGTGGGGAACACCCCAAGATCCTGGAAGTCATGTGATGGAGAGACCGTGCCCCCTCACTCACCGAAGTACAGTCTTGAAACATTTGTTGGGAAAGATCCATCTGTGTTTACAGCTACTTGAGAACCTAAGATCCTGCCAGACAATGCAATGTCCTTGGATATTCAACAACTCCTCAGGTGTCTACATGAGAGAATGAGCATCTCAATATCTTTGCCTCAGTTAAGGGTTTTCTTCTGATACTTTCTCTCTATTCTGTAGCCATGGCGCCTTTCTCTTCTATTGCTTCCAAAGCTGTTGTTTTTAGCTTTGTGGAATTAAGCAACGGATACGTGCATGTACAGTGATTAATTCTTTTTTGCCAGTATCTCTTGACTTGGGCGTATTTTTCAAGCCTTTTCTGCGCATTGTGGAGATTTTTGGTCTGATGTGACTATGCATGAAAAATGTGCACTTGCGTTGGTGGTTCATGGAAAGCACTGGGCGCGCGTATTTTTCATGCATAATGTGCCAATTTGTTTGTGCTCATTAACGAACCAAAGTTTGGCAAGTTTTCTGTCAGTCGGTATGGGTGTGTACCTCATTGAAATGCATATTCATGCAAGCAAATCCTTGCATGAGCGTGCATGTCAATGCATTGAAAAGTGATTCCTGAATCTGGCCCAATGGCTTTTCATTGATGCATCTAATGATACAAGGGCTGGGTAAAGACAAGGAGCTGTGTGTCGGTATCATTCACATGTATGATGTAAGTTGCAGCCAGACTTTCTGAACCAGCCTGGGTTCTTGGAAAGTTACTGTCGGGTAATTCTGTGTGCAGAATCTCTGGCATTATGGGCACCAAGCCAGTTTGAGTTGATGACGAACCTGCAGTTATTTGAGGCCAATTTGCGGCTCACCACTGTGATGATACCCTCCCAGATTCCCGTAATGTGCAGTCAAGGCACTGTTAGCTGATATTTGTGCCTGTTGGTAAGCTTGGTCGAACAATCTATGCCAAATTCCCGAGTACAGGTACAGCACACCTGCAGAAGTAGGTTTTGAATACGTTGGATCTCTTTAATTTACATGGACCTTTAAAGTACAGACAACAGATAGATGTTTTGTAAATAAAATCTCTGTGGATATTAGCAATAACTCTTCAGTTGCCCCGACGGCAGCATTTCCATCCTGTTTGTCATGTTTAAGATGGCCAGGTCTTCTGATTCCTTCACATCACACACTCTCATCACTTATGGTAGCTTTGTTTCAAGATATGTTATAGGGATAGACACGTGTAGGTTCCTTTTGAATGTAGGCATTAAATCAAGGGGGAGAAATGGTTTAGTGCATCCACTACCCCCACTCCTTCACCCCCCCATCTAATGTTCAGGTGACAAGACAGAGCGGCAGTGCATTCTTCCTCCGTCTCATGAGTGCATTTTGTCATACCACCCCATGAGATTTTCATGCAGTGTACAACGAAGGGATTCCTATGGAATCCGCCTCGATATTCCCCCTGGTCAAGAATAGGTGGATTCCATATTTTCAGGCAGTCTTTACATTTCCATCACATGGAGTTAAACATTAGAGTAAAAGAGTTTGCCTTGGTTTACTATTTTCTTGTCAACTCGGCCGCGTGGACATTTAATATTTAATGCAAGGACCCCCACACTGTGTACATGCTAACGTGGGTGGTACCATAAATTATTATTGTTTTCTTTTTAATAACCCTGAAGGATGTTAATTGACTGGAAAAGGTGGTTCAGAGGACCGGTTAAAGGGAACCAGCTAATGGTCTCCATGCACTGACCGCGATCTGCTCCTTCCATTGGAAAAATCCAGAAAATGCAGATCATCCCGGGTGGGATAGGATCATATTTTCCCTGTCCTCACCTGCACGCCAGCATCTTCAGGGTTGACTTATACGTTGGTATAAACAGGCATGCAGACCCCTAGGAAGCAGCTATATTATGAATGCTGCTGTTAGCTGTGATGAGTTTGCTCCTATTCGTACCCCCTAACTGCACACCTCTGTTCCAGCTCCTTGGTCATTTCTCCTAGACTGCGCTTTTTCAGCTCCACTACTTCCTCCTGGTTGAATTCCTGTCCGCCTCAAACTATCCGCTCTTAAGAATGATTCCAAGTGAGGATTCACCTCAGTCCTCTGACTGCTTGTCACTAAGTGCTTTCTCCACTAACACCTCGGCTGCCTGATGTGACCTTGTGGATGCCTGGTGTTACCTCGTCTCTCCATCTCTTGCTTTTCATCGACATCCCTTCTGCAGTCTATGAACTACTTTTGTCTCCTTTAACCAGAAAATAGTCCCGGCTGTCTCCTTATTGGTCATCATGTTGTTGCGGGCTCTGCCTTCCTTGCCTGGTGCCATCTCTGTGGTTGGCATTACCGTCTAGTTTCGCCCACTCAATTAAGCCTCTGCAGTACTGCTTACAAGGGAATGGGGTGGAAAGAGAACAAGGGTGAAAGTGGGACACTGAATGGGTTGGAGCTTCACTCCTCTCTTGCTTAGCGTAACTAACCCCAATAACATAATTTAGCAATTGTCGTCACTGACATGTGTCTGACCTCCCCTGCCATACCAAAAATACCTCTACCATTCCACCAAGATGGTCCCAGCCCTGCCATAATCAATGATGTGGTCCCTTCTCTCGCAATCGAGTTGGATTTACCTGTGGGCTCGATGTCATCCAGTCTTCAGCTCCTGACCACCACTTGCAGATTTTCACAGATGGCGAAAATGTGTCTGAGGTTTTTGGATTGTAGGACCTAGGGCCCTCCCACCTCCATTGGAAATTCTTCCCTAACCCAAGGGTCTGGAGCACCAGTTAGTTCTACCAAATGGTAACCCCCTCCTCTCTGGTAACTACCTTTTTGGTTGGCGGTGTCTCCAAAAGTGTTGACTCTCTCAGGGACTTCCTAACTGTCCCTACTCTAAAATGTTGCTGGTGTATTAATGACAGTTTGGGATTGTGTCTTGCACTTGCTCAATTGGACTCGTTCACTCATGTCCATGCTCACCTCTTCCATTCTATGCTTACTGTCACACTCTACTTTTTACTCCACCCACCACTCTCCTGCCCCATTGATGTTTCACTTCTCCTAGCTCTCACCTCCACCATTTGGTGTTACCTCTCGTCGTCCTCCACTTTGCTGCTCCTCCTCTTCCCCAATACTATTCTTCTACCCTCCCCACTACTTCTCCTCCTCCCACTACTACTCCAACTAATACACCATCTCTTCCCACAGCACTGCTCAACCACACTCCTTTCACACTATACCAGCCTTTTCCCACTCACACCTTACACCATCCTCTTACACGTTTGTCTCGAACCCCTTTCGTTCCAAACCAAAACCACACCTATCTGCCAAGTCTCCTCTATACACCACTGCTCCTTTCTTATCGTCGCTTGGTCCACTTTCATCTCCACCGCTGCCCCAACCTGTGTAACCCACACTTCCTCATTCCTGTCCACAGCTTATTTCCCCCCCATCCCCTTTCTGGGATTGGTCCTATGGCCCTGGCCCTATCTTCCCCTCCCAGGGTGGGTATGTGTGAGGGGGAGTTATCAAAAGGGTTAAGCCCCACCCACTTCCTGTGTGTGTGTTTGCTGCTTCTCCATGACGGTCTGGGGAGCTGACAGTTCTCCTTCATGTCCCAGGGCTTGGGAGTGGATTTCCTGGACGCATGTCAATGTGGAGGACTTTGGACCGCCTTTCCTAGCCCTAGGGGTTCTAAGGTCTCTGTTGTTGCCGGCAGCATGTTGCCGCCAAACTCAATGAGCAACATGGTGGTCTACATTGATGTGTAAGGTCCGTTCTGCTGGTTCAATATCCTCACGTTCTTTTTTTCTCGGCCTGCTGTGGTGTTCGGTGCGAGGCTTGGCTTGCTGCTATTACTTCAGACTGGGTCCCCTTCTGACGTGGCGACTGCTGCTGGGGTGCTCCCTCTGAATTCACGGGCTTGAGTTTTGGCTGTTGTATCCTTTCAGGATTAGCAATATAAGGAAGGTAGGAAAAGGGAATTGTCAACAGTCACTTATTCTATAAGTGATAAATTCACATTTAGAAAAGATATAAAAAAACTTTAATAGTAATTATTTTAAGTTAAACATTGTACATATATAGATACACAAAAAAATTTCATTTTCAAACACTCTAAAATGCATGCATGGTCAAAACCTTTATAAAGACTAATTAAGACTCATAGTTCTAAAAAAATTAGGAGCATATGATGGTCTAGCTGTTAGTATTTAACCTAAGCTTTGGGTCCTGTAGTTTATCGTAGGGTATTAGATCTTGTTAGATCTCTAGCTATTTCTGTGCAATCTAGTTAGACTCATAGATTGCCAACTCAACATGTTTCAGTCCTCTATATCGGGTGTAGGGACTTTCTTCAGGAGTAGTCTTAAACATCCATATTGAGTGATCAAGCAGATGGTCTGGAATCTTCTTTAGGTGAAGAGTCTTTAGTTAAAAAGAGAAGTGACTGTTGACAAAACCAGAAAACCAGAGTCAATATTATATAGTATTCTGGTAACACAATTTAGGGTGTTATGAAGCGGAATTAGATAGATAAATTACCTTTCCGTTCTATTACAAAAAACTAAGTAAGGATCCCACTAAAGATTTACAACAAATGATAGAACTGAAAACCACCAAAGCTCTAGAAAGGAACTGGATCAGCAAACAAGAATGGGCATTTTTAAACAATCCAGAACCCAGCGTACCAAAATTCTACTGCCTACCCAAAATACATAAGTCATTAATTAATCCACCGGGTAGGCCTATAGTTTCGGGTATTAATTCCATTTTGGAACCTCTTTCTAAATTCGCGGACCACTATCTGAAAGACTACGTGGTTAAAATGAAATCATACTTAAAAGACACCAAAGACGTGATAATTAAGTATGAAAATCTACCATATAACCCTGAGAATTCCTACTTAATAGGGTTAGACATTGTTTCTTTATACACCAATATTCCACAACAAGCCACATTAGAAACAATAAGCGAAATTCTACTCAACAGACTAGACAACGACCCTGTACCAAGTTCATTCATCCTTTGGTGCATAGAACTTGCACTGACACGAAATTATTTTGAATTTCACGAAACCTTTTACCAACAGGTTGAGGGCACAGCAATGGGAGCCACTATGGCCCCCAGCCTAGCAAATCTGTTTGTCGAATTTTTCGAAAAACAATACATTTACATGACAAACCCATTTAAAGACAATATTCAATCGTGGGCAAGGTATATTGACGATATACTTATGGTCTGGACAGGAACAGCAGAAAAAGCTGAAGAATTCCTCAACTGGCTTAATAGCTGCAATCGACATCTGCAGTTTACTATCAACATTCAAAAACACTCGATCGACTTCTTAGACCTTACTATCTATCATGAAGAAGGCCGACTACTAGTGAAACCATTCCACAAACCCACAGAGAAAAATTCCCTGTTACATTACGAAAGCCATCACGTTAAACATTTAAGAGACAATTTACCCTATGGCCAATTTTTACGTCTAAAAAGGAATAGCAGCCAAAAACCAGCATTTGAAAAAGAAGCCGAGAACCTAGCTGCAAAACTTAGACAAAGAGGGTATCCTAAAAAACTAGTGAGGAAATCCGCAAAGAGAGCATTCAATAACAACCGCGACGCCTTATTGGAAGATAAGTGTAAACAACCTACCAACGATCGCCTTGTATGTGTGAATACCTTCACTAACTTGAGTCTCAAAATCAATCAAATAGTTAAGAAACAATGGAAAATCTTTGAAAAGGGCAATTCATCTATACCAACACCTATGTTTGCATATAAAAAATCAGCCACTATAGGTAACAGAGTGAGCAATAGCAAACTAAAGACTATTAGACCCTCTACGCCAAGCCTCACACAAATTTGGGGCTACGACCCAATAGTGGGCCATTATCCATGCGGTCAATGTATGATGTGTAAACAAACACAACAAACTAAAGAAGTAGATATAGGACTACCAGAAATGTGGAAACAAAAAAAGTTCACAAATTGTAATTCGGAATATGTCCTCTATATGATTACCTGCCCCTGCAACAAACATTATATAGGAAAAACAAACAGAAAAGTAAAAGTAAGAATGCAAGAACACAAAAGCTGTCTTAAGAACAAAACAGTAAATGCCCCTCTAGTAAAACATTTTTCAGAAGCCAAACACGGATACGAAGATTTCAAATGGACCGTATTGCTAATGATCAAAGGGAACGATCACCATACTAAAAGCAGAATTCTTCTTAAAAAAGAACAAAGACTCATCTTTATAACACAAAGTGATAAGAAAGGACTTAACGAGTCCATTGAATGGCTTAAAATTTAAATATTCATTTCTGAATTACTTGGAAAAAACGACATCCAATAGAACTACTTTGCTAGAGATCTACTAATGTTTCTCACTACACCGAACCTGATTGCCAGTAAAATAAGACACTAGCCAGCTATCCTCGTAGGACGTTACAACACCACAAAAGAAGGACTAACACAGAGAACTAGGCACTCATGTATTTATACACCCAACATGGCAGCCTACTCAGGTTTCCCAACGGCACCAACAGACGTTCGGCGGCTCATCAACCAGACCGCCCAGGAGAACACCCTTCGCAAGTTAGGAACAAGGGATTGACCAGGAAAGGGCACATACACGCAAGTCTGCCGCGAAACAAAGGTAAACAGTTTTATAATAACAACAGGTTTCCACATCATAACATTTGACACAACGGCATAACTAATAGGTACTTTTGACCCTCTAGACGCCGCACACGAGTTTTGAAAATCAAATGGCCCGCCCCGCAGCGACGACTTTCCAAGCGTCCGTTAGAGACTAGAAAGAAATACCCTACCCACGCCTGAAAAGGTAGGAATGAAAGGCAATATACGCCAATTACATCATGACTACTAAATCAACATTAGGTTGTTTACCTAGGACTTTGGCTAATCCCGACCCAAAGAGAAAAACGGATCTAATGACTCCCTTATTTAACCTATTTCAGGTACCTAAGGAATAATACATATTCCCCTAAGAGAACGTGTCCAACATATGTGGATTTATCTCTACCAACAAAGGGAGCCCCTACACAAGAACGGAAAGGTAATTTATCTATCTAATTCCGCTTCATAACACCCTAAATTGTGTTACCAGAATACTATATAATATTGACTCTGGTTTTCTGGTTTTGTCAACAGTCACTTCTCTTTTTAACTAAAGACTCTTCACCTAAAGAAGATTCCAGACCATCTGCTTGATCACTCAATATGGATGTTTAAGACTACTCCTGAAGAAAGTCCCTACACCCGATATAGAGGACTGAAACATGTTGAGTTGGCAATCTATGAGTCTAACTAGATTGCACAGAAATAGCTAGAGATCTAACAAGATCTAATACCCTACGATAAACTACAGGACCCAAAGCTTAGGTTAAATACTAACAGCTAGACCATCATATGCTCCTAATTTTTTTAGAACTATGAGTCTTAATTAGTCTTTGTAAAGGTTTTGACCATGCATGCATTTTAGAGTGTTTGAAAATGAAATTTTTTTGTGTATCTATATATGTACAATGTTTAACTTAAAATAATTACTATTAAAGTTTTTTTATATCTTTTCTAAATGTGAATTTATCACTTATAGAATAAGTGACTGTTGACAATTCCCTTTTCCTACCTTCCTTATATTGCTAATCCTTTAACTCTCCCAAATTTAAGGTAGGATTCCACACTTGTGGACATTTGGGATCTCCTCATTGTTTTTTCCTCTTCTACAGTGGCTAATTAGTCACGGAGACTCACTCAGTGTAGTGATCCGTTCTTTCCTCTTTGTGAGAGGGACCCCAGAGCCTACTGATTTTACTAAATATTTAAGATATACACCTCCTTAGCTCTGTTCAAAATGACAGACGAAAGACTACTCGCTTATAGCGATGACTATGCCACGACACTTATGAATGCCGTCTCAATCATTAACAATAGCGAATTAGAAGAAAATAGTGACAAACTTAACGATTGGGATGAAATAATCCAATTACGTAAAAGACTGATCAGAACAGAACTACATGGAGCCATAATGCTAGAATATCTTAAAAACAAGGCCCTACCACAAGGGTTAACTGTACCAAATGAACCACGACTATTTCTAGACAACCCTAAATTCGTATTACAATGGAGCTATATTGCGAATCGCTGCGGGAGAGACTGGCTTATACTCATAATAGACACAGCCAAAGAAACCACAAGCAAAATAGAGATCGACCTTAAAAAATTAGAAGACGACATTAAAAAACTGATCGCTCTAGATGCATTAAAGAAAAGAATAGAAGAAATCGACAAAGAAATGAAAGATTTCAAACAAAAAAACACCCTAGAAAGAATACAAAGACTTAAAAAAGACCTTGCCAACTACTCACACGAGAAAGCATACCCCTACACTAAAGATGGATATAAAACACAAGCAATACCTACATATGGCCAGCCACGCCAAAATAGACGAGTTAGATTTAGAGCTACATCATATAGTTCGAGTAACTCCAGTAATGACCCAGATAATACCAACCCAGGCCCTTCCGGTAATCCACCAACTAGAGGAAGAGGTAACCCGAACTATAGACAAAGAAGAGGGAATCCAAGTACACAACCTTTTTTATACAAAGGCCCCAACAGGGGCAATCGGAACGGAGACCAGAGATACCTCCGAAGCGGCAACAACTTTTAGTCAATCTATCTACTTATGAACCAACCAACACTGAAAAACAACTCTTGGAGAAAGGTTTAGGGTTTGTATTCTCTAATAAACACGACCCTTTCCAGTTCCGCATGGAATTCTTTAAATTCATGCGTAAGATTAGACTTAAAGAGTTTTTCGCCACAGAACCAGCCACACCAAAAGAACCTAATACAGTGAACCATTCAGGCCTAAGGAATCCTTCAACTTTCTGTCCACCAACTTACACTTATTCTCCAGAATCAATAATTTTTGAGAAGAAAGTCCTGGCAGACGTTACCAAGTTAGAACAACAGAATATACCAATGTACCATAATCTAACGACACAAGAAAGACTAGCCATGGAATCACTAGCGATTAATGACAAAATTATCATCAAGAGAGCTGATAAAGGCGGAGCGATCGTAATGCTCAATAAGAACGACTATATTGCAGAATGTCAAAAACAACTAGCAAATGGAAACTATTACAAAAAACTAAGTAAGGATCCCACTAAAGATTTACAACAAATGATAGAACTGAAAACCACCAAAGCTCTAGAAAGGAACTGGATCAGCAAACAAGAATGGGCATTTTTAAACAATCCAGAACCCAGCGTACCAAAATTCTACTGCCTACCCAAAATACATAAGTCATTAATTAATCCACCGGGTAGGCCTATAGTTTCGGGTATTAATTCCATTTTGGAACCTCTTTCTAAATTCGCGGACCACTATCTGAAAGACTACGTGGTTAAAATGAAATCATACTTAAAAGACACCAAAGACGTGATAATTAAGTATGAAAATCTACCATATAACCCTGAGAATTCCTACTTAATAGGGTTAGACATTGTTTCTTTATACACCAATATTCCACAACAAGCCACATTAGAAACAATAAGCGAAATTCTACTCAACAGACTAGACAACGACCCTGTACCAAGTTCATTCATCCTTTGGTGCATAGAACTTGCACTGACACGAAATTATTTTGAATTTCACGAAACCTTTTACCAACAGGTTGAGGGCACAGCAATGGGAGCCACTATGGCCCCCAGCCTAGCAAATCTGTTTGTCGAATTTTTCGAAAAACAATACATTTACATGACAAACCCATTTAAAGACAATATTCAATCGTGGGCAAGGTATATTGACGATATACTTATGGTCTGGACAGGAACAGCAGAAAAAGCTGAAGAATTCCTCAACTGGCTTAATAGCTGCAATCGACATCTGCAGTTTACTATCAACATTCAAAAACACTCGATCGACTTCTTAGACCTTACTATCTATCATGAAGAAGGCCGACTACTAGTGAAACCATTCCACAAACCCACAGAGAAAAATTCCCTGTTACATTACGAAAGCCATCACGTTAAACATTTAAGAGACAATTTACCCTATGGCCAATTTTTACGTCTAAAAAGGAATAGCAGCCAAAAACCAGCATTTGAAAAAGAAGCCGAGAACCTAGCTGCAAAACTTAGACAAAGAGGGTATCCTAAAAAACTAGTGAGGAAATCCGCAAAGAGAGCATTCAATAACAACCGCGACGCCTTATTGGAAGATAAGTGTAAACAACCTACCAACGATCGCCTTGTATGTGTGAATACCTTCACTAACTTGAGTCTCAAAATCAATCAAATAGTTAAGAAACAATGGAAAATCTTTGAAAAGGGCAATTCATCTATACCAACACCTATGTTTGCATATAAAAAATCAGCCACTATAGGTAACAGAGTGAGCAATAGCAAACTAAAGACTATTAGACCCTCTACGCCAAGCCTCACACAAATTTGGGGCTACGACCCAATAGTGGGCCATTATCCATGCGGTCAATGTATGATGTGTAAACAAACACAACAAACTAAAGAAGTAGATATAGGACTACCAGAAATGTGGAAACAAAAAAAGTTCACAAATTGTAATTCGGAATATGTCCTCTATATGATTACCTGCCCCTGCAACAAACATTATATAGGAAAAACAAACAGAAAAGTAAAAGTAAGAATGCAAGAACACAAAAGCTGTCTTAAGAACAAAACAGTAAATGCCCCTCTAGTAAAACATTTTTCAGAAGCCAAACACGGATACGAAGATTTCAAATGGACCGTATTGCTAATGATCAAAGGGAACGATCACCACACTAAAAGCAGAATTCTTCTTAAAAAAGAACAAAGACTCATCTTTATAACACAAAGTGATAAGAAAGGACTTAACGAGTCCATTGAATGGCTTAAAATTTAAATATTCATTTCTGAATTACTTGGAAAAAACGACATCCAATAGAACTACTTTGCTAGAGATCTACTAATGTTTCTCACTACACCGAACCTGATTGCCAGTAAAATAAGACACTAGCCAGCTATCCTCGTAGGACGTTACAACACCACAAAAGAAGGACTAACACAGAGAACTAGGCACTCATGTATTTATACACCCAACATGGCAGCCTACTCAGGTTTCCCAACGGCACCAACAGACGTTCGGCGGCTCATCAACCAGACCGCCCAGGAGAACACCCTTCGCAAGTTAGGAACAAGGGATTGACCAGGAAAGGGCACATACACGCAAGTCTGCCGCGAAACAAAGGTAAACAGTTTTATAATAACAACAGGTTTCCACATCATAACATTTGACACAACGGCATAACTAATAGGTACTTTTGACCCTCTAGACGCCGCACACGAGTTTTGAAAATCAAATGGCCCGCCCCGCAGCGACGACTTTCCAAGCGTCCGTTAGAGACTAGAAAGAAATACCCTACCCACGCCTGAAAAGGTAGGAATGAAAGGCAATATACGCCAATTACATCATGACTACTAAATCAACATTAGGTTGTTTACCTAGGACTTTGGCTAATCCCGACCCAAAGAGAAAAACGGATCTAATGACTCCCTTATTTAACCTATTTCAGGTACCTAAGGAATAATACATATTCCCCTAAGAGAACGTGTCCAACATATGTGGATTTATCTCTACCAACAAAGGGAGCCCCTACACAAGAACGGAAAGGTAATTTATCTATCTAATTCCGCTTCATAACACCCTAAATTGTGTTACCAGAATACTATATAATATTGACTCTGGTTTTCTGGTTTTGTCAACAGTCACTTCTCTTTTTAACTAAAGACTCTTCACCTAAAGAAGATTCCAGACCATCTGCTTGATCACTCAATATGGATGTTTAAGACTACTCCTGAAGAAAGTCCCTACACCCGATATAGAGGACTGAAACATGTTGAGTTGGCAATCTATGAGTCTAACTAGATTGCACAGAAATAGCTAGAGATCTAACAAGATCTAATACCCTACGATAAACTACAGGACCCAAAGCTTAGGTTAAATACTAACAGCTAGACCATCATATGCTCCTAATTTTTTTAGAACTATGAGTCTTAATTAGTCTTTGTAAAGGTTTTGACCATGCATGCATTTTAGAGTGTTTGAAAATGAAATTTTTTTGTGTATCTATATATGTACAATGTTTAACTTAAAATAATTACTATTAAAGTTTTTTTATATCTTTTCTAAATGTGAATTTATCACTTATAGAATAAGTGACTGTTGACAATTCCCTTTTCCTACCTTCCTTATATTGCTAATCCTTTAACTCTCCCAAATTTAAGGTAGGATTCCACACTTGTGGACATTTGGGATCTCCTCATTGTTTTTTCCTCTGTTGTATCCTTTCCACAATAAATGGGGGCTGAGCGAGCATTATTGCCAAGGACGTAAGGCATCCAACAAGTGTCTGCGAACAAGCATGGTAGCACAGGTCAGGGAACCAATAATTGTGGGTCTCTCTGGGGTACCCACCCCTCCTGACAAGACCATGGTGCTGGCTTTTTCACAGTATATAAAGTCAGACTTTACAGAATGTCCAGCAACATCCATCTACACCCCTATGAGCGCGCCTCGCCTTGTGCACTTCTGTGAGGCCCAATCTCTGAATAGAGAACGCACATTTGCTGCTTTGTGTTTTCAATGAGAGTGAGCATGATACAAAGTTGAGGTAAGTCTTGAGGATCCCGAGAGGGCATGGTTTGACCATTGGGACTGACGGGGTGAATGTCTGGGTTTTGAGGTCAGTATGGACAATGTGTATGGAAAATGGTAGAGCTAAAGTCAGTCTGAATGACACTATGTATATTAAAGATGGTGTAATGTCATTCTTGGGTCTTCGATCTTAGGGTGCTCTCAGAACGTGTACCTGACATGGTGCAGAACATGAGGCTGATGTAAACGAAAAGGAAATCCTCTCTTCTAATCTTTGCAAGAGTTAATTTGTGGAAATGAAACATCTGATCAGTAAAACACATCCTCTTGCCCAAAGTAATTCCATGGAAAAGGTGCAATATTGCCACTGATGCCAGTAGTTGCAATCTTGGGACAGGTTATTGTTCAATAGATGTCCCAGACAAAATTAGCATAGCAAATGGCTCTATGAAAATATCGGGTTCTAAGCTATGTTAATCTGTTTTGGAGAAAAAAGTTTTAGATATGCTTGGGGCTGCCATCAAATTAATGTACTGTTTTGGGGTGCTCGTTTTACGCTATGAACTGATCATAAGCCCCATGAAGCCATTTTTTTTAATCTAAGGAGTTTGATGGGGTTTGTAGAAGAGTGGCTACCTGTATGTCACACTGTCATTCATGGGCAGGGCCTAGAAGCGACATTTGTTTGAGGAAGGAATAACAAGCTGGAAGACAGTTCATTAAGTCTCTCTCTTGCACCCAAACTGTTGATGATGGTGTTGACGTGGAGTGCACCGAGCAAGAATATTTAATTCAGAAGGGATAATTACCAGAGGAGTGGGAAGTGGGATCTGAGGAGGTTGTTCTGTGTAATCAGCGATGTAGAGAGAAGGTGGCTGTTGAAAAAGAGGTATTGCTTCACAGGAAAAGGAGCGCTGGCAAATAAGTATTGAAGGCAGTTTTACGGTACACGGTCATGATAGTGGTTGTTCCAGATAAACATGAGAGTTTAGCTCATTAAGCTGTATGTGCCCAGGACGGCTTAGTGATGTTGAAAAAGTCCTCGGGAGTGTACTGTGTGTGTGTAGCTTCTGACATATTAAAGTCTCAATGCCAATCCCTAGAACGTTTAGATTTGCCTCACCTACCATAGGAAGTTTTAGCTAAGGATGTATTGGACGCATCCTAGGAGACTATGGTGGAAAATCGTTTGTATTGGTTTTAGTTGACCTTTTCTCCAAATGGGCATCGTTGTGTTTCCTAAGAAAAGTGATTAGAAAAAAGAATTCTATTTTCATGGGAATTGTTCACTAACATGTTATCCCGTCTCCAAATACACAAAGGAGCTCTTTAACCTTAGTGACATCAGACATACAAAAGAGCCTTCAGAATGTTGACTTGTGATGACAGAACTCCATGAACGAGCCTAGGAGAAGCATGGTTGGGCCACAGAGCTGTATAATCTATACAGTGCTGTCTCTTAGCTACATGCAGGTGTTCATGTAATAGTCAAATTCCCAAGGAGTGATAGGGGAGGATGCAAAATGATTTCCCATGGGCATGAGCACATTTGTGAGGAAGACTGTCTGGCACAGAAAAAGATCTCCAATTTTAATAGAATTGCAATTATATGCTGGGTCTGTTCTTTTGGCTTTCTGTGCTTGAGGTCCCTTTGTCTTGCCGTCACTCTTTGGTCATAATTATTATTTTGTATCAGTGGTTTCTGCATATATGATCCTCCATTTTGTATTTATTATCCTTGCCTTGTCTGTTCCTCCATTTTGCATTTGGAATGTTACTCTGTTCTGTTATTTAATTTGGGTTTTACCCAATATTCTTTCTTTCTGCTGTTGAATTCTCTCTCAGAATTGTGCCTTCAGCAGTGGAGCCCAGCCTTTCTGGGAGCATGATGTTTTTGGTATTGTGACGAATCATGGAAATGCATCACTTCTCCTGAAAGGGGAGCCTCCGGAGGGGGAAGAGTCAAGTAGGAGAAGAGTCAAGTAGGACCTCATTGGGAGAGACTCCCCTTTGGGGACAAGGACTCCCTTTCCTGTGAAAGGGACATTCCAACGGCATCTTTTCCAACATATCCTATGGAGATTTCTATGAAGAAAATACCAATATGTGCTATTGTAAACCAGAAACTGTGAACACTCCTTCAACATAGAGAATCCCAGTAACCTGAGACAAGGAAGATCACCTATGTAGGAGAAAAGAAGCCATGGGAGACAGTGAAGGAACACAAGGCTATGCTGGGGAAGTACCATGTCTGCGAAGTGTATAAAAGGGGAGAAGTCTGGAGACGAAGAGAGGAAAGAGCTAGCACGGCAGCTCTGTTTCCTGTACTGGAGAGAAACCAGGAAACGGAAAGGGATGTGCTGCGTCTCATCGTGACTGGAGAGAAGGAAAAGAAGTCGGACTTGCAACATCTTAGAAACTGGGAAGAGAGTAAGGGAAAGAGTGGTGGCATGACAACAAAAAGCCAGTGGTGGATCAGGAGTCCTGGAAACAATCATGAAACTGCTTTCTCCACACTGCACCAGCCAGTAACTGAAAGATTGGAGTATCTGTGAGTACGGCAGTATGGAGAGGAACACCCAAATGAAACAGAAGCCAACCTGATGAGGAGAAAAGACAGAGAACCTATTGACGTGGCATGATTGCTATGCTATGATGTGCATGATTGCTAGTCTATGATGTGCAGGATTGTTATGCTATGATATGACAGATTGTTATGTTAGGTTATGCAATGCTATTAGGCTCTCCCATACAGTTGGGCCCAGACCCCTCCTAGCGCAGAGAACACGTCAGACCTTCCCTTCCACTTATTCTCTACAAGTTTAGCATATATGTATGTTATATATATTACATGGCCTGTGGCAGCGTCCATGTAGTTATGGTTAAGTTGCTAAACCCATAGGAAGAGCACTTTTTGAGCAGCTTATAACTTCGCTCCCCCATGGATGAATCCTCACCAAATTTTGCAAAAAAAGTATATGGCTCACTCTGAATTGCAGAGTTTGGTGAGGTTTGGTCCGGGGGGGGGGGGGCAAAGTCATAGGAGGGGTCCCAAAATTTCTTTTTTTCCCCATGGACTGAATGGAGAAAAAAATTCTGTTGTGCCTACAGCCTAAAACCGCTGGACGAATTTTCACCAAATTTACGGTAGGAGCAGCGGCTTGAAAAACCGTCCAGTAGTTTTTTAAAAAAATGACCAAAAAGTAGGTCTAAAAAAAATAGTGATATCTATGTCGGCTCTGCGGACACACTTCCCTGTTCGCTCTGCGGACAGGACACTGATTGGATAATCGGCTTGCGTCATGTCATGTTCGCTGATAGGTTGGAGTGAAGTGTGAGGTGCATCAGAATTTTAGAAATGCCTGTCATCTTGGATTCGCGGACGGTGTCCTCAGACATCGCTGTAAAAACATATCAAAAAACACAACATTGCACTTGTCAAATTTATCAAATAATCTCTGGGGAGGTGAGGGGTGATAAGGATGGGATGGAATATGGCTGCAAGAAGCAAAAAAAACAGATGCTTTTTGCTGCAAGTCCGTGAATGCTTCGGATTTTCGCAAACAGTCCTGTGAAGTATGCGGACCACTCTGCATTACAGGGTTGGTGAAAAGCAGTTCTTGGATGGCTTATAACTTGGGCGTCACTTAATGGAACTGCATGCAATTCTGTAACTATATTCCTGACCTGATCACGAATGTGTTTGCAAAGTTTGGTGGGATTCTGTCCAGAGGAGGCAAAATTAGAGGGGGGGGTCTCAAAAAAATGTAAAGGCTTATAAATGAGGTGCCATTTGACGATTCTGCACTTAATTTGGCAAACTAATAATACATTACACGGCCACGGTAGTGGCTGTTTAGTTATGGTTAAGTTGCTAAACCCATAGGAAGAGCACTTTTTCGGCGGCTTATAACTTCGCTCCCCCTGGACGAATCCGCACTAAACTTTTCAAAAATAGTATATGGCCCACTCTGAAACAACGGATAAGATTAGCACAAGATGGCCATGCCCTGCTGCCAGATTTTGCATGAGAACAAAAGAGGAAAACTAAGGAAAGGTGCATTGGAAATGTTTGTGCGATCGATCAACGTATGTTTAAAAATACATGCCCGAACCCTTGGGACAATAATATTTTCTGAGCATTGTACTTGTTAAATTTATCAAATAATCTCTGGGGAGGTGAGGGGTGATGAGGATGGGATGGGATATTTCTGACCTGATTCCGAATGAATTTACAAAGTTTGGTGGGATTCTGTCATGAGGGGGCAAAATTGGAGTGGGCGTCCCAAATTAATGTCATTGCTTATAAATGAGGTGCCATTTGATGAATCTACACTTAATTTGTAATTTGGCAAACTGATAATAGATCTAGATATAAATGTTTTTGCAAAGTTTGGTGGGATTCAGTCTAGAGGGAGCAAAATTAGCGGGGGGTCCCAAAATATTGTAAAGGCTTATAAATGTGGTGCCAATTGACAAATCTACACAAAGGTTTGCAAAAAGATTATAGATCTAGATATAAATGTTTTCGTAAAGTCTGAATGGATTTTGTCAAGTGGGGGCTAGGTTATATGACGATTGTATGTGCATACATTTGACGCTTTTGAAAAAATAAAACATGGGAGGATTTCCAGCAAATTTGCGTAAGGAGCATTGGCAAGGACGTACAAGCATGGTTTTGGAAATGTGCCAGTGTTTTATTTTTTGACAATTGTCATAATGTAGCTACATAAAATAGCAGTATACCTTTAGTGACTGAGGGGTAGCCTGTGGCCATGGGCAGTGGCCAGATTGTCTGGGTCATGGAATAAGGTAATGATCCGGACAATCTGGCTACTGGCCATGACCACAAGGGACAAAACATAGGATTGAAGTGGCCATGTCCACCTGGGACTGGCTTTGTGGTAAAGTTATTCAAAATTAGGATAGATTTGAAAGGGAAGAAAAATGTGCTTGTGGTAATCTGGTCATAGGGTTCTCTTTTTGCCTTCTGCAGTCTGCCATGGAAAGCGAAGAGGGCCCTGTATGGAAACCCCGCCTTCCCTTTCCATGGATGCCATTTTGGAAAAGGATTTTCCTTCCTACACCAGGACGCCACGGGCGTCCCGGTGTAGGAAGAAAAATCTTCTTTTTTAGTACCCCGGGTTCCCACTTTGGGAACCTAGGCTGCTAATGGCCTTCATCCCCCATTTCAGGGGCTGGAATGGGGGGGATAAAGGTCCAGAGACCTCGTTATCCACCCTCGCCTCGCTTGGGCTGATAACCTGGGCTGCTGGGCCGCTATCCACTGTTCCAGTCCCTGGAACGGAGGATGAACGCCACAATATTCCCATTAGCATAACACAAAATGCAAATGGAAATGTTGGAAAATCTTATGGAGTCTATGGCCCTCATTACGACCCAGGCGTTGGACCATGGTGCTAGTAGCACCATGGTCCATGCCGGTAACTTACCGACTACGCCATGGCGGAATGGGGAATTACCGGCCCATTCCGAGGTTGGCGGGCGGTAATTTCCCATGCCGCCATGGCCCTTCCACATTCCCATTTTTGCCCCATAGGGCTCGATGGGAATGGGGAAGGCGCTAAGTACGGTGCCGCAAATTGCGGCACCGTACTTGGCACCAAGGTCCCTTTGCGGGTTAGTTTTTTAACGCCTGCTTTTAGCAGGCGTTAAAGTGCCACCCGCAAAGCGACCTCGTAATCAGGCTTTAAGGGTTTAACGGCGCCGCCTCCTTTTACGGCGCCGTTAACCCCTTAACGCCTGGGTTGTAATGAGGGCCTATTTATTCTTTACTGAGAAATATAAAGTAGATGGAGTCTATACGTTTTTTTATTTTTTAGTTCTATTTTTTAATTGTGAAAGGTGGTTCCTAAAGGAACATTTATTTTGTTTTTGGATGCATTTTTTTTTTTGGCAGGAGAGCTTAGAATGAAAGGTGGGCAGGTAAATGAGGGAAGAGGCACCAAACACTAATATGGAGGCGGAGGGTCAGGTGCGAAAATGTTGCGTGTGTGTTATTTCTAAGGTAGGGGACAGTGCTTCTCATGCTCCTTGATTACAGCAGTGGTGGTGTCTCTTGGGGAGGATGGATGGCATTAGCTGATTCTATTTTAGGATAAATAGCAGTTTTGCTAAAAGTATGTACTGTGTACTAGATTGTTAATGGACGAGTAGGAATAGGTGTTGGAGCTGTGCAAGGGAAATCTTGAAGTTGAAACTTCCTAGATCAGTAGAAAATGCTGTTCTGTGCTTTGCGGGCAGTTTGGATCTTATTGTGAAGTGCGGACGGGTTCTCGGACACGTCATCATGCCGCGCGCCCGCGTATGGTTATGTGGCGCTGTCCGGAAGGTCCACAATGAAGTCAGATGTTTGTAGATGTCTACGAATTCAAAACTAGTTGAAATAGTTGTAAAAAGTGTATAGAAGTGTTAAAAATTATTCTAGAAGGTGGGAAATGGCAGAGTTTTAAGGTGACACTTTGTAAATTGGACACAAATATTGCTATATTGGGTAAGTATGATATTAGTAAGTTGTAGGAAAATAGCATGCACTGGTAAAAACCGATGAAATTCAATGAAAAAACTTTAAGGGGACGTTATGGTTAAGTTGCACTAATAAAAACCTTTGAAATTCACTAAATACTTTGTTAAGGGGACGTTATAGTTAAGTTGCACTAATAAAAACCTATGAAATTCAATGAAAAAAGTTTGTTAAAAGGACGTTCTGGTTAAGTTGCACTGATAAAAACCTATGAAAATCAATTTAAAAAGTTTGTTAAAAGGACGTTATGGTTAAAGGTAAAACCCCAGGAATTCACCAGTTATGGTAATCTAAGCAACCATAAATCGCGCCACTACCGTGTACTGCTAAGACTAACACCCAGGACATCAAAGATGACATCACAAATTAGTGCAACTTAACCATAACATCCCTTTAACAAAGTTTTTTCAATTAGTTTCATAGGTTTTTATTAGTCCAACTTAACCATAACGTCCCTTTTAACAAAGGTTTTTTATTGAATATATATATATATATATATGTTATCTCCCATAGGTGGGAGATAACATAGGGGTTTCTGTGAATGCTGCTTATTCATAATACCACACAATGTCCTTGCAGGGCTGTGTCACAAGGTCACACAAGTAAGATGTCGACAGTTCTTGCGAAATGTCTGTAATTTCATGCCAAGTAACATCCCCATTGTGAAAGTACAGAAACATATTTGTGTTTGCCTATGATATGCTATATAAACCAGCACCAGCACTCTGGGGTGGAGGGCTGGAAGAGAGCTCCTTGTGCTGACGGCCCGCAACACTTGCATGCTGTTTTCCCTGCTGATAACTCTGTATGCTGTGTATTTGAGATATAAATATATGTAGCTTGATTTACCACCCGTCTGCCTGCTCTCCTTATTTGCCACAAATTGAGGCTGGCTGAGGGGGCCTTATTTGGCCACCACACTGGTGACGTTATCCCTGCCAGCCGAAGGTAACGGAGAAGACGGGAGACACGGGAGGGGTATGGAGAACCATTATTGGAAAGGTCATACTCTTCCCAGTACAAAAAAAATGGACTATCGTATGGAAACATCCCGAAGCTCATGAGAATCATTGAAATGCTCAAACTCGTCTGACTACAGATAACAAGTCTTTTGATATTAAAACCCAGTTTAGCTAAAAAGAATAATAATTGGAAGGGTCATGCTCATCCCAGTGAGAGATAAAAAAAATTAAATGAAGAGGCAAGGCAAAGAACAAGAAAACAACCTGAAGAACAAAAAGGCTGGAATAAAGTTAAAGTATAGAGATAAAAGACAGTTTCAGAAGTGTAAACTGTTCAGCAAGAGCGACGGAAGAAGGGGAGAAAAGTTAATCTTAACAAAGAAAATCAGAAGGAAACCAAAAGAAGAAATGAAATTACTAACCAAAGAGGAAAAGTAGAAGGGCCCAAGAAAGTATTGAATTAACTATATTCGCTGATAAAGGCAGTCCCCAGAGACTACTTGAAAGTTTGCAAGAAGCAAATATATCCGGAGAAGGGAGTCATTCTCCTCCTGTCTTTAGTTCAAATACAGTTAGTTTGGATGGTGGATAGATGGAGACCTTCACTGATGACTGACAAGCACCTTAGTTAGTTTTGTTAGTTAGGGAAGCCTTAGAATAGGGAAAGATAGGCCTTTGCCCTTCTGTTTAGCCAATAATGTCTGCAAAACTAATCAGGAGTCTGCCTCTTCCTTTTGACCCGCCACAAGATCGTCTGCCTTTTTATTCAATCATCCTCCACTTTAACAACTTTCGTAGACTGTTGATTTGTCACGCATGGATAACGTATTCTACTGGATAAATGCAATGGACATATCTTAAACTAAATCATGAAACTATTACTTACAGGTGTTTGAGTCTTTAGAAATGAAAAATTATGCTTGACGTTCTTGTTTCGACATGCTGGGTCTTCTTTTTACACAACTGTCAGCGAGACTAGGCCGATGGACCCTTCTTTATTTCTTATTGCTTTAAAATAATTTTCTTTCCGTTAGCCCATCTTCATTATTGGTGAAATTTGAAAGTAGCATTGCGCTGTATATATTTTAAAGGCCAAATGAATATTTAATTTTTTAAAACACAATTTGTAGTCTGCCAAAAAAGCAAATAATTCTCCAGAGTATTCCCCAGATTAGAGTCTTTCTTAATGCCAACTATCAGCACAAAGAGAACACTTTGGTGGCATATGTTTGCTTTATAAGAATTATAATTTCATGTATTTGACCATGCAAGTCTTACAATGTGTATAATCGGCCCAACATTTACGTTTCTATGCAGCAATCTAATTAAAGAAAATATGGGGCATATTAACATTCATGTGCATCCATTCTTCCATTTTGTAACAATTGTAAAAGCTCTGTTTAAAATATGCTGCAGACATGCTTTAAAAATGTGTCTGCATCAAGTGCATGAATATTATATAAGTTTCATTGAAATTCAAGATCTCATTCACCTTCCCAGAGTCGATGCAGAATTATCCACAGCCATCAGGTTCAGACACTAGAACGATCAGTGACGATGGGCGGGCTCAATGACACTTGAGTTGTAGCATCTTCTTGACCTCTTCTTTTACAACCATCCAGAGTACCATTTCAAGGTGGGAGGGATAGATCAGAACTGACTTCCCTGGTTGTTTTTCAATCTGGTGCACAGAGCCATGTGCCTCATCCAGGTAACTTGCATAAAGTGTCAAAGAATTGCTGTAGGTAGGACTTCAGATCTAGTTTCTGGTTGACCTCGAGGCCAATGAATATAATTTCCACCAGTGTCATGTTATCCTTACTGAGGAGGCGAGCTAGGTGAACTCCTCTGGATGCTGCCATACCTTCAGGTAGTTGATGTACACTTGGCTGGTTCTTGTTGAACTCAATAGTTGAGGTCATAGAACGCCTACATAATTTTGTAAGGCCCAGGTCACTGGATGGTCAGCTTATTTTCTAAGGTTGATAATTGGATGGTCACCAGATCACTCATCTTGAACCTTCTAATTTCTTGAACCCTGAACCTGCTCCTACAACCTCTTCTGATTCTCTTATGTGTCATGCAGCTGTTGGAGAGAAAGGCATTGAATTACTTTTAAGCACTCGTGGGTAACTCGGATGAACTCTGTGCTTTTCTCCTTTCCATCCTTCTTCATGATTTTCAGAACATCACAGAGCTCTCCTCTGTTAACCATCTGGAAAGAGGAAAAACTGTTGTGGGAGCGTGCAGTATTTTTTTCTGGCAGCAAAAAAGGCTCAGGGTAGCAGCTAATCCCAGTTTCTGACATCCTCTGATATCAATTTCCTGAGAAAGGTCTTTAAAACCTAATTAAAGTGCTTGACTAGCTAGTCAGTCACAGGGTAATACATGTAGGTCCAGAGGGTCCAACTTTGTCACATTTATTTTAGTTTGTTCATTGTCTGGGACATGAAGAGAGTTTCTTGATCAGTAATGTTCATTTGTGAACCCCACCCGGGAGATATACAGTATGAGATGGTTAACCAAGTTCTGGATAGTGTTACTCTTCGTGGAGAAGGCTTATGGGTACTGGCTGGCATACTCAAGGATAACAAGTATGAAACAGTTCCCTGTCTTGTAGGGGCTCAGGGGACCATAACATCTTTCCAAATTGAGAGACGAGTGCCTCACTGATGGGCAGGCATTGAAGGTGGGGGCCTTTGTACACTTTTCCATGGAGGTGTTCTAGCACACAGGGCAGCTCAAGCAATACTTTTGGATTTTATGATGTACCATGGGCCAGAGAAACCTACTAAGCACATATTCCTGGGTTTTTGGGACCTCTTGGTTTCCCGATTAGTTGTGGAAAAGCATGGGGTTCAGCACAGCCCTTCAAATTTGGGGAGGGATTGGCAGTTGGTATCCGGTTTGACCATCCCCTCCCATATTATTGTTGACCTGAGATAGCTACTCTTTCACTAAAGAAAGGACCTCCTAGCAGTCAGCCCTCTTCTTTGGAAGCACAAGTATCAAAAGTGGAATTCAAGGTGGGGATTGCTCTGTTGAGCAAGGAAGAATTGCATCCTGAGGCAAAATCCCTTCTCGCCGTCCTGGGACGTGGAGGGATCCTGCCTTTGAGCGTGTGAAGATAGTGATCTAGGAATGAGGGTCTTGTCATCTCTCCCGATCACTAGCTCTTTGTTTGAAAGATATCAGGGGCCAAAGCTTTTGCTTTCCCTTACTGTCTTTTCAAAGTCATGGGTCTCCTCTGCATTACCAAGGTTATATTGCTCACATATTTATTGGGTAAAAGGATCCCCTTCCTGTAACAGGAACCTCTCTGTACCATGCTTACAAAGGAGTACCCTGACTACCCTATTATAGTGTGCTTCTGAACCCCGTCTCCCACATCTATGCCCTCCTCCCTGGGCCCTTTACCTGGTCCAGTTAGCAAAGTGAAGAACCTAGGGTTTATTCTCTCTGCCTCCTTGTCCATGTGAAACCAGGTTACGGCCGTCTGTCAGTCCGCCCACCACCAGATCCGGGTTCTTAAGAGGGTCATGCCTATGATCCCAGAAGCCCTCCGCCCCCCGTGGTGGCTGCGCTAGTCCTTACATGGCTAAACTATTGAAATTTGCTGTATCTGTCGCAACCAATTGGTCTTATTCCTCGACTCCATTGTATGCAGAACCTCGCAGCTAGGTTAGCCACTGGCTCTCCCTATGGTGCCCACATTTCGCCAATGCTTCACCAACTTCACTGGCTTCCGGTGTCTCAGCTAATTCATTTTAAGTCACTGTGTATCGTCCATTGGGCAATCCACGGACCTGAGCTGAATTCCTGCAGTCTAAATTTTCCCAATACTCCCTGGATCGGGATCTACCCTCTGCTACCTCTAATCTACTCGTTGTTCCTAGATTCAACCGGGAAAGGATTGGCGGCAGAGCCTTCTCTATTGCCGCGGCCAAACTTTGGTCCCTCCGCTACTTAAAGCCACTTCTAACCACTTGTGCTTTAGAAGAGCTTTGAAAACGAATCTATTCTAGTCCCTGGCTTTTCCATCAGTTTCTCCTCTATCGAGCAATCCTCCGCTCTAGCGCCATGATGCCGTTGGGCGACCGTGCGCTTTATAAGTTGAAATAACATAGCATGACATATCTAATGGCCAACCAAGGCTTCAGGATAAGGGATTTGTATGTCCCTTGCAGCAGCACAACGTTCAACCCCATGAAGATAAGGGCCTTAGGTGCTATTCCAGACATGCCCATACTTTATTGTCCCACGTGACAGATCAGTTTAGCTGATGTGGGAGTTGAGCCATGCGTGCAATGCCTACCAGTCTTAATTAAGGGGTGGGCTGACTTCCATAACAGTCTTGATGCATCAAGCTTCTGACACCACCTGTCAGACAGCCCATAGACGATGCACAAAAGAATGGACTTGGGAGGTCTGGATCACAGGGTTTATTTAAACACAAGTCAGATAAATGAAATGGAATTAATACAAATTTATAATGATATCATGTCCAATGACTTACACTGGATATGATGCCATCCTACCTCCCAGTCCTGTTGAACATTTTCCAGGGTTTCCTGAACCCTGTTACCAGTTCTTGTTCCAATAGAATTAGTAGATGCACCTTGTTGTCTCCTCTGCCAGAAGAAGTGGTACCCGTCTTATCCTTATGGTTAATCTTTTTCTACCCCAAAGCTCAAGCTTTCCACTATTTATCACTCTGACAATTCATGCTTTGGTCTCCTTACCTTGATATCAGTCTTTCTCCTACATCTTCAGCCTGCGTTGGGCTAACCCAGCCTCCTTGTGCCTTGATCTACTGTCTGGCTAGGGAGTCTCCCTCCTACTTCTTGGCTCGTACCACCACCTCCTCTCCTGTTATCTGCTTTTTATCTGATGTGACCATATCTTCCTTCATTACCACCTCTTCCATCACCTCTGCCTCTGCTATTACCACTTCCTCTACTATTACCACTTCACCTACTGTTGTTACCACCCCCTATTCTGTTCTTACTTCCTTCTGCTCACCCTTCTCCCCCTTGTCTCCAACATCTCCTTAGTGCTCTTTGTGTTGCCCTGTAACACTCCCACCACCCGCCACAAACTCATCCACACTCACTGACTGTGGACTCTGGTTATTATAGTGTTCTCCCCGGGTTGGGCTCTCAGTGAGTGTGTGCACCTGTGTCTGGTAATTGGAGCTGGGTTGGGATTGGCTGCTGCTCCTGGAAGTGCCTACCCTCACTTTGAGCCAAAGAAGCGATAACAAGCCTTTATCAGGCAGTCTTCCATTTTGAATGGAGGTCCTAGGTCTCCTGTTTCCTCAGTTTGTGGCTTTTAGTATTAGAAAACTCTTGATAAGGTGTTTTAAACAGTTGTATGTAAATGTTGGGTAAACTATTTGTTTTTCCACCCACTAAACACGCTTCCTATCTTATTTTAGGACTGGTGCGGTTATATAAATAAACTCCAGTCCTAGAATATGTGGGGAAAGTTTTGGAAAAATATTGTTTACCCAATGGTAATTAGTTTCAATGCGGAAATCACTGGATTCCATTTAAACTCTCTGAAAGTTCACAGAATGCAGATCATTTTCAACTTTATATTTATTTTGAGAGAAGACAATGAATTGTTACTTTTGTGTCATATGCAGGTTAATCCCTTGTGAAGAAACCATAAGCTAGCAACGTTGTTTCAAGCACAGTTGTACAGAGATCACGTGTGGAGAAACCTGAAGCTGGATGCCCAAAAACCTACAACACTATAGAAGGCACAGGGCTTCATTTCTCCCAGAACGTCTAACAGTGCCTCGGCAATGACTTTTCTGACACCAGGGGCCTCATTACGAGGTTGGCGGACCCACAACACCGAATCCTACGCCTGGCTTTCCTGTGCAACTGGGACATTACAAGTCCCGGTGGCACGGGAAGTCAGGCGCCGGATTTTGTAAGTCCCCATCCCATAGGACTCTATGGGAGTGGGGAGACCAAAGCACTGGTACTGTTGCTGACGGTGCCAGTGTTTCTGTGATGACTCTGCCTACCGGGGCTGCTGAGCCTACAAGGATCAGACCTGTGAGGCACAGCGTCCACAGCCGGCAGACCCGTAGTGTGGTGGTCTGGAAACAAGGGTGCCGGTGAGCTTACTGACACCCTTGTTCCCAGACAGCCAAACTTGTAATGAGGCCATGTTTTGAACTGTAATATCAGAACAAAAGCTGTTAGCAATGGATAAGGGAAATTGGCTCTTGTAGAAAGTAAGTTTATTTTCCCTCTTTGACTCTGGTCTGCATAAAAAGAACTTCAGGCTCCCTCTGGTGGGGAGGGTATCTAAAACAGGGGGATCTGTGATTATCCTCCATGTGATAGCGACCAAAGTAGAGTCACCAGGGAATCCTCCCATATATCTCCCTTTCTAATTATCCATTGGTTAGGTGAGGCAACGCCCCCTAACCCCCCATTCATCCCTTCTCCCCCCGCAAGTTTCTCACTTGTTCCCCATAGCTAGGCAGTGGACCTCATTGAAGAATGTTCAATACAAAATGAAAAATATACTGCAGATAGAATACTATAGGGAGGGGAACTCCCACCACAGAGAAAACTGGGCCGTTATATGTCACAAACCTGAAAGGGTTGTCTTCTCTGGAATGTGTGTATTATTATTTGCATTCTTTTTTTAGGCTTCATATAATTCATGTAGCACAGTCAAAGAGCAGCCCATGTAGTAAAGAGAAGTTATGAATTTACTTAATCATAGTGTAAAACAATTTTCATTTTTCATTTAGAAAAAATCATAGAGGAAAACAATAAGCAAGTATTAAATAGACTAGGTGCACTCAGAGATATTAGATCTCATCAGCACCTGGGCAGAGGAGAGCCAGACAATCAGATGGCTAGGAATGTAGGCTTAAACCGCTGGTACAAGCCTGCGTTCCAAGCCACCTCTGTTCCCTTTTCTTTTCTTTTTTTAATCCATCCCCCCGAATCCCCTAGGTGCCTTTTTTTCATTGTTTTCCTTTTTTTTTTTTCGTCAGTGAATCCTGCCGCTGCATCTGCTCCTTCTCCTTGCATCCCGCAGGCTGCCATGGAAAGGGAAGGGGGGCTTTGATGGAGCCTCGCCTTCCCTTCCCATGGTGGCCATCTTTGTACAGGATTTTCTCTTGTTCAATGAGACGTGCCTGCCGGATCGGGTGTTCATACCACATTGGTTGCTACAAACATACCTACAATCAAATAAATTGACAAGGACAGAAAAATCATGTCTAACAATGTCTTGAAACTAATGAAACCTGAATAAACAAAATAACTAAACTGACAAAACAAGAGCAACTTAATTTATATATAGTAAAAGAGACAATATGACTAATTATAAAGCAGAGAAATTTAGTAACCACACCATGGGCCTCATTACGAGGTTGGCGGTAAGGGGTTAACGGCATTGGTAAGGATGCCGGTGCCGTTAACCCCTTACCGCTGCATTACGAGGTGCTTTAGCGGGTCCTGCTAGGGTTATTAACGGGCCCGTTGTTAGCTCCCTCCCCATTCCCATTGACCCCTATGGGGGCTCGAATGGGAATGGGTTCCCTGAATGGGGAAATACCGGGTCTTCCAAGGTTGGAATGTTAGTCTGGGTGTTAGTCTTAGCAATGCACGTAGATGGCGCGAGTTATGGTTGCTTAGCTTACTATAATGGGGAAATGTGCAGTGGTGTTTGGTTGCACTATTAAGTATAACATTTTTTTAGTGATTTATTTTTTTACTGATTGTACATATATATGTATGGCAGTGAAGGAAAAGAAAGGGGCTAAACAAGTGATGTTGTCATTGATGTCATCATTGACATTTGAGATGATATCTTTCATGGTCTGGGTGTTAGTGTTAGCAGTGCACAGGGGCTGTGGCAGGGTTGGGGGCTCAGGTTACCATAACTGGTGAATTTCAGGGGTTTTCGGTTTTAATTTGAAGCATAAAGGGAAGGAGGAAGTTTTTTTTAGTGAAGTGTACAGGTTTTTGTTGGGGCAACTTAACCATAATATATAATATATATATATATAACCGCTGGATGGATTTACACCAAATTTGCGGCAGGAGCAGGGGCTTGGTGGTGTAAATGCGTCCAGTAGTTTTTTTTAAAATGACCAAAATGTAAGGCAAAAAAATTAGTTATATCTCCGTTCGCTTCGCAGATGGACTTCCCGGTTCGCTCCGCGGACAGTGCCCTGATCAAACCATCCACATTTCTTTTTTATATATGCAGTGTAGTGCCCTGAATTGGTTGTGGCTCCTGCGTGGTAGATTATACCTATTGTTGTGAAGGTTTTCCTACCAAGTGATATTTGACCATGTGTGAATCCAGTCAGCTTGCAGTTGTTTTTGGTACCATCTGCATTGTAACGTAGAAGCATTAGTATTACGTATTTACTATGTGTTTCTATTCCTAACGTGGAGCGAATATCTGAATTGCAGGTCGAACATAATCTACCATGGTTTGCATTTTGTACAAGTTGCTGAAATGGAACGGATTCACAATTAGGTATTGATATATACACAAAGCGTTCATTGGGGATGTGTTCTTGTGTCACATTGTTGCAGAGAGTGCATGTATGTTTCCACATTTATGAAATCTGGAAGATTTCATTTATAGGTATGTTTTTGTTTTCCAGTACTTGTAGTAAGTACATTAGAAATTCTTGTGGATCTTCCTGTGAGTTTATAGTGAATTTCACCATTCCAGCACAGTAGTCGAATTGTTGTCTTATTCCATAAACACTATACGTGTTGTCAGGATTGTTTGCTGCTTTTCTGTGAAGTACTAACATTTGCAAACACAATGGGTCTGTACTGTGTAAGTAAATGTTCTCAACAATTGGTGGTAATTGAAATAGAATATTCATTGCTACATTTGCGTAGCAACTTACACCAACTATATTTGAGAGTTTAAATGCACCAGGTAGTTGTGTATCTGACTGTTTTTTTTTTGGAGTTTGTCTTCCTTCTTTGAAGAAGTACCTGGTTTACTTTCCCTAATTTATTCTTTTTTGCTTGTGGCACTTGATGAAGTATTACTTTCTTTTACTCTCTTTGGAGGATTTGCAGTGACATCCTGTTGCTTTTCTGTTTGATTTATTTTTCTTTTATAATGTTTTACTTTTTGTGGAACAGAATATGTGTTTAGATGGGGAGTGTATAGTGAACAAAGTCTATTGTGTTCTAAAATGCAAGGAATATCAGCATTTATTTTACTTGCATCAAAGTTGATTAGAAATAGACCGTCAAGGTTATGTAAGCGTGATAGTGCTAAGTAGCTCATGCCTTCTTTAAAGACTGTTATCAATGTCTATCATTGCTTTGTCTAGGGTAAGACCTTCTGATTTATGAATGGTGACTGCGTATGCAAGAGTTAGAGAAAATTGTTCTCTGCGTACATACATGTCTTTGAAGAGAAGAAATCGAGCTGTTGAGCGTCCTATTCTTTTTACTTCTGAAAGTTTGTCAAAGAGAATATTGACAAACTGAATTTTGTTGTCACGTGGGTATGTTTGAAAGCCAACCACTGTACCCAGTGCTCCATTAACTAGTCCTTGGTCCACATCAAGGTTACGTTTCAGCATTACTCTGCAATTTAAGGATAATTTTAATATCTTTTCCAAGCCTGCTGTGTTTGAGATTGATTTTTCTAAACTATTTAGTCGGGTTGTGGCTTGGTCACACATGGCTAGTGTCATTGCATGTACATCTAGTTTGTCTGTGGCGCTAATTTCCATTATTGGTTGCATTTCTTTACTTAACATTATTTCATTGAATTTGAAACAGCTTGCAGGAGTTGGCATTAAGGCCATACAATTGACATTTTTGTGGGCTAATTGTTCCATAACATCTGTAGCACATGCATTATCACCATAAAGTGCCTGAAAGTGCCGGGTTTTCAATATTGCTTCTGCTTCTTTAGAAAGTATACCAACTCTGATACTTTTTAAGATGTTGGCATAAGTAAGATTTGCAGATTGGCGCATGTTTTCTGTTAATTCTCTGTATTGGAAATGTTGCCAAAAGTTGACATTTCCTATGCTACCAACAGTTTTACTGCCAATTTTTTTTGTCTTTTGTAGGTAATCCATTTATACTCCATTTACCAAGATAATTAAAGATTGTTGCATTGGACGTTGCACTCCTAGAGTGTGCACATTATCTTTTAGATCTAATCGTAAATACACTACTTTTCCTTGAATACCTTTCACTAATTCAGAGGGAGGTAATTTTGCAGTTTTTGGTTGAAGGCGTATTATTGCTTGAAATGGGTGCACTGTTTGAATTATGATGCTCTCATATAAATTAAGTTGTTGAAGGGGTTTTGGTAGTGGATATAATTCCAAGTTATTTGTGATAGCACGTGAAGGAGTTTGGTTGTTGTCAAGTTTTGTAGTGCAGTAACTGCAAAGTATTATGGGGTCAGTTATTTCGTATTTGTTTTCTGCTATAAGGTAGAGAGCTAATTCAAACCATTTAGATTCTTCATTGTCCTCTATTTTGTATGATAGGTCTACAGTTTTTGTGTTACTTTTATTAAAAGTTCTGCGGCAACATACACACACGTGGTTTGGTACTTCAGCTGAAGTACTTTCAAATTTTAGTATTTCTTTTTTGTATGCGTGTAGTGAAAGGTTGCCATGTGCAGAATTGTTACGAAGTTGGTTTACAGCTAATTCATCTTGTAAGTGGGTTTCACTTCCAAAATATTTTGTCTGGATATAGTCGATTTCTTTTAGTAGGTCTTTTGCTGTACCATGTAGAAGAATGTTATTTAAATTGGCTAGTGCTAAAGCAGGACTTTTAGCATAGTACAGTTTATAAACTAGATTTCTTATACTTGCATGATGTGTTGATATCCTTTTGATATCATGGAAGGTTGTTTTGCAAGTAGGTCCTGTAATGCAGGCCAATGAATGTCCTTGTAGTCCGGTGTAATTGCGTACTGGAGACAAGCATCCATATTTTGGAGTAGTTTAATTTTGATTTTGTCTTTGCTTTTCACATATTGATTGAGGAATTGGCATAAAAACTTGAACATTTTTTGGAATGTTACACATTGACGTGCATGGCCATTTGTAAGGAGTACTTCTTGTTCCATTATGGTATTATTAACTTTTTCATAACCTCGACCACTGCTATGTATGGCAATTGTATTTGTTTGCTTTTGTTTGTACGCTTCTTCATTAAAGTATGGTTCTGTGCTTGTAGTGTGACTCCATTCACCTCCACAGATATTTAAGAAGTTATTTCTGTTGACATTTCGTTTATTGAGAAGTCTTTTTTGTAATTTAGTTATTAGTTTTGTTAGTGGTTTTATTCTGTTTAACACTAAAATAAATAACTTTCTTTTGAGAAGAATTGCACTGTCTATAAACGCTTCTAAGATTACTTTTCTACGATAGGTTTGAAGTGTTGAACCTGGTTTCTCTCCTGTTTTCATAAGATTTTGAAGGACTTTGTGACGGAACATTTTGGCTAAAATACCTTTCTTGGTATGCTTACTTTGTACTACATCAAGATTTATAGAAGAAGTTTTATTTGTAGTGATAGTTGATTTTCTGTTAATTGTTTTTTGGTTTGTTTTACTTTTTGATAGAGGAGGCAAAGTTTTTGTACTAGAAACCTCTTCTGTTTCACTACATGACTGTAATAGCTGTTGTGTTTCAACTTTTTTTTACAAATTCTGCTATAGATGGATGTTTATGTTGGTGAGTTTTCTTTTCATTTGCTCTACTTCTGCTTTGCTTTCTACGGAGTTGCTTTTTGGTAGGCATTCTTTAGGGTCTGTTGAAAAAAATACAGAAGGTATGGGTTGGGGTGTTCTGGAATGCATGTGTGTTGTGTGCATGAGTGTTTGAGTAAGATGATAAAGATGTATGTAATGGTGTGTGATTGTGCTTTGGGAAGTACAACTACTAGGGATGGGTATTCTTGAATTAATGTGTTACTAAACTGGGGTTCAGATGACAGAAAAAAGTAAGCCAGTGGTTTGGAGAAGTATAAATAGTATATCTAAAGCTATACAATTAAAACAGTTGTTTGTTCTACAACATCTAAATTCTAGTGGCTGAGTTGGGTAATTTGTGTGTCGAAAAATAGGAAGTTGTGGGCCATTCTGCCAGTAAATCACTGTTTAAGACGGGGGGATTTTTGGTCAGAATGGTGCAGAATCTCTATTTTTAGGCACAGAAATAGCATGAATTAACCTTACAGTGTGTTTGAGTAATAATTAAAATATTATGGTAACATTTTACTTACTTATTTTCTAAAATGAGCAGTTTACTTCTTAGTTGTTCTTTGTACTTCAAATTTGGCTGCTTCCTTTCTGGAGAATGGTCTTCACTGCAATTGTAAAAGAAAGAAATTAGTAATTTGGTTTGTATATAGCACTGTTTTTAATTTAGACATAGATTTTTTAAATTGAAATGCTCAGCGCCTTCCTCAAAACCATTAAAACTATCTTATGACTAACTGTAGGAAAGAAAATATCTTTACTATGGCTTGTGAAATTCATAATGTACCACTGTATACCACTATTCCTGTAACTAAGCTTTTCCCCGTAATAGTGAGTCAATTTCATAGCCTGCTTTTCCACATAATAGTGAGTCAATGTCATAGCCTGCTTGTCCTGTATAAATGTAAGTAATTATATAAATTGAAAAAAATTCAAACCAATTATGTGTTTGTACAAATATTATTGTTTGAGATTTGATCATAGAGTGTGCATGTACTTTTGTTTTATTATATGTAGTCTATATATTTTATTTCAAAAATGTTGGTTTAACATTATTGCGTGTGTGTGTGTGTGTGTGTGTGTGTATGAAGAAATGAAATGGTATTAAGGTTTGTAAGTCACAGTTCATTTTAGGACAATGAAAAAATGATCGTAGATTCATTTTACAGATTATACAAGGTAAAAGTCGGTTAGAAAATGTGTTCATGTACTGTATAGAAAATATGCATACCTGTAGTTTGTGTTCATGCATATGGATATGGACGAAGCTGCAAGTAGAAATCTTGGAGACTTGTATAGTATTTCTCGTAGATCATGCTTGCCAATGGTATGAGACTTGTACTCCGAGAGATTGACCGTACATTTGCAGTGCTGATCTATGATGATGCAGTTACATGTAGAGGTCTTGGATTTGATTGGTGGATGGTCATGTGATTTCTTAGCTACATCCAGTGAGGGAATGGTACAGAGAGTGAAGTGGAAATGGTAGAAGGGCTGTCCATGTTACGATATGTTCGTGGACATGGCAGCAGTTCTAGGACACCCCTTAGTACATCCGGGGAATTTGGGGTGGGGAGGCATGCAAATGAGATTGAATGTAGCAAGGGATTGGTCAGTAAAGTTTAGTGAGTGTGTTGTGCTAGGAGAGGTTTTCTCAGATATTCTTTTTGCTGAGAGAAGAACAGATAGCTGTGGCTGAGTGTTTCAAAAAACAGATTGTGTGGATTTTGGGAGACTCGTGGATACATTGGTTGAAGGTGCATGCAGAAAGCTGTGGAGTATCTATAGATCTTGGATTACCACATGTGGAAGTGCACTGGCATGGAGTGCGTGGAATGAAGTGGTTGGACTTGCTACCTCTCTGTGCAACTTTGAAGAAAGAGGAACATCCAGACATAATAGTAATTCATTGTGGAGGGAACAGTTTAGGACATGTGTCTGGAATCTCTTTGCAATTTGCAATGAAATAAGGACTTCAGAAGATCATGGACATTTTTCCAAACTCTAAAGTAATTTTTTCACGGATTGCGCAGAGACAAATGTGGCTTCGGTCTTTCTCATGTGGTCCACAAATGGAGAAAGCAATGCGTAATGTCAATAAGGCTGTTTGTGCCTTCCTAAGAGATTTTGGCATGTCCTCTTTTCACAATGAAAATATTATGTTTCGTAGTACATACATTTTTCGCAGAGATGGAGTCCATCTTACTTATGCTGGCAATCAGATTTTTCTGAGAAATGTACAAAATGCATTGCAAACTTTTTTTGAAATACAGCGTCCATTTTGAAGTAGGTGTTATGTATTTATAATTTTTGACATACAGACACCTCCCAAAGGCTCTTTTCAGAGCCACCACTTGCTCCCAGAGACAAATGCAATGGTTACAATAGGGTAGCACCCCAATTTATTTTATGTTCGCGAACTGTCCGCAGCCTTTTAAGATATACAAAGGGCCCTGCTTTATTTATCTTCACTTCTATTTTTTAACTGTGAAAGGCGGCTCTGAAAAGAGCCTTTTTTTTTTATTTTTGTTATTTTGTATTTTTTTTGTTTTTTTATACACGACACACTAGGAGAGGAGTGGAAAGGAGGTTAAAGGGGGGGGACATCAACCACAGGGATAAGAAAGGGCGAGCTAAGAGAGGAAGATGTAGAGTGGGTTTTATTTGGGTAGCGAGCAGGTCTTCTCGTGCTCTGAGATGATAGTCTCAAAAGCACTCAGAAGTCGCTCCCCCCTGCAGAGTACTGTGTCACAGTACATACATACAACTGTGACCCTCGAAAGGTAAGGGTCATCAGAATTCTGTATGGCCTGTGAGGCAGCTTGAGGAAGACGCTGTCCCACAGAGGTGTTCCTTGTGGTGACAGGATCAGAAACGGAGGATGAAGTGGAGGCAATCAACCTACTACGCTCTTCTCAAGGTACAACCTGGCAAATGGCCCCGGTGTGGAATGAATTCAAGTGTCGCTTCATGGTCGTGGTCCCAAAGCTGTACGCACCATGCCTCCCGCGACTGAGTTCCATTTTTCACTCATTGCAGGTGACACGGTTCGCACGAGCCTTAGGAACATTCCCATGAACGGTAAACAAACGCCACACCCAAGAATCACACCGAGGGCGGGTAGTAGGGATTTCCTCTACCTCATTCTCGTCTTCCTCTTCTTCCTCTTCTGTATCCTCACTCCTGTTCCCCTCTTCAGGCCCTTGGGGAGATGGTGGTGATGGAGGGGGTGGAGGTGGTGCTGAGGCAGATGTAGCACCAGGTGGCAATAGTGGAGCCATGGATGTCATCGTCTTGGAGATGGAAATCTCAAAATCTGCAAAGTATGCAGCAAAATGCAGTGTGCTCTGTGGAATAGCCAGAAACACAATGAGAATGAGCTCTAGGGCGTGGTCTTTAATAGGGGTGCTTGTGCGCGGTTCGCGGACATGCGCGCCGTCCACAAGACAGATCGAACACCAAAAAAGGTTCAAAAAGTCACAAACACTATGTGGAAATTTAGGATTAGTATGTGGGATTTGTGGTATGGTGAGTTTTTAATGAGAAATATTGTGGATTACTTGGAAATATAGTTTTAAACTGTTTGGGGATATGAACAGTGTCCGCATTCAGAACACGCGATCAGCGTGGGCGCGGTCACATGATTGCTTCGTGAGCATGTTCGCTAAGGAAGCGGCCGTCCGCCGGACACCCAATGTACGGACATTGTTTTGCACATGCGTGTGGATGTTCTACGGATAGTGTTCGGGTCCTGAACTAATTAAAAGTGCATCACACATAAAACAAACAGTTACGGACAGCCGTTTGTTCTTAGCACAGTTTAACTTCCTTGAGAACATTACGGACAGATATAGTGTCCTCAGGACACTTACATTTTCATTTATTTACGAACATTTCCGAACAACCGCGCTGTCCCTGGACACCTAAATTGGTTTTAACACAAAAAATTGAAAGTAATTACAACACAATTTTAAAAAAGTAACTTTATTTCACATATATAAACAATTTATGACTGAGAAGGTGGGGCAGAAACGGAAACAAAAACATGAGAATTAGGGATTTCAACATAATTGGGATCAGGTGAAGAAGGAATGGAAATGTCATCAAAACGTTTTGGTCCATGGAGAGGGTTTGGGGTTAAATGAGTGGGATATGGTGAGGGGGGACAAGTACAGGTGGGACAATGGTATTTTGTTGGTAGTTTTAGGTGATCTTCCACAAAGTTCTTTAAATTGTTAAAATTTGCCATAAATTGGTCCATTTTTTGGTTAATGTGTTCAAGAGTGTTATCCACCGCTTCTTTTTCTGTGGTAGTGGCAATTTTTGTATGGTCTGTAAAAAAAAATGTATATGTTAAATGTATTCAAAATAATATTTATTAATTGGTTTATATAGTAAAGTGTGTACCATTAGGTGCACTATCTTCTGACATTTCGTCTTGTGGGAAATGCTCCTCTAGCCACTCCAGAGTAGTACACATTTCTGTGTGAATTTTTTTTTATCTAATACAGAAAGTTTATAAATATATGAGTAAAATGAAGTGCACTTACTATTTCAGGAAAGTATGTGATGAGTAGTTTGTAAGTCTGGTCTTGCTCCTAGTTGTGGAGTGTCTGTGAGGTAATTATGTTGGAAGCCACTTTATCTTCTTTTGGTATATTCCATTTTAGAACATATTGTATTTAAATGAATGGTTAGTGTGTTACATATATGGGTTACATTTCTTAAGTATTACTACATATACTTTGTATGTGTGCTGCTTTGTGAATTTGTTAAATGTTCCTATGTTATGATATAACAATTACACATACCACCCCAGAGTTTTTAGGTGGTGGTACTGTTGTTCGAACATGTCAGCGGACAGTCAAATTCAGTAGAAAGGGTTCAGTATGTTCCATATTACATGTACATAAAGTCAAAGTTATTATTGTTAAGTTGTGCTACTAAAAAACTATGAAATTCAGTAAAAAAACTTTGTTAAAGGGACGTTATGGCTAAGTTGTGCTACTAAAAACCTATGAAATTCTGTAAAAACTTTGTTAAAGGGACATTATGGTTAAGTTGCGCTAATAAAAACCTATGAAATTCAATGAAAAAGCTTTGTTAAAAGGGACGTTATGGTTAAGTTGCGTTGCTAAAAACCTATCAAATTCAGTAAAAAAAACTTTGTTAAAGGGACGTTATGGTTCAAAGTAAAACCGAAAAACCCCTGAAATTTGGCAGTTATGGTAAGATAAGCAACCATAACTCATGCCACTATGCACTGCTAACACTAACACCCAGGACATCAAAGATGACATCACAAATATCATTGATGACATCACTGATGACATCACATGGCTGGCTCTCCCTTTTTTTTTTCCTTTACTGACATATCTAAGCCACATAGTTTTCTTCAGTAACAGTCAGGAAGTAAAAATTGAAAAGGTACTATATTTGTAGACTTAGGGTCAAGTCATATCATTTGAAACATATATATATATATATATATAGCGGAAGACACAGGCTTGAAAGAGAGCAATCCTTTCTGTGCATGAAGATAATCATTAGAGTTATCAGCACTTTCTCATAGTTTTATTTGTATTACTCTACCTTCCCTGTATATGCTCATATTTGTATACATTGTACTCACACTCCTTTCCTTAGGGTTCACTGACATCATGTGATACACATACATACAGTAAGTAGCAGCTTTGAAACAAAGCAATCATTTTTCTGCATAAAGATAATCAGTTAGGTTATGAACTCTTTCTGCTACTTCTTCTGCTTTTTTGCTTAATTCTCTGTCCCTGTATATACTCATATTTGTATGCGTTGTTGTCTCTTTGTGTTTTGTCTGTATTAAGTGTAATTATGTATTAAGTGGGTTTTATTAGCTACTTATTACATGTTTCACAGTACGCAAAACTCTAATAAGAAAGCAGTTATCATTTCATTATTCTACATGGCAAGATTATGAATATTGCACCTTCATCATGTATACTGCACTGCATTGATATAATGCTATTTATATCAATGCATTGCTTAATGCACTAATTAGCTCATGATATGTATTCAAATGATCCTTGACACTTTTTGGTCAACATTATAAGAATTCCTCCTACAGAGTTTTCATGAAAAGTAAATGCACATGTGATGTCATCATTGACATTTGTGATGTCATCTTTGATTTCCTGGGTGTTAGTGTTAGCAGTGCACGGTGGCGCGAGTTATGGTTGCTTATCTTACCATAACTGCCGAATTTCAGGGGTTTTTCGGTTTTACTTTGAACCATAACGTCCCTTCAACAAAGTTTTTTTACTGAATTTGATAGGTTTTTAGTAGCGCAACTTAACCATAACGTCCCTTTTAACAAAGTTTTTTCATTGAATATATACATATATATATATATATATATACAGATTATGATATAATGTTCTTTACCAAACCCCCTGGCTCATGTTCCTGCAGAAGCAGGACATTGCCTGTTCCTTCGCTAGTAGCACCTGCACATGGTGCATTTGACGTTCTGAGATTTAAACCGCACATCTTTGTGCAGTGCAGGATTTGCCATCCCTCTTCTGTAACATACTGCCTTGGTGCTGTGCAAAGAATATATGCTTCGTTATGCTGTGTGGTTTCATACTGTGCATCTACCTTTCTCTCTCTGCTCCAACTCGGGCTTTCTTGCTTTCTCTCTCACCACATGTTCTGCTATTGGGAGGAAGTGCTAAAATATTACAATTGAATATTATAATTTCGTTTTTCATAAAGGAAGCCCCTCGCCTACCCCACACCTACACACGCAGGATATCTGCACCATTGCACCCTAATGCATTGAACAGGGCACTAACCAGAGAACTCAAAGCAACAGCGGCGAATGTAATGCACTGAATATGGTTAAAGAAAACGAGGAGCATAAATAAATTCAGTGTTGGATGTCAAGGCATTGCACAACATGGCCAATTATTGGAGCAGGAAGTGTTAGCTTTCACTGTTTTCACCTCTGCCTTCCAAGCCATGAGATTAGTTACAGCAGAATAATGCAATGTGCTAAGCAATTGTTAAGGGTAGCTATGCTTTGATCTCATACTCCTTTGCCCATTACACCACCTTATGTTAGGAAGTACAGCACACATTTTAATAGCGATGGTTTATTTAAAGTATATATTTCTGTGACAAAAATAAATGCAAGACCAATTCCTAAAAGGTGTTGGAGGTGGTGGTATTCAGATACAGCAATCAGGGCGGGTCCCTATTCAGAGGGCCTTGTTGTAGCCGCTTGAAAAGCTGATGACTTGTAGGTGAGATTTAATATATCACGTTACCATGCAATCATTTCAGGCAAAACCCTTTCGCATGGGCTGTGCACTTCCACTCTGGCACCACACCACAGAGTGTGTGGATAGGTGCGGTTAGTTGTATTTTGGGTATATGTGACAAGGCCAGTAATCTGGTCTTGTCAAGAGGGGATGGCAACCGCCCTCAGCCGCGAGGTGGAGGCCTACATGGAGAAAACCAGGCCAGTTACCCTTAAGGTGGATACCCTCCACTCCAGCCCCCAATGCCAGCATGTTTCTATTCAGACTACAGTTATCTCGAGCCTTGCCTTGTTTTCAAGATACTTGCTTGTGTCTTTCTGGCAATTTCAGTTCTACTGCATCAGTCTCAGAAGTAAAGTTGCAACTGGGAGAGATTAGACACGCCACCTGACTCCCTGCAGAGGGAGAACTGCTGAAGAGAAGCAAAGCAGAAATGCTACTTTTGAAACCCTGAAACCCAGGGGAGATGCTTGCATGGCATAGGGAGAGAATGAGAAGCTGCCTCCCTATGCGGCAGCTCAATGAACCTCGTGGTGCTCTCGAACACGGACGAGCACGCACAAGGCAGAGGCCCACTGCACCACCAGGGGGAGAAAGGGAATCCGTATATTTGATCGAATAAAAAAAAAACGAATGTGAGATTTCTTCAAAAATCAGCTCTACGAAAATTATACAGCCGAAAATTTCTGATAAATCCCCCATTCGGTGTCATTAAAGTAAACTAGCGCCGTGGGGGCTTTATGGGTATCCCCCGCAACCTTTTTCACTATAATGCCATCGGGGATTGCAGGGGTGTCCCCCACTGAAATACAATAAAGAAAGAGGAACCTGCTGCACGGCTCCCATTCACGTAAGTGAAGGGAACCTGCATCACTGAGAGAAGTGGGAGACGGCGCCACACAAGGGAGTGTGATGCCAAGAGGTAAGTAAGGGGGTGGTGGGCAGTGGGTTGTCAGAAATGTTCAGGGAAGCGAAAACTGAAAGTCATTTTCATTCAAATGACTTTAGTTTTTTTCTCCCTCGAACATTTCTAATTCGGTAAAATCCTGGGAAAGACCAGGGGAAGAAAGCCATACCTCCTGGCTTGGTGTACAGTGAAACCAAGGGAGGATGGGGGAGAGAAGCCATACCCCCTGGTGTTGTGCATCATGAAACTAAGTAGAAGAAACCCTAGGGTAGGGAGTCATTCCTTTGAGAAACAAAACGCCTATAGAAGGGGAGCATTCTCCAGGGACCCAACAATGAGGAAACTATGGTCAATAAGCAATGATGTTTGAGTGGAAACTTTGATTTTGAAGTGAGAACTTTACCTCACTGCACGCTGAAACTTAGTTTTGCATTCCTGAGAAGAACCGAGACTTGGAACAGGGAGTCATTCTCTCCTGCGTGGTTTCCACCGGAGTTTGGAGCTACAGAGCATTGCCCAGACGAAGGGAGTCATTCATCTGCACCAAAAAGACCCTTTTCCTCTTCATCCTTAGTTACAAGTGTGAGGGATAGAGGCATTTTGACACATGATGGTGGGTTCTTTTGATGTACTTGGATTATCTGACAATCCTTAGTTGAGGCAGGGAAACCCCGCTTGGCGTTAACGAGGGATAGGTTTCCTTTTTATTCTACTAAATAAAAGTCTGTGCCAACAAGCATGCCAACTGAGTGTCATTGTCCTCCTTCTGCACCCTTACAGAAGTGTTGTTTGGCATTTAGACATGAGAGTACAAGGGTGATGGCATGCCAGATCTGTCACTCCCCCATAGAACTGCAACTTATGGATCATAGGTGAAATAAATTGCTTCTCACTCTAGCTTTATCCCGTAGTTTGAGCATGGGAGAGTTGTCCATCAGAAATACAAGGTTCATGATGGTCAAGGAAACCTTGGGGCAGGTTCCCATTTCTAGCCAATGAATATTTGCAAGGTAGGTTTAGGTTATATGTTACTATTACGGTATTTATTGAGCATGGACCTAGCTTCGAGAAGCAACGGAGCGCTTTTCAGGGGTACACAACAGTACAGATGCATATCGGCACACTTTTCAGAGTTAACAGAACAGATATAAAGCAGGGGTAGGATGCAGAGGTGCACAGAGGAGGGATACAGATGTACAGGGAGGTGGGGAGGAGGGGGAGAACAGCATCTAGCAAATCAGGTGGTACATGGGGATGTGATGGCCTAGGTGTTGAGGAAGAGAGACTCCTTGTAGAGGTGGATCTTGAGTTCTTTTCTGAATTGTAGGAGTGTGGGAGCGAGTTTGATGCTGACTGGGTGGAGGTTCCATAGTGTTGGGGTGTAGGCAGCAAAGGCCTGTTTTCTGGTATTGTCCTTTTTGCAGCAGCGGATTTCGAGTCTGCTCGTGTCCTGACTTCTGGTGGTGTGCTGTCTGCCGGAGAGCCTGAGTTTCTCCATGAGGTAGCTAGGTGACTGCCTTATAGATTATGCAGCAAGACTTGATGGTGATTTGTGCATGCAGTGGGTGCCAGTGAAAGTCAGTGAGGGTTGGGGTGTTGTGGACACATCGCATAGACCCTTAATGAGGTCTGCAGCCGCATGTAGGACACTTCTCATGGGCACTAGGGGGAACGATGGGAGACCTTCGAGGAGGGCATTGCCCCTATCCAGGTTGCATAGGACAGGTGCTTGAACAGTGGATCTAAATCTGTCCAGAGAGAGGAAGGGTTCGACTTTCCACAAGAGGGAGAGCTGATACCAAGCTGACTGAGTTTTCTTAGCTATGTCTTTCTTGAAGGAGAAGTTTTTGTCAATGTAGAACTCGAGGGACTTGGCTCAGAAAGTGAGCTTGGGTGTGAACCCCTCAGGGTTCATAGTTGATAGCCATGTTTGTATGTCTGGGTGTTCGTGTGTTGTTGGTGAGGAGTAGGAATACGGTCTTGGAGGGGTTGAGCTTCAAGTATGCACTGAATGGATCAGCGCGAGCCAGGTTTTGAGCTGGGTTGAGTTTAAATCAAGTAGGCATCATCCATGCATTTATTTCATGAGAAGAGTTTTCAGAGAATTTGTTGATTTTCAGTTGTAACATTAGTAAGTTTGTTGATAATTTGAACATCATCTGCATAATGTTACCGGATGAGACCTGATGATGATTTCCAATATTTATTTTTTCTTTTTTATTAGTTTTTTTAAAACCTTTAAAAAAAAGTCATTTTTACAAACTGTTTAAAATATTGACTGCATTTTCATGGTTGATCTTATCTACATTTCCAATAGTGGTGTCATTTATACACTGAAGACATGTCTTGACCCTGTGGTGGGTACCCTGCAGAGAGCGATGGGTAATTTGAAGGGTATCATGGAGGTAGACTCCATTCTTTTTGAGAGGAACAACATCATAGAGCGAAGCGTGTTTTCATCCAGTCCAATGCTTACACGTCTTTTTAGGAGGATTTTGCAGATGGTGGTGCCCAGTGCTGCTGAGATATCCAGAGAAATGAGAGCCTTTGATGATTTTGCATTATTCATTAGTGTGTCCTAGACAGGAGAGAGTTCATTATTTTCTCCTCACTGGTCTGAATCCATGTTGTCACTAGAGCATGATCTTGACGATCGTGCCAACCAATTGTAGAGGGCCACGTATTAAGGAGCCCTATAGTTTGAGAAGCCAATAGTATATTGTGTATTAGTCTAACACAGAAAATGACTTCCACTTGCGGTGGGCTAAGTTGTCCACCTGACCGTAGAGATCCAATCACAATGATACCCCCCAAAGAAAGTATATGTAGATGTTCCCCTTAAGCCTATCACATCCCCTAGTAGGTTTTCTTATTTTTGCCATGTAGTATGATGTCACTTATGACACATTCTTAGTACAAAGTGGTGTTTTTTATGAAATGTTTTTGAGAACTTGTTGAGCGAGATGTGTGTAGTCTGTTGGTATCCGTTGTGCTCCCTGTTTTAAAGACTTGTTATTCAAACAGATAATGTTTGCCAACTTCCTGAGTCGGTCTGATTTTTGGTATATGAGTAAGATCTGCATCCCCATCCATCTCAGATACTGTTACTCGTCTTAAAGGGTCCACTCAGGTTCAGGTCTTTGACCTGGTTCTTTAGGCTGTCAACAAGGCTTTCCTGGCAAGTGTGTAGAGCTGTTCCCAAAAATATACCACCCGACAGGAGAGAAACTGGGGGGCACTATAGATGGCATTTGAGGTGGCTACGCAAGGGTACGATTCAACTGATGTGGGTAAGTGTTTGGTTGAAAGTACTTTGTGTATCCGTCTATGAATACAATAGCAAGAACAGTGTATGGATGCAATTCCATCCATTGGTGTACCCATGTGTGGAACAAAATCACAGCACTTATGGCGGCCATATTAATTGATAAATCAAATTACAGTTTATGGCAAGAAGTGTGATCTATGAAAGCAAAATGATCTCTGAATGCAAAGGCAAATCCATTCTATGACAGTCAGTGTGTGAGTTCAATACAATCTATATGGTCTCAGGAGGATTGCGCAGGGGCAACATGCTCACCTTGGAAGCAAGACGACGAGGAGCAACGGGTACGTGCTTAGAAACCTCTGTGTATTGAGGCGTTATAAATGGCCAATTACAATAGCAGTCAACCAGTGTAATAACACAGTGTGGTGCACTACAATTTCCGAAAGAAATAAAGACAATCTGTGAGTGCACTAAGGTTCTGTGGGTGCAATAGTACCTATGGGGGCAACACAAATTGTGTACAATTATAGAACAGTGCACCGGGTAAAACAGTGTCTAAATACAATGGCAAAAGAGCTTATGAGTGCAATAACAGCCCAGATATGCAATACAGTTTATGGAGGAAATACAAAGAATGAGTGTAGGAGCAACTATCTGTGAATTAAACAGCAAGTCAATCTACGATGACAAGCAATACATATGGTGTTGTAACAACATGCAGGGCAAACACCTCTGTGAATGAAATCAATCTCTGGGTGCACCAACAGTGTGTGGATGCAGAAGCAATCCATGCCAACAAAGGCTGCTCTAAATGTAATGGAAAATTCCATCTAGGAGTGCAGCCAATAGGTGAGTCCAATATGTGGGTGTCAGATTTATGGAGAGAAAACTGCATGTGAGTGCAATAGAGAAATTAGTGTATGAGTGCAATTAGTCTAACATCTTTAGTAACTATCTATGGAGGTAAAAGCAATCTATGAATGCGATAGCAAAATCAATCGCTGGAGGTTGAGCTAGATAAGAATTCAGCAACCGATTATGGAAGTCAAACCAATCTCTGAATCCACTTACATAGTACTGATGCAGAAGCAAACTATGGAAGTAAAAGATGTCTGAGGTTTCTGGAAATGTCCTTTAAATCATGCAATTTTAAGCCATTTTAGGATTATTTGAAAAATGACCAGGCAATCCAGGTGGGGCCGACAAGGCCAGAACATATGTTGTTCCATAGAATTTCAAACTATCTTCAACACGACACAAAAAAACTGTCCATGCTAAATTGTGTAAAAGTGTAAAGAATGAGTTGAGGTCATCTGAAACCAGCAAGGAACCGACCGTCCCACAGGCACGTCAATCATTTTTGAAAGCCATCGCCCCACTTTTCTCAATGCAATTTGGAATTGAAGGATGAGGTGGTTCCATCGTAACCCAAAGGGGCCTGCTGTTCATACCTTCTGTAGGTGGTGAGGCCCAGTAGCTCCCTTGCCTCTGTGCAGTACACGCGCACACACTCGCTCTCTCCGCTCCCTCTGGCATCCTCACAAAGAACATCGCCTATAATTTCTTGAATACTGCCTGCTGGTAAGACAATCCACGTTTCTTTGAGAACTGGATCTCTAGGCCGGGGGAGGATGGGCCCTGCTCAGCCGAGCGCTCTAAAGGCTCTCGTGGCATAGTTTCACTTGCATTTTGGGATCTCGGTTAACCATCACCTTGCCAGTGACTGCCTGTCCCTTTGACAGTCCATCATGATCAGCCATCACATTCTTTGAGGTGGGCCTGAATAGCAACTTTTCTTGCTTGTGAGGGAACCGTGTACCCCAGCGTCTTGTGCCAGGGCTCGTTATGTTGCTCTTAGTACAGGCTTTCCAATAGGTGCGTGAGAGAACAGAACCCAGAAAGAGTGTGCAGGCTCTGCAAATGAGTGGCTACAGTCTTGGTAAATGCACTTTCTCAGGCGGCTGCAATCATTCTTACTCCCTGCCCTTTATTTCACTTTCAGCAAGCTTCTCTCCATCTTCCCGCTACATGGCACACTTTTATGCAAGAAAATGGTGCACTTGGCTTTGTGGGACACTTTGAGGCATCTCCACTCCACCTTTTATCTTTTCTGCTACTTATCTCATCAACCATCCTTTGAAAAAACCTTCTACAGACGGTGCTCCAGAAATACTTTTGAAGAGGGAGTATTTTTCTCCATATTTGTTGAAGTTGAGAGCCAAATGATTTTTTTAAGGGGGTAGAAAAGTGAATCCCGTTCCCAATATCTGTATTGTTTAGGTGAGTAAACATATGTTTTCCTCTAAAAACATTGAGTTTGTTGGTGCAGTAAAAAAATGGGCAGTAGTTCTGTTACCACCACTTTTTTGGTGGTAACTGAATTACTGCCACTTTCACTGCACCTATGAATTCTCAGGGGAGGATTTAACGCCAGCTTTACCTCCAAAAATGCCAGTGACACCCCCTTTACCACCACTCATAATCTTGTGGTAAAATCCACGGGACCTAGTGGCGGTAACAGTAAATGAGTTTGGTCATAAATAGGCAAATTTACTGCCAAACATGTAATGAGGCCAACTATATTTTTCCAATCCATACGTTACTTCAACTAGTATATCATGCAAAATCAAAATTAAAGCTGGTACTACTGATCTGAATATTTATTTGGAGTGGAGCTGTGTTGGAGGAGCAGAGGCCAGGTTAATATGTGTCTGTTTCCCAAACTGAAGAAGCCTCCACACCAACTACGTGTTGCCAATGTTGTGCTGTGTGTGAGTGTGGTTGGAAGTCTTTTGGAGACACTGGGGTAGACCTCTTAGAGAAAGGGCCATTGATTCTAGCCCGTGCACCCATGACTAAAGAAAGTCTGACAAACATTGTCCTTCACCTGAAAGGCATTGCCCTGAAAGACAAAAGCTTCAGTCCTCACTGGGCACAGCTGAGTGAGGTTTGTGATGGCTCTCAGCCTGCCAACTAAAATACAAAGGAAGCTCTTTCTCTAACCCAAAAAGTTAATGGGTCCAAGAAACGTTAGCACTTCACGCATGGTAATGAGTGTAGCCCCCAGCCAGCTCTTTATCTTCATCTGTCATTCCCTGGTCCTTCTTGCATACAGTGTGCAATGTAGCTATTTCTGCGAGAGAGGGGAAGGGGCTGTAGAGGAGCAGACGTGTACATCACTGTTAGACTCCTCCCCCTCACTGCTGCCATACTGGATGAATAACAGTACATCGTGCATGACACCAGGCATCATCCCAATACCGCATTGAGTGTATGACAGACATTATGCACTCAGACAACCGTATCGAATGTAGCCTTGTAGGTGCCGCCGAATATCGCAGAGTTGTAACGAAGATCTGAACGGTGAAATGTGATGTCATAGGGAGAAGATACAATGATGTACTGAAACAATATAAGAGTAATTAAGAATGAATATGCAATGGAAGAAATGAGAGTAAACATACATACAAGAAGAAACCATGTATACAGAGATAATAACCAGATGTTTAGTGAATGTATATACACAAACGCAAGGTAGATGAGCCAGATAGAAGCTGCTGCTGTAGAAAACATAACATGGGTGAAACGGCCATGTTGGAAAGATGGACGCCTGCTCTCAATAATAATAAGTGAATAGCTCGAAGGAGAGAGACCAGAGCTGTAGAGCTGACAGAGGCTGTACATACAAAGTCATGCATGACCAAAGAATAGCTGCTGTCCAGAGATCAAAGATGGCAGGCACAGTAAGAAGCTACTAAAGGGTACAAGGGGAGGTAACGAGGATAAGCAACATATGCAGGACATATTTCTCTTAGATTAAAAAATTAGGAAACATTTACGAGTGCCGAGTATTGACAATAAAAGATGTAGAAAAGCTTATGTGAGATGGAACAACCAAGTCTCCAGAGGCTGAAGAGTATAATGACACCTGAGATAATTGAATTAAATAGCACTAAATAAGAGGTGAAATGGACAAAATCATGGTCTCCTCACACGTGATTCAAGAATTCGAAAACAAGGCATATTCATTAAGCTCCAGATGAAGATAGTGGTGTACCTACACTCCCTTAAAAGTCCCAGAGAAGAGAACAACCAGCAAGGTCAACTACAACGAAGAAGCCTTGGCTCAAGAGAAATGGTAGACTAATTGGGTAAGTAGGTAGTAGTCTGACGTTCTCTGCATCCGAGTTTTGTTTTGCATACATGCTGTCAGTAAGCGGAGTTTCCAAGGTTGGGAGGGGATGGCAACATATCACGAGGGCCTATGCAACAATGAGCATACAATGTTGCAGGGGCCGATCTGCTACTATTATACTGATATAATCTGTATTATACATAGTTAGAGGGAAGTTTGGGCCTTGGCTCCCAGAGAGGAGCAGCCAATGAAGTAACTAACACTTATAGGCTCTACGTAAATATATTCCTGTTTTGCCTTCCTTTTTTCTCAGTCATTTAAAGATATATTTTTTTACTTAAGGGGTTCCACTCTGCACTTAAAAAAAAAGGCTGGAATGCAATGTGCTTTTTCTTGGAACACAAGAATTCATTTACAGGAATACATCATGTTAGCGTTTCTGTAACATTCTTCTTGTCTGCCAAGTCTTCACTGGAAACCACCAGAGTAGGAGACAGTTACTCACCAATGGGAACAGGCTGAAGGAAACACTTCTGCTTCGGTCAGCCCAGCCAGCCGGAGTACAAAGTGAAAAGTGACTTTCTCTTTCTGTCTTTGTGATGTCTTTCCCTCAAAATGTAATCCGGTATTTTTCCATAGATCTTTACAGTCAGTGGAACCCCACAGCTGCACGTCCATTGCAGCTACTGGACTCCACTGAATTTGCTAATAATCTCTGGTTTCCCATGAGAAGCCAACAGACTTTGCTCTCTGCTGCTAAAAGAATGCAAAACAAGCTTTGTCTGAACACATAAACAAGCTGTCTTTCCATGGCTCCAGCAAAACGCACGTTGTGCTCAGAAATAGGCTTCTCTTTAACCGTGAAATCTAATGTTCACTGGTGTTCCCCGAATGCCTCTCATCTTGACTCCATATTTGAATCAAAGCTAATACATTTTTAACCAATCCCTGAACCTGATAGGTTTTATTATTTGCCACCTAAGATGATGTCATAGTTGACGCATCCTGAGGTATAAAGCCTTTGTGTAACCAATTTGCTTTGTGAGTGTGTGGACTACAAACTGTTTTTCGCCAGATTGCCCTACTTTATTGAACTGATAATAAAGTAGTACTTTGCCATTTTCTTTGAGTCTGTCTGGCCATTTGCGTCCAAGACTGTTTATTATGGTGATCCCATTCTGCGCATAGATATGCCCAAAACATACTACTGCACAGGGCAATGTGCCAGGCAGGGGTGGGCTGGCAAACTGTTAAACAGTCATTGCCATTAGCCACTGCCCTTTGCCAGCTATCTGGGCAAGACTGCCCAAGGGGGCATCGGATCTATAGAAAAGCCTCTGTCACATGGTTTACCAAATTGATTGCCAGGAGCACACAGGATGATGAGAGAGCTGGAAAAGAGGAAACGAGGAACAACTGAAGTCAATTATAAAGTTAATCAAATTTCACAATGGCGAATTGATGTATACTGCTAGCAGGATCAGGTGTCAAAAGTCACAGGAGGAAGAGGAGATGAATCTTAGTGCTACCTCGACCAGGTTTCCCACTGAGCACCCTATCAGATGCAGGTAGCACAGAGAATGCTGGGAAAGGATTGGGGCAGGCTGGACCACAGCAGCAAAAGAGCAAACGTTGGCGCCCTAGTGATTAATGTTAATGAACAAACTCAATTTAATTTCAAACAGAATCAATGCTCTGTGTTGCCAGCAGAATTGGGGGTCCAGAAAGTCAGAGAGGCACAGGAGGAAATGAGGCCTCACTTGGTCCAGGTCACATGTTCTGCTGATTAACCATTTGGAGGCTAGAGCATGATGGGATAGGATTGTGGAAGGCTGGGTGATGGCAGCAAGGAAGAAAAGGCTTCCCGCCAAATGATTAAAGTGCTTTTTAAAGTGAACTTGATTTCTCAGCGGTGTCTCGCTGTCTGCTGGTTCCTGGACCAGGACCCTACCTAGACCACCCAGCTAGTGTCATCTGAGTGCAACAGTAAAAGGCCGAAGTCCTAGTGAGGTGTATGATCACAGCATTCTTCACTGTTGTTACCTTTATAGGGTGGTTTGCGTCACGTGTTCTATAGAGTCCATCTTGCGCATTGAGGAGGGGAAGTATGGTACTGGATACAGGGATAATCACCTGTGAGCAGGCTGCACCTGATCTCACAGATTAACCACTGTCTCATAAACAATAGACACATCACTGCAAAGACAATACTGCATACACGTAGCAAAAGAGAAAAGTACTCTACAAGGCCATGAAGGGGCATATGTACCCATGAGTAAATTAGCATGGGCAGAGCGTAAATAGAAATGCAGCAATATGTAGGGGTTTAGTCTTAACCCTTCCTTTCCCTCCTCTGGGAGTGCGCTCTCGGTTCCACAAAGCTGACGCACTTTAGATGTTGCTGTTGCAAAGGCAGAAACTGAAGAATGATGGGGATAGAATATAGAACGGAGATTCAAATGTTCAGGCAGTTGTAGCTTTTCTGACATCACAGTGGCGCAAATACCCCCAGTACATGAATGGCTTAGTCCCTAGACAGAGTGGACACAGTGCTGGGCAAGACGACCAAGACCTGGAGGGGCAATACAAGAGTGTTGCATCAGTAAAAGGATGGGCAGCCCCTACATCTTGAGGTGGCATTGCAGCCTCTGACTCAAGATGCGCATGGAGGGTGCCCACTGAGGAAGGGCCGCTGTGTAATATTCTGTCAAGACTCCGACATATCACGCAACACCGGAAACAGCCAGCGAGGCAAAAAAAGAAAGATTGGTCACCACAAAACGCCCCACAGTCTCCGGGGAAATATCCAAATCCAGTCACAGTGAATTTTGAGCAAGAGAAACAAGGTTCCAGTTTCTGCGGAAAATATATACACTGCAACCCACCTTTTGGGCCGCCTCTTCCCAAAACCCAAACAGTCTTTCGACTGGGAATGAACAGTTCCTAATCCTTGGTCTTCTTTGGTCCTAAACATCGGATAATGGGATCATACCAAAATACAACAGTCTTACTGTCTTTGCCAGGTGGCTGGATGCTCAGATCTCTAATGGTAGGCACCCCAGACCGGGTGGCGTGACAACTTCAGGCGGCAACGTTGATCCATAGGGAGAAAAGAAATACACCGGGACACCTCTTGGGGGGACTAAAACAGCCCCTCTCCCTCGCATCTGCTGGACTGTTGCCTGTTCTTCACAGGCCCTGTAAAGAGCAGCCATAATCTCGGTCCTACAGCTCTGATAGTCTCCTCAGCTCTCCCAGGCTCTCTATCTCTCTCTGGGATTCTCCTGCTTCCTCATACGGAGTCCTCAGCCGTTCCGAGGTATTCGATGGAAAACTCAATCCATGAGGCTAGCAATTGCTTCAGGGAAAGCCCTACCTCTTCAATCACTGACAGTAGAAAGTGCCAGAAATGAATGATCAGTGGGAACAATATATGTCTGCCTCCCCTGTCTAGAGTGTTACAGCCTTAGTCCTCCCTCACTCTATGTCTAGGAACCTGTGGAGGATAAGACCAGGAGCAAAATTATTACAGGTGCCCACCAAGGATCACATTCTGGCATGGGGGTGTATTGGCTCCACTGGTGTTGCAATCTATCAAAATATTATCATTACAAAAGCTGCTTCCCCTGAGTGTCATATGCAGGACAAGCATGGCAACCTCTTATTTTTATTTTTAGGAGGAAGGTAATGCTCCTGGGGCCATGCTTAGGAGGGGCAGCACCCCAGGGTTTCTCCCAGCCCCCTTGGCTTGCCTAGAGTCATTGGGCACGGCCACAGTTGCCACCCAATATATGTGTTGCTTTTGGTATAATGGAAGCAAATCAGTTAGGCCCAGGCTGAGACCATCTTCATGGGGTCTCCCCTTGTCTCCCATGGTCAGCTCAGTATCCGATGGTTGCACTATGGGCCTCACAGCATTACTGAGGCCAGGGAGCTCGGCAGCACAGTGCTGCTGACTTTGTCCTGCATAGTATGTGCTGCTCAACCCCGACTTTGCCTTTTGCAACCACTGGTTCTGGTGTGCACCGTCTGAGCGCTGCTCGCTGTTGCAGCTGTGGGCCCGCGCCACACTCGTGTGCAGCCCCCACCCTGTGCTCTCGCTTGCCACAATGCCCTCTCAGGCCTCCAGGAGGCTGGAAGTGTGCCGTAGAAAGTATGACGTCCAGTTGTGTCTCGGGGAGGGTTCTGTTCACCGCAGGGCGTCCTCCTACATATGCGTGCGTTTGCCAATCGTGCAAGCAACCTGGGAAATACAGCTGGGGGAGAAGGGTGTGGGGGAATGGCTGAAGCTAGTGCTCACATAATAGCATTCACACACTTAGAATTCTCTTCACCGTTGGATAAAACATATCACACCTTTTCATTAAATGTCTCATAAACTGCATGTATTCACTTCTCTCCACTGTGCTGTACAATGATTCATTCGGAGAGTGTAGCCAGCCCCCATAGTTGTCGCTTAGGAGTAACTTCGTGTTAATCTTGAAAGTGTGAAAGTGTAGGTTTGGCAGCTTTGAGTCAGCTCATACTTTGCTTCGCCTGCTGAGGATAAACGGATCTTTGTATGCACTAATACCGCTTTAACAACATTCAGAGCCGTCGTCTTGTTTTCAGAATTATCAGTTGTTTTAAGAGTGAAAGTAAGCACAGCACCTACCCATGGGGCAAAAGAAGTTTCTGACGTTTACCCTCCTCTGCTGCCTCAGCCAATGGTAATTGGTATATGGTATTTCCTTTTAAACTCTTCTTTGTGCTTCCTAGTTAGAATGATTATTCTTCAAAGGTATTCACATCTCAGCTGACCATGTTATTTTGTACGAGTCCAGTTAACAGCACGCAGCACTGTCATTTTCCTCGCCCCTCTTTTATGTCACTGCCCCCCTGTGCTTCCTGGAACCAAGGGAAAGTCTTGTGCATCTGCCTTCAAACTCTGTCGCTCCTGCAGAACGTCACCACACCAGTATCTTCTCCTTGGGTAAGGAAGAACATTCTGAGTACTACAGATAAATACCATGCGACCATGGGGGACCCCTGTGTTCACCCATGCCTTGAGCTAGTCGCAGGGTCCGCCTACCATCGAGGAGAGAGAGCTATGCTACGGCCCATTTCATGGGGGCATCACAGCTTGTTTATGAGAAGAAACCTCAATAGTCCAAAGCCACTAGACTACTGGCGGCCATTTTAGGAAGCTCTGTGTTCCTTCACCCATCCACAGATATATGTGGGGAGCATAGAAAGTTGGTACTTTAAAAAGGCCCCCTTTCTTTCTGTAATTATAAAAGAACCCGGTCTGCTCGCACTTTAAAGAAGTTGAGGAATGAATACTCCAGCTTTTTAAAATCACTTGCAATTTTACTAACTCATTATACCTAATTCCCCCCTTGACCTCCCCTCTCCACCCTCCTGACTATTCTGCTGTCTCCGACTCTCGGACACAACCAGTCACCAAAACCAGATGAGTATTCAGTAAAAGCATGAAGGTGTGTGAGCAAGGAACGTGTAGTGGTTACAAAAAAGCTAAACAGGTTTGGGCCCTGTCTGCTTTATTAGAAAACCTCACCAAGTGTGTTTGTGATATCAGTACAACAACTGTGTACATGTTGCACATGAATGGGGCCAGTGCACACCCCTAGCACCTACCTACTTACACATCGAAGTTGCTAGTCTGCTCTCCCACCTGTAGAAAAGCACAACCGACTGATTGCTCGCATTGAGTGGGCTGATGGCCTCTCAAAGAGATAAGGGTATCCAGAGAGTTGTCAAGCCCCCCCAAGCAGTTGGCCTTTTGATTATAAGACATGCCTATTTCAGGCTTACAGAGACCATGTAGAAAAGACCTCCCTTGATGGAGACATATTTAGGGCCTGAGTCTCTACACAGTGAACTGGAGCTATCAGAAAAAAACAGGATCACACATCAATTTTGTGTGATGAGAGAGAATTCTTTATTGTTGACTTGAACGACAGTAAAAACATAAAACCAACTCCTATATGTATCGGAAATTGACAGCTTTAACTTGACCGCCCACCAGAACCCTCTCCCTTATAGGCTATTAGTCACCTGGCAAATTCGAAACCTCAGAACATTCTAGAAATCATCATTAGACCAGAAATATCCTCCCTAACGCCAATGAAATACATCATTTCTTTCAATTAGTCCTTTCTCTATATCAAATGCTGGTTATCATGCCAAATGACGAGCCCTTTCCCATCCCAGTGTTGTCATTTGTGCTGTGTGAGCTACCCTTTGTCCATATCTGACCTAACCAGTTTATGCAGTCACTTGAGTCTCAATGTCCTTGGATGTAGTTTCTGCAAAACAGCACTTTTTCCAGTCCTACTTTATAAGCGTGATCGGGGAGTGTGCTAGGAAAAGAAGCTAAGCCAACTTTGATAAACATTTGTAGCATCACAAAAGTAGCTAGAAGGACAGAAATAATGCAAGGGCTTTACTAATGAGGTGTCACTGGCAGTGTGCATTACATTTTTTTACTTTTTATGTATCCATTTGCTTTCTTTATTTCATTTCATTTTTCCTTTCTCCTACCAGAATAGCATATTTAGGGTCTAATTTTCAGAAACTGGAGGAAATCAGGAGTGCCTGTAAGAATGTCACTTTTGCATTTGCTGCCTTATTCTCAAAGTTTAGAATGTATGAAAATCTGGAGATACCGGGAGACTCTTCGGGATGCTCAAAGAGTTTCGCAAAGATTTGCTCAGGTGCATCTCAGAGATGCTCCAGTCATCTCTGGATGTACTCATATTGTTGGCATTGAGAATCGGGTATAAGATAGCAGAGGGAAATTTGAGGTTCCCGGGTGTATCGCAGATTTGCTCGTGTGCAAATGTTTGAAAATCAGGCCCTTGTAAACTATCTGTCGCAGGAGGAACCAGTGCTTGGTAGCTTCCAACCCCTGGATAAAGCCAGCCTGTAGGGTGAAAGTGTAGAGTTATTTTGCCACACCTTAAGCCATGTTGAAAGAACCTGGAACATAAACATTTGCATTGCCATATCAGAAGGTGATAGGCTTATACAACATTGGGCTGAGTGGACATCCTTTTTTTCTATTTTTATTTTTAAATAAGAACACTAATGGCCGATCCCTGGTTTCATAGAACACAATGGCCCTATATGAATCAATGGGTATGTAATCAGGAACCAGTCTTGATGGGATTTCTGGCTGGCTAGAAACTGGGCTACCTCAGTTGGAGATTTTGATTGAGATTCCCCTGACATCAGGATTTGTTGGGTAGGATTCACCTTTTGCTACTTCTAGCCTCACCCTCTTTAGAGACATTCCCAAATAAAGTCCTCCAGAGCTCCCTCTGTGTGATGTTATCCAGAAAGGCCTGATGAACAATATCTCCACTACCAGCAATGTGTTGTCTGGAGATACCCGATGAACAGTAACTCCACTACCAGCAATGTGTTGTCTGGAAATACCTGATGAACAATATCTCCACTACCAGCAATGTGTTGTCTGGAAATACCTGATGAAAAATATCTCCACTACCAGCAATGTTTGTCTGGAAATACCCGATGAACAATATCTCCACTACCAGCAATGTGTTGTCTGGAAATACCCGATGAACAATATCTCCACTACCAGCAATGTTTGTCTGGAAATACCCGATGAACAATATCTCCACTACCAGCAATGTGTTGTCTGGAGATACCCGATGAACAATATCTTCACTACCAGCAATGTGTTGTCTGGAAATACCCGATGAACAATATCTCCACTGCCAGCAATCGGCCAGGATGTCCCACTAGCTTTTTCCTCTCACGGCTTCCTTAAGTTTTCTCAGGCGTTGCCACCCCATTCTGCTCTGGCCCTGCCCATCATTTCTCTCTATCTTGCCCTGACAGCTGGTGCATAAAGGTACTTACTGCAAAACATGATATTTAGGTCCAACCCTTGGGACCCATGTTGAAGTTTCAGGGTGCATTTATGGTACCATGGCCCACCTTTTAGAGGAAAATGAGCTAACCCCTAACAGCGAGTACTTCACCCATGCCTCTGCAGTGAGGACACAGGTCACCGGATCCAGGCTGGATAAAGAAATCATTTGACTTAGTACAGCCAATTGGAAAACTTTACTGTATGCCATGTCTTCAGCATTACTAACACGTTATGTCCAGAATCAGTCCTTTTGATGATCACCATATCTTGCAGTGAGAGCAGCACCTGAGGCGAAACAGAGAAGGTTCACTACTCTTAGAGAAGCCCTAGTCGCATAAACTGGACAGTCAAAGCTGTCAGTCACCGTTCAGCCATTCAGGAAGAAAATTGGCAGGTAATTAAGCCCCCCTGCATAGCTTTGCATGGGCCATTTCTACTCTTGGCAGGGAGTTTCAGTCCCCGCAGCCTCCACTCTACATTCTCTAGCGTCACTTTGACACTTTCCCCTTTACCCGGTATGAGAAGTACATTTAGGAGGAAATGAGGTGACTAATAGTGCGGTTTTAGAGGAAGGGCACTGTAAATTCAACCAGTCCGCAGTGTTATCATCAACCTTGCTTGGGAGGACTGCATATGGCTACCACTGGGCGCCTTTCACTGCAGGTACGAGGCATGAGGCATAGCCCGGTACAGATGGAAAGTCTTCTGACCATTTACTTTGTAGCACGCTTACATCCATCGCTTATCCCCACCCGGTCTGCCAGTGCTGGTATTCCCACAGGTTCGGGACAGAGCTGCATTCCATGGAGTGATGCTAACTGGGGACGCTACTTCCACTTGACATGTAGGCACTGCTGTGAGTGGGAGTTGTCAGTCCAACTCAACTACAGAGGAAGAACTGGGATGGCAAGCTTCATTCTAAATCAATCTAGGTACTGGCTGCTGCCACAGGGCGCCGCCTTCTTTAGGAAAGAAGAAAGACATGTTTACCAAACACATTCTGTGCATTATGTTTTGTTGTGTTTCGTTATATAATATTATTTGGTATTATATAACAAACTCTGTCAGTGCATGCCTTCTTGGTATGTTGGATCTTGTAAGAGAAGTGGGACCTTGGGGTGGTTAGCGGGTTAGTAGGATGAGCACGCTTTTTGTGAAAGTGGTGATGCGAGGCAGATCAGAGCAAAACATGCTCTTCTGTGGATAAGTATCCACATATTGGGAAAGGTGTGGTGATGTGTGGTGCTACACTGGCAATGCGAGGCAGATCAGAGGAACAGTGCAGGTGTCTCTGTGTTAACAAATGTGGGGTGATGTTTTTGTGAGTCTGCGTGTGTGTTGTTGTGTCCCCACCAGGTTGGGTTCATTGATGCTTCTAGGCACATTTGGCCATCATATAGGCTAGTGTCAATGTAAGCATAGGTAGCCTTTGGCTTGTGTTGGCCAGCGTGTAGTGTAAAGGTTAAGTAGAAGATGAGGCTGTAGGGTCCATGTGGGACCTTGCTGTATTTTTAGGGCTGAGTGGCCTGGGGTCGGTGATGGGTTGTAGTTTAAGGGTGCATATCTGCTGGTTGATATTGATATTGATGTTTCATTTGTATCACGCTCGTACACAAGTGTTTCAGAGCGCGAAGAGGCAAGGGAGGGGAACAAGGGAAATCAAAACAACAATCTTATTAGGCCCAGTAACATTGAGAACGCGCAAGTGCATGGGAGAGGGAAAGGGGAAAGTGCATAGGAGGGGGGGATAAGTGGAAAGTGCTGAGCAAAGGAATAAAAAATAAATAATAACTAAATAAATAAATACAAAAGCAACAAACAGTGGTAGTGTAGCCAGCAAGTGGCAAGTGCTAGGTTTAAGGTAACAGGCAGGGTGTGTCAGATAAGTGCAGAAAAAAGGGGGGGGACTGTAGGGTTACAGATACACTCCCCAGTGCAAGGGATTGCCCAGAGGGCGTGCGGGTGGATGGCAGGGTGAGCAGGTACCTGGGCCCGAAAGTCAGTGTGTAACCAGGTGCACAAAGCCGAGACAGAACAGATCAACAAGGGAGTGGAGAAGCGAAGGCAGAAGTAAAGAGGAACATCTTAAGGTGCTTCCGGAACCGGAGATGGTTCTCCTCAAGTTTCAGAGTGGCAAGGTGGCAGGGAGCATGTTCCAGAGGGATGCCCCATCCGAAGACAGAGGTCTACCCCCAGCTTGTTTCTTGGAAAAAAGACTGACCCTGAGGGAGTTAAAGGTGGAGGACCAAAGAGATTGGGAGGGAAGGTATCTACAGAGGGACAGCTGATGGTATTTAGGACCCAGGCCCCAAAAAGCCTTATGGTCAATGCAAAGGGTCTTGAATTTAATCCTTGCAGCCACTGGAAGCCAATGGAGAGATTTCAGGGCTGGAGTGATACGATCCAAGGGCTTGAAGCCAAGGATAAGTCTTGCAATCCTGTTCTGGAAAAGTTGCAAGAGGAGGAGAGTAGAAGCAGGTAGATTTAGAAAGAGGCTGTTGCAATAGTCCCACTTAGAGAGAACCAGGGCTCGAGAGACAGTGAGCTTCTGGGGGAAGAAGAGGAAAGGCAGAATACCTCTGAGGAGGTGCAGTAGGAAGTTTGACTTTTTAGAGACATCAGAGATGTGGCCAGAGAAGGAAAGTGTGCAGTCAAATATGACCCTGAGGTTCTTAGCCTCGCAAGTGGGGGCAGGAGTGTCAGGGCTGGACATGTTAATAGCATCTGGGGTCCACTACCAATCGGTAATAGGCAGCTTTATGCTGCTAAACCCCTGCTGAAGCCTTCCACATTCTATTCAAGGAGGCTATTCCATCCTTTGCAGGCAGAATGCCCAGGGACAAAGGAGAACCAGAGAACTACACCTCCCAGCAGGCCAAGCGCTCCACGGGCATGCTGGCAAGGGAAGAGCCACACCCAATGCTATGCGCATGCGAGGGCCGCGCCCGTGTAAACCTGCTTGCCATCCGGCTCACGGGCAGAGCAGATGTCTCCAGCAGAGCTCCTGCACGGCACGCCTATGCAGGGCAACAACCCGCCTGAACACCTCCCAGGCCCCGCGGCACCACCATGCAGATAAGTGGAGAGTTTATGCTACGTGGGAAGAACGTAGATTTAACCATTTGATGATCGCATGGGGGCATGATTTGTACACGGTTAAGACCGCAATGAGGGGCCGACACTAACCACATGACCGCTCGCATATGGGAGTGACTGAATGCTGAGAACCTAACCCAGCCCAGCCAGGGGTTAAAGCAACCAGAGGCTTTGTGGTCTCTGTGTGAGCAACGGAGGATCATGTTTGGTGAACAAACGTGTTATAAGTTGGGAGTGGTTCAACTCCTGGCCGTGTGCATTCCGAAAGCTATTGGAAGGACACATGTGACTAAACAAGCTGCATTACAACCTACGCACCCGCTGCCCCGTCTTACTTTTGTTTTGGTATTTTCCAGCGGAACACGTATTGAACACTCAGAACTTTCCTGACCGGCATGAGGAGTGTGGGACAGCAAATCGCAACTAAGTGTTTTATATTGTTTTCACGTGCACAAACTCAGTATATGTTTTACTTTCACATACTGGTAGCCTAGTAGCATTTCTATTGTACTATTTGCATGGTAATCATAGCTGGTGATTATTAGTGTGTGTGAATCAGTGCTGGGGGACTTTGGAGTAGTGCTACTGGTCTCTGTTGGAGCTTGAGGTGAACGCTCCTAACAGAGTATGTGTTCTTGGTTCCAGAGCCCCAGCAAAGGCTCCTATTGGTTATACTTGGTTGAAGCTCCAATATAAAGGCTTCCTACGAGTTTGGGCACATAATGCCTGTATGTGATGTGTGTTGAGTGACAGGACAGAGTATGATGCCATGCACAAGGAGGCCAGCAGCAGGAGCTGAGGAGCATGTTACCCTAAACACCCTCAACACATCCACAACCTCTCTCTAACCCTCTTTCCGGTTATCCTGCATTCCTCTACCCATCCAATCCACGGACCCTAGCCCTCTTTCCCCAGGGGGTTGCAGTAAACCTGTGGTTTTTACCAGTCCCAGGTGCCAAGACCCAACGGGTAGGCAGGAGTTTGTGCTGCTTCTGCACCAGTCAAGATTGCAGACCTGACAGAATAGCAAGCCCACGTATATTCAGGCACCCAGGCAGCACGACAAGCCATGACGGATGGAAGAACACCGGGATCACGTGAAGGCTGTCCTACAGAGGCTAAGAGAACATCAGCTATAAGCAAAACTAGAAAAGTGTGAGTTTCATAGGTCAACAGTTGAGTTTTTGGGATTCATACTGTCGCCCCAGGGTGTGACAATGGACAAACGAAAAGTACAAGCCATCATAGACTGGCCATCACCCATCTCAGTGAAAGAGGTACAAACTCTGTTAGGGTTTGCCAACTTCTACAGATGTTTCATAGAGGGTTTTGCACAGAAGGTCCATCCAATAACTCGCCTATTCAAGAAAGGCATACCATTCAAGTGGGACGCAGCAGCAGAAGAAGGATACCAGGCACTAAAAGAGGGATTCACCACAGCACCTGTGCTGGTGCATCCTGACCCAGTCAGACCGTTGGTGTTGGAAACAGACGCATCCAGTTATGCTACTGGGGCTATTCTATCGCAACGAGATGACCATGGACAACTGCATCCTGTGGCCTACTACTCAAGAACATTATTGCCCGCAGAACAAAATTACATCATAGCCGACAGAGAACTCCTGCCATTCAAAGCCGTCTTTAGTGAATGGCGCCATTATCTGATGGGTGCGCGACATACTATTACGATATTCACCGATCACCGGAACTTGCAATTCTTGAAGACAGCCAAAGCGTTGAGTCCTCGCCAGTTGCGGTGGGCAATGTATTTCTCTGAATTTGACTTTGTGATTACATATCGGCCCGGGGCGGAGAACAGGAAAGCGGACATCCTGTCCCGCTATCCAGAACAAAACACGGAACAGGTAGAGAATCCAATGGGACCAAGACCCATCGTTGAACCTACCCTACACGTGTCATCGGAAGCGTAGTAGTGGACGACATGTTCGAAGACATCAGGAAAGCCATGTTGGCACAAGAAATAGTGCACTGGCAGTCACAAGACAAGGATCAGACTGTGAAGGAAGGACTACCATTCTACAAGACTAGTCTATGGGCCTCATCACGAGTTGGGCGGTAACGCCGGCGCTATTAGCGCCGGCGCTAATAGCCCTACCGCCAAACCCCCCGGTGCTATTAGCGCCAGATCATGTGTTTGGCGGAAGGGTTATTTCCCATTCCCCATTGGGCCCATTCGGGAATTCCTCATTCCCCATTGGGCCCAATGGGGAAAATTTGCGCTATTACTGCCGGCGGATTTCCCGCCAGTGTTAATAGCGCCAAAAATCAGCACATTTGTCACAGATTTCCCCCCAGCTCAGAGCTGGCGGGAAATCCGCCAAGACCATGATCAGGCAGACCCTTAAATGCAGCGGTCATAGCGCTACTGCCGCATTTAAGGGTTACCGCCAGACTCGTGATGAGGCCCTATATGTGCCTACAGCTCAATTGCAACAGAAAGCACTCTGTTGGTGTCATAATTCTCCCTTTGTGGGGCACCTGGGGGCAGCTAAGACTCTTGAACTTCTAACTAGGCACTTCTGGTGGCCCCACATGACCCAGGATGTACGGCATTACATGACCCACTGTGAGAATTGTCTAAGGAACAAATCGGAGCATCAAAAACCAGCCGGCAAACTGCAACCATTACCCACACCGCCTAGGCCTTGGCACACAATCTCTCTCTACCTGATTGTTGAACTTACCGTGAGTCAAGGGTTTCCGTCTATTCTAGTGGTCGTGGACTACTTCACAAAAATGGGACACTTCATACCATGCAAGGGCACACCCTCCACTGGCGTGTTAGGTGACTTGTTCTTGCAGAACATAATTCAATTACACGGAATACCACAGTGTATCATCTCAGACAGGGGTCCACAGTTTACTTCGCATTTCTGGAAAGCCTTCTGCAAGACAGTGAGGATCGAAGTAGGCCTGTCCACCAGCTACCACCCAGAGACGGATGGACAGACTGAATGTCTAAACCAGACCTTGGAACAGTATTTACACTGTATGAAGCACGACAAAGAGGAGTCCTGGGCCGATGTCATCTGGCTGGCAGAGTTCGCCTATAACAACACAGTCCATTCCTCAACAGAGGTAACACCATTTTCCGGTACATATGGGTGGCAGCCACGCTTTCAGCCTCTGCAGCGGATTGAGACCCCTACAGTCCAAGCATTTGGAGAGTGAAAGAAACAACTTGGGAATACCTGACGTATTATCCAATGCAACCTGTCTGAAGCAAAACTGACCTACAAACAATACGCTGACAAGAGACGCTGACCAAGTCCCTCTTACCAAATTGGCGATACAGTACGGTTGTCCACACGTAATCTACACTTGCAGGGCCCCAGAAAATTTCAACCTAGACACATTGGTCCATTCCCAATTGAGGCAGTGGTCAACCCTGTAGCAGTGCGAATGACCCAACCCCAGCATATGCACATCCATCCAGTGTTTCATGTGGCTTTACTGAAGGCAGCCCCTCAGTCCATAAAGTCAAAGACACCTTCACCCATCTTAATAGATGGGCACCCCGAATATGAATTCAAAGCCATCTTAGACTTGTGTGTCAAGCAACAAAAACTATGGTATTTGGTAGACTGGAAAGGGTACGGCCCGGAAGAACAATCATGAGAACCCACTTCACATGTACATGCTCCTCGGCTCCTTCGCCGATTCCACCATAATTACTCCACAAAACCAGGGCATGCGAGAGGGAAGGGGAGTACTGTCATGGCTGGGCATGTTAATAGCATCTGTGGTCCACTTCCAATCTGTAATAGGCAGCTTTATGCTGCTAAACCACAGCTTAATCCTTCCACATGCTATTCAAGGAGGCTATTCCATCCTTGTTGCAGGCAATACGGCCAGGGACAAAGGAGAAACAGAGAACTACACCTCCCAGCAGACCGTGCACTCCACATGCCTGCTGGCAAGGGAAGAGCCTCATCCAATGCTACGTGCATGCGCGGGCCACGCCCGTGTGAACTTGCTTGCTGTTCCGGCTCACGGAGAGGGCAGACACTAACCGCATGACAGCTTGCATATGGAAGTGACTGAACGTCGAGAACCTAACCCAGCCCAGCCACTGTTGAAAGCAACCCCAGGACATGTGGTCTCTGTGTTAGCAACGGAGGATCACGTTTGGCGAACAAACGTGCTAGAACTTCGGAGTGGTTCAACTCTGCGCCGTGTGCATTCCGAAGGCTATCGGAAGGATGCATGTGACTAAACAAGCTGCATTACACCCTACGCATCCGCTGCCCCATCTTACTTTTGTTTTGGTATTTTCCAGCGGAACACATATTGAACACTCAGAACTTTCCAGACCACCCATGAGGAGCATGGGACAGCAAACCACAGCTAAGTGTTTTATATTGTATTCACTTGCACAAACTCAGTGTATGTTTTTAGTTTCACGTACTGCTAGCCTAGTAGCGTTTCTAGTGCACTATTTGCATGCTAATCATAGCTGGTGATTCTTAGTGTGTGTGAATCAGTGCTGGGACACTTTGGAGTAGTGCTACTGGTCTCTGTTGGAGCTTGTGGTGAACGCTCCTAACAGAGCACCAGGAAAAGGCTCCTATTGGTTATACTTGGTTGAAGCTCCAATACAAAGGCTTCCTACGAGTTTGGGCACATAATGCTTGTATGTGATGTGTGTTGTTTGACAGGGCAGAGTATGATACCACGCACAAGGATGCCAGCAGCAGGAGCTGAGGAGCATGTTACCCTAAACACCCCCAACCCATCCACAACCTCTCCCTAACCCTCTTTCCGGTTATCCTGCATTCCTCTACCCATCCAATCCACGGACCATAACCCTCTTTCCCCGGCTGATTGCGGTAAACCTGCGGTTCATACTAGTCCCAGGTGCCAAGACCCAACGGGGAGGCCGGAGTTTGTGCAGCCTCTGCACCAGCCAAGATTGCAGACCTGATAAGGAGGAAGGCCAAGGGAGGCAGGCCAGAGAGTGACTGGAAAGAGTGTGAAGGTGTGCTGATGTGGAGGATCCCTTTCTTGCTGGCGTTCAGGCAGAGATCATTAGTGGCACACCAGTCCTGAATGGCAGATCGGCAATCAGAGATGAGAGAAGGAGAATAGGTGGCCGAGGGAAGCCTGAAAATGAGTTCAATGTCATCTGCAAAGCACTGAAAATTGGAACAGAAAATGGCAATGCAGTGGGCGAGAGTTGCCAGGTATTGGTTGAAAAGCTAGGGAGAGAGGTTAGACCCCTGGGGAACACCGCAGGTAGAAAGGGAGATAGATGAAAGGAAGGACCCACAGCCTGATCGGTGATACCTAGGTTGTCACAGAGACGGTTGCGCAGGATGGTATGATTGACCGTGTTGAAGGTAGAATAGATATCAAGTAGGATGAGGACAGAGAGGATGTTAGAATCATCGTTGGAGAACAGATCTTCAGAGATTTTCAGTAGAGCAGTTTCCATGCTTCTGACAGCTCTAAAGACAGACTGATGATCGTGGAGACAACCAACGGAATCAGAGTGAAGGTTAAACTGCAAGATGGCCATCTTTTCCAGGAGTTTGCTGAGAAAAGGAGTGATGGAGATTGGGCGATAGTTAGCCGGGCAAGAAGGGTCAGCTGTACGTTTCTTGAGAAGAGGGTGAACAAGAGAGTGCTTGAGAGGGGACGGGAAGACTCCTGAGGGGATGGAAAGGTTAGTTATTGTTGATTTTATTATTCATAACATTTATGAAATGCCCAGACCCAAGGGTATCGCAGCGTTAGTTCAGTATAAGCAGATAATTGTGAGATACATGGGGGGTAGGTGGAACAGGAAATAGGAGAGTTAATCGTATTTGTTGAAAAGCCAGGACTTGACTAGTTTCTTGAAGATGATGTAAGAGGTTTTGTCCCTGATGGAAGGTGGCAGGGAATTCCAGAGTGAGTGGGCAATGACAGCAAAGCTGACCCCTCATGCTCTGGCCTTTTTGAATCTGGGTGTAGCCAATAATGTGCTCTGTGAGGATCAGAGAGCTTGTGCATGTTGTTTCAGCGAGAGGCTCTTGTTCAGTTAGGTGAGACTGCATTATAGATACAGCGATGTGCCACGGTCAGAGTTTTAAACTCGATGCAAGCTTTGACAGAAAGCCAATGGGCTTCTCTTCTGGCTGTGGCAATGTGGTCAGAGGGGCACAGGCTCAAAGCTAATCAAAGGGCTTTGTTTTGGAGGAGTTGAAACTTGAAGAGGTTGGTAGAAGACATGCCGGTGAGGAGGACGTTGTAGTAGTCGTGCTTGCTGATGATGAGAGCTCTAGCAAGGGTGAGACAGGTGAGGACAAGAATTTTTGCTTAGGGAGATGAGTTTTGCCATGTACACAGTGGATGAGGCCAAGGCGTTGATTTATTTAGACATGATGAGTTCGGTATCCAGGATGACCTTCAGGGTTTTAACATGTTTGAGGATAGGGATTGAGGTGCTATCAATAGAGATAGTGGCGTAACAGGTGGGGGAGCCTGTTGAGGTGGAAATGAGAGCCCACAATGAGGAGTTGGATCTTATCATTGTTAAGACAAAGGTTATGGGTCGCCATCTTTTGGATGGTAGCATAGATCTTGTTGATGGTGAAGGTGCCCTTGGAGTGGTTGCCAGTAATAATGATGAGAATCTGAGTATAATCTGCAATCTTATTTTACTTGATGTCAAGGGAATCAAGAATGTCAAAGAATGGCTTAGTATAAATGTTGGGTAGAGGGTGGGAGGGGAGACAGGAACCTTGGGAAACACCCACTGGTGCTGGCTGCCGAGTTTCCAATGCAGATTCCTGAAGTGCGATCACCAAGGACGTATTTCACCCAGGCAATGGCATCAGAGGAGAAGAGGAAGAGAGAACCCAGGCGTTGGAAAAGTAAGTCATGGTCAACCAGGTCAAGGAGAAGTATGGCAAGATTCCCGGCATCTCGGATGCTGTCCAACTGCATTTTAAGGTCCAACTGCATTTTAAGGTACAACAAAGCAGTTTCGGTGCGGTCCTTATGTCGTAACCCCGACTGCCTTAAGCCAAGGACATGGTTGGCTTCTAGAAAGTGTTGGACCTGAGATTAAGCGATGCAATTGAGAATTTTGAGCAGGAAGGGGACAATGGGGATGGGGCCGTAGTTGGTAGGGATGGCAGGATCAACTGAGGGTGTTTGGAGAAGTGGCATGATCCAGGTGGATTTGATGCTTTCAGGAGTAGTGCAGGTCTTAAAATAGGCATTCACAAAGTCAGTAATGGTTGCGGCTATAGTGGGCGCACAGAGCTTTTCAATGTGGGGTGGACAGTTGTTGGCCTTGCAATTGGAGGGTTTCTGAGTGACAGGATAGTCTTGAAAATGTGCTCTTCAAAAACCTGAGAGAAGGAGAACAGTGTTGAATCCATGATGGGAGAGGCAATGGGGGGAGTGGCAAAGTCAGTAGCTTTGGAGGCGATCTGGGTTTTCTTGAAATTGATTTTGTTTTGGAGTAGGTTAATTTTGTTAGTGAGGGGGTCCTAAATTATGGTACATCATTCTTTGTCAGACCGGACGTTGGGGATTGGGCTGGCTGGGTTCTCTAGTTCTCGGAGGATGGAGAACAATTCTTTTGAGTCAGAGCTAGTGTTTGCAATGCTGGTGTTGTAGGAGTTTGCCTTGTGGGAGAAGACTTCTTTTTTGTAGGACTTGGCTGCTGCAACATAATTAGCGTGTTCGGTTTGGTAGGGATTTTTGCGGCAAAGGTGTTCACATGATCTCTTGACTCGGAGAAGAGTGATGAGACCGTCAGAGAACCATGGGTTTGTGATCTTGCGCTGTTTTGAACTTTGGATTTGAGCCGGGCATGTTGATCAATCATAAGGCAGAAGCTCTGATGGTAATGGTGTGCTAGGGCTTCTGGAGAGCTGGTAGGCAGTGATGAAGAGACAAGGGCGGAAAGGGTGTGCATGAGCAACTCATGTGTGAGCTTGTAAGTGTTGTGGATAATGATGGGACTAGGTGCTGAGTTAGTAGCAATGGTGAGCATGGGATGCAGGATGGTGATTTCAATGAGAAGGTGGTCAGACCAGGTCACAGGCGAGATAGATGAGATTTTGAGAGAGAAGTTGCTGGCGAGAATCCAGTCAAGTGTGTTTCTCTTGCTATATGGGTAGGGGAGCCGACTAGTTGTTCATGTCCTGTACAGATTGAGCTAGTCGAGAGGCTTTGATATCATTGGGATTGTTGAAACCCAGATTAAGGTCAGCTAGGATGATGAAGTTAGTGGAGGGTTTGAGTAGAGGAGCAACCAAGAGCAGGATGTCAGATTCAGGATGGCCTAGCGTGCTTGGTTGGCGGTACAGGAGAAGTAATTTGTAGGTGGTTTGTGGGTTGATGGAAATTTTAGGGAGAAGCGATTCATACCTGGATACTTCAGAGGAATCAATGCTAGTAGTAGGGAGTGAGGATTTGGCGATAAGTGCTATGCGGCCTCCTGAGGCATTGATGCGGTCTGTTTTGAGAATTGAGTAATTTGGAGGAATGGCAATGGAAAGTAGTGGCCCTGAGGCATCATGCAGCCAGGATTCAGTGATGGCAAGCATATCTAGGTCAAGATCCGTGATCAGATTGTGTATGTCAATGGTGTGGACTCCAAGGGAACGTGCGTTGATAAGTGCACACTTGAGGTGTGGCTCTATAGGCTTGATTTGTGAATAGGGGAAGGTAGTAGTAGGTTGGGATATGGGGATGGGGGTGTTAGAGTGTGGTTGTATAGCCTGGAATTTCTTTCAGCGCCTGTGATAGGATGTCTAGGTCCTGGGTGATTTTGGGCTGTAGGGTGGTTCTGGAGCATTGACTCCATGGAAGTTTAATGATGGTGGTTTGGGGTGCTAAGAAGGGGTGCTTGGGGGCTTGCAGGTAATTCTGGGGGGCATGGCCCTAGTGAGGCTGGACGTGGCATGAGAGAAGGTTGAGCGTTGCATAGCAGCAGCAGAGTCTTGTCTGGGAGTGGCTGGCACAGATGTGGTGTAGGCGTGGGTGGTTGCTGTGTTATAGTTGGAATTGGTGCAGCTCTGAGTCATATGCTCTAGGGTAGAGACTACGTACTTGAGTCAGGTGTCAAAGAGCATTTGCTGTGAGTGCTGCATAGAGGTAGTGTTAGTGTAGGTGCAGAAGAGGGGTCAGAGCTTTTGGAAAGCTGGCTGGTGAGAAACTAGCTTTGGGAACAACACTGATCAGGAGTGAAGGAAGCAAGCGAGTAGGTGAGGTGGGAGTTAAGAGGCGGGTATATGCAGCCAATTGCATTATCCTGTCAGTGGAAGGGGGACAGGGGAGCGAGGTCAGCAGTGTTTGAATGCATGGTCCAATGGAACGGGGGATAATGCATGGCAATGCTGGGGGGAGGCAGGTGGTGGGTGTCTTGTGGTCAGGAGAGCCATTAGAGGTGTGGAGGTAGTATAGCACCACTTGGGAGGAGTCAGATCGTAACCCTGTTGTGGTGTTGGTTGTCTCTCTGCTAATGGTGAGGGCTGGGGAGCAGCGGGTAGTTGAAATAAGGTTGGCAGGGGTAGCTGGGACAATACAAAGGGGGAGGTTGGGCATTCTTCATAGTCACGCTGACAAGACGTGAGTAAGGTTGGAGTGAATTGGACTTTGACTGGGGCACAGGGGAAACACATAGGATGGGCGGGCACTACATAATAAGTTTTGGTGAGGGGAAAGCAGGCCAACCTCATAGGGCTTTACTTACCTTGTGGGTTGAGCAGGCGAATTGGAGGCTTCCAAAGGACTGCTGGGGGACCAGGAAAACTGCCAGGAAGGCTGAGCAGTGGAGGAGTTGTTTGGATAATGTGTGCAGGAGCAGTGGAGCAGCGACCCTCGGCATCCCCGGCCGAACAGGGCCAGACAGGGTAAACTGCTCTTAAAGGGGACCCTTGCAGGGCGCTCCCCAGGTCCACCATAAGGAAGCCTGCAGGGCCAATCATCAGCTGCGGTAGGCGGGTCGATGGGCAAAGAAAGCCCAGTGTGGTCGTTCGAATCACCTGTGGTCATTTGCAAATAGAGCAGATACTCTGTGGCTAATATGTGAAGAAGCCCACCAGGGCATGTCTCCTGTGGCTCGGCTCCCGTGGCTTCAGAGAAAGCTTGCTGGAGGCTGCTTCCTATTGTTATTGCAGAGGTCATCTGGGCACAGGGCCAGACAGGGTAAACTGCCCTTAAAGGGGGCCCTTGGAGAGGAGCCCTCTGCCCAGATCAACCATAAGGAGTCCTATAGGTCCGATCATCAGTTGCAGGAGGCTGGTCAATGTGCAAGGAAAGCCCAGCGTGGTTTTTCGAATCACTGGCGGCCATTTGCAAATTAAGCTGAGTATTAGTTGTTGGTTATGCAATAAAGCCACAAATATCACCAGAATGTGTCTTTGCAACAGAAACATTGCATGAGGTTACATATGTTGCATGGCGTAATACAGCATAGTGCGCCATCACAAGGTAAAGCCTCAAATATGGGACGAAAATGATGCATGTGCATATATGTATGCAAAGTACCTACTACATATTTGAGTGAATCAGGGGCAGAAGTGACCAGGAATTTGGCTGGGGCATTCATAGTGGCACATTAAAGGATAAATGAAGGTTTTAATGTGCCATTAAATAATTGCAGAGTATTGAAAAGCCAGAGTACGAACAATTCATAAGAAAGTAGTAGCGTGACAAGGAGGACATAACTACATCATAAATCAGATGTACTACAAGCCACGTGGATGGCCATGGTGGGCATCCTCACAGGATGTGCATTGGAATGTGCACCTTGGATAAGTGGGATAAGCCTTAGACAAGAGTTGCAATCAATTGCTAGGTCTTTCTCAGATGCATAAAACAATTCTCCTTTGCATTCAGTAGTTAACTTTAGAAGAAAAGAGCTCATGTCCCCCTACCACCCTCTCAGTCAGGAGCCCCCCTTCACACAGTAATCCACTTCATCCCAGCTCAATACTGTTGATCGTCATCATCAACACTTTGCTGGTCCAGACCCCCTAAACTCCCTACCTCCGACCTTCAAGGGCCTATGGGAGCAAATCCAAAATGCAGCCAGTCTGCCCCTGAATGGAACCAATATTTATAATGTATAAGTGTTCATTTTTAACGCTCTTAATACCAGGAGTGGTTTCTAAGCACAGGATCTGGATTCAAACCTGTGTTACGCTGCATTGTCTTGCTTCCAAGACAAACGTGTTGCCCCTAAGCTATCCTTCCTCCCCTTTATTTTCCTATTAAGACTGTACAAAATCCAAGTCTAATTTGTTGGAAATCCTGAGGAATCCCCTGTCCACTAAAAGGGACATAGCCTTCTTATAGGTAGCCTAGGCAATGACTATCACCTGCAAAAAATGAAATCGAAGCAGATTCATGGGAGGAGTGGGCTAATTATTCTGCCGCAAATTATGTTAAATTATTTTGGGAGATAGTGAACTATGGCCCATTCTATAGATGTAAGTCAGGTGGTACCGTTGTCACGGTTCCTGACAGGCATGGTATCCCATTAAGCCTCTTTATATAGCACCAGTCATTTGGGTGTTTTAGAGAGGCAGATGTAAACATCATCTTTAGTGCCCGCCCCCTCACCTCTGTCATACTGGAATAGCAGCAAGAGAGCACTGTGTATCACACCAGTTATCGTCCCTATACCGCATCAAAGATACGAGAGATGTTATGCACTTAGACAACCATATCGAATGTACCCTTGCACTGACGTAGTGAAAGGATGTCTACATAGACCATTGGGTATAGAAGAGCTATAAGAAAAATCAGACCAGAGCAAAGTGACATCATAAAGAGAAGACACAATGACACACTGAAATGATATGCAGATACCTGATGAATAAATATGTATTGGACGTACTAAGAGAAATATGTATGCGGAAGCAAAGAAATCATATTCGTCAAGAAGATAAGTGAGACGAAGATCAATGATTGTACATTGGCGGAAGTGCAAGGTAGATAAGACATATAGAAGCTTGCTGCCGACAAAAATATAACGCAATTAGAGCAGCCATGAAGTAATAGATGGATGTCGGACTTGTGTTAAGAATGACCAGACTGCCTCCGAGACGGACCAAAGCTGCAGAGCTGAAAGGCGCTGGAAAAACAGCTTTGTGTGAAGAACAAAGAATGTCTATTGGCCTGGGATCACATCAGGAATAATTGCAAGGCACAAGGGGGGAGTCAAAGAGGATAGGCTACATACGCATGACATATTTCTCTTACATTAAGTAAAGAAGAAAACAGTACCAAGCATTAAACAATTAAAGACGCAGAGACCGTACGTGATATGGAACAACCAAGTATCCAGAGGTCAAGAGGAGTAGTAACACCAAGTATAATTGAATTAAATAGCACAAAATAAAAGGTTGAAAAGGACAAAATCGTGGTCCCATCACACGTGATTCAAGACTCGAAAACACGGACTAGCCATTAGGCTCTAACTGAAGATAGTGATGTACCTACACTCCCTTAAAAGTCCTAGAGAAGAGAACAGTCAGCAAGGTCAACTACAAAGAAGAAGCCTTGGCTCAGGGTTTAACTGATTAGAGCTGGTATGCTAATTGACCAAGTAGGTAGTAGTCCAACATTGTTCCCCTCACCTGGGTTTAATTTTGCTTACTTGCTGTTAACTAGCCAAAAGTCCAAGGTTGGGAGAGAATGCCAATCAATCATGAGGGCCTATGTAGCAGTGTACTATACAATGTTGCAGAATCCAATCCGCTGCTGTTATTCTGCTATTATTCCGTATTATACATATTTAGATGTAGTTCAAGGCATGCTTACCAGATAAGGAGCAGCCAATTATGTTACTAACACCTAAACGATATATAAGTATATATGTTCCCTTAACCAATCCCTCCCCCGATAGGTTTTTTACTATTTGCCACATAGGAGGATGTCATAGCTGACGTACATAGAGGTATAAAGCCTTTGTGTAATCAAAATATAATTGAGAGTGTGTGAGCTGCAATTTGTCTGTTCACCAGGATCCACTACTTTATTTGAGCTGATAATAAAGTAGTATTTTGCCATATTCTTTGAGTCTGTCCGGTTATTTGGGTCTGAGATTGTTTATTGGTTATTCCATCTGGCACAATGCTTCAGGTGCTATTGCACATTTTTGTAGCAATGCAGATGTTCTGATTCAGTCTCCAGAGCCCAGATCTAGACTCTCGAATCTGCTTTACATCTTCCACCCTCAGCCAGAAGATCGCAGAGTTTCCGGTGGAGAATGGAGAGAAATACACACGTGTGATAAGACGGTCGGCAGGTGCCCCTTTGATGAAATTCCTGTCCACTCACCCCAAGTACCACGTGGACAGACAACAAAGTGGTTGATTGGGGAAGAGTCCATACCGAGTGACTGAAGCTGAGCAACGGATTTAAGTAGAGCATCGAAAGTGACAAATAAACAGGAGGGATTGTATTGTAAGTGTGAATATATATAGTAACAGGATTTTGGGGGGGTTAAAAGAGAGAGAGAGAGAAAGAGGGAGATATCTCGATTCCTGGTTCGAAGGGGACAGGCAGGCATGCATTAAACTCCAAATGGGGTATTTTATAGGGATTCCTGAGGCAAGGCCAAGATGAAGAATGCATGCCAAACTGCAAAATGGGGTAAACCTGAGATGAAATGCATGTACTGAAGACATTAAAGGAAGGTGATCACAGAGAATTAAAAGTGCACATTTGTACAAGGTTATAAATATGTCCTTTTGTTTAAATTAGTAGACATGAAACAATAGTAATAATCCAGCTGGTTATCAGATTCTACTATCAAAAGTTTGATGTCAATCAAAGGAGGATAACATTTGGAAAATATATAAATGCTAAACAAAGGGAGATTATTAGGCTTTCAATAATAAAACAGCAAGCCAATAGGAATCGATTTAAAAAAATAAACAAACAAATAAAGAGGATGTCATTGTATAGGTTTTTTTTAAATAAATTGGTTAAAATAATTGGGTTTTTGGTAATGGGTGGCGATTGATGGTGCTTGCCTGAATTGATTATTGTGGTATATTTGAATGAAAAAATAACCAGAATAAAACAAACTGGTAAGTATTGACAGTTGAGAATGACAAACCCCTGCTGCCTGCACCTATGTAAGATATTACCGACATATACACCAAAGATTAGGAAGTACCATTCTGATTGGGTTAAAGGCACGGCTGATAAAATCTATATGCCATGGCCACAAGAAGGTTCATTATCGCGAACAGTGTTGCAACACATGGCAGCGTATTTACATGCTTCATATACAGGGAAGAAGGTACAGAAAATGTTAACCATTTTAGAGCTATGGAAAATGTATCAGAGCGAGAAGGATGACCCGCCCGAAAAAGAGTTGATGCTTAATCAGCATAAAGAGGAAGATGTAACGCCCTCGTCTCCTCTTTCTCCCTCTGAAAACAAGACCACAAATACTGAGAAACAGGGGTTCTATCCTTTAAATGAACTAAAAGCAGCAGCGGGATACGTTAACCCAACATACGAGCCCCCGGGCTTATAACAGTGAGGACAACATAGAACAAGGCAAGATCAGGGAATGCAAATATGTTAACACGCAATTAATATTAGGCGCTTGATGAAAGAAGGGATAGATAGAGTTAGAGGAAGAAACTAAGAGACAAAGGGAAGGACAAAGACTAGCAAGTGACAATAGTGCAGTTGATGGGAGGACAGATATTAATGAAATTAGATGAACACGGAATCGCTGGAGTTCGAGAAAGGGAAGAACGCACAGAATGGGAAAAGAAGGAAAGGGAACGAGAGAGAGAGTATACAAAGAAGAGAGGAGAAGGAAAAAAGAGAGGACGCGAAAGGAAGAATGAAGAAGGTACGAGGAACTAAAGAAAGAGAAAGAAAGACTAGAGGTGAAGGAACAAGATGAAATAGAAACACAAAGACTGAAAGAATGAAGGTTGCAATGAAGGCGAGAGGAAGAAGAGAAAAGGGAGATGCAAAGAAGGGAAGAAGAAATGAGGATTAGGGGACAAAGGAATGATGAAATAGATCATTTATTTAATAGATTCACAGTGGCAATTGAAGCATGAGAACAATGGGAAGAAGAGAGAGGGTCATAACAGCCTCGCAGTGAGCTGCAAGGGATACCGAGAATACAGACGTGGGCTGATGAGCATGAGGCAGAACGCATAGGGAAAAGGATTGGGGATTTGTATAGACAAATGAGGGATAAAGATGGTTACTGAACCAAAGGGAGTATCGAAGGATATGCACTGAGGGAAGCAGGAGGCAGATAAGATGACGTAATAACAGACAAGCATCGAACGCTGTCCTTAGACTAGATCTTGATGATGAAGAAAGGGATGAAAGCCATAAAAGTTGGGATATAATGATGTCATGCGAGAAAGGGAGGAAAATTAAAGAGCGCGAAGGGAAGGCGCATGTGGTTTTTCAATGGACCCGAGCCTGGTTAAATGATCAGATTTAGTAGACCCCAAAGAAAAAACACCAGAACGAACACCATATACTGAACGACTACAAGTACGATTGCGCGGTGCAGGGGATATATCCCTGCCTTATATAAGCAAATTAAGGTCACTGCCAGGACGAAGGTGAACGGGCAAAACTAGCCCGACCTGGAAGACGAGAAGTGAAGGTGGGGATGATTGTGGTCCAGGATTTACACCATTCCCATTACTAGAAAAATGGGGAGGACGAAGATAATATATACAGTGGCCACAAATGGATAAAGATGATTTGAAATGTAAAATGCCTAGTTTGACTGCAGGGGTGGGAAAGTGGATATATGATCTAGAAAGAATGACAATGGGAATGATGTTAGCAGTGGGTGACATAAAAGGCCTGCTAGCAGCCATTCCAGGGGATTGAACTTACGACATTCCAAGACGAGCAGGATATACATGTTTAACAGAACGAAACACAACACATGATGGAGCACCATTTAATAATTTTAGGGTAGACGCATGGGGAGCGCTCAGAGTACAATATCCCGACACATCAGACATGGTTGCAATTATGACAAGGAAAATGGGAAGAGGACGAAACCCTGTTGCTTTTATTCATGAGATTCAAGAATCAAAGCCATGGCCAGAGATACAGTTGACTATTACACCATTGTCGATTGTTACAAGAGAAGAACAAAAAGAAATCTGAAGGCAGAAAGCAGGAGGAAGCAAAGTTAGTTCAGAAACAATTGCCGAAATGTGCTATAGAAGGAGCGGTATTGACAAGTGGTGAAGGCGCGGCGACACAAGCTGTACAGCCAGCACAGTCGTGCAATGTAGGGTATCCTACAGATCAAAGTGGATCCAATTTGCGGCCATGAGGTACAGGGAGTGTCCCTAGAGGAGGATTTCAAAACCCTCAGGGGGGAGGAGGATTTAATAGAGGACAGCCACAGTAATGTTGTAATGGTGGAAGGATAGGACACACGGCCTGAATGTGTAGAAGCAGAGGGGTATGCAGCAGAACTGGCAAGCTCCAAGAGGGGGGATGGGCTATTTTCCACAGTATAACAGAGAATTGCAAGAATATTATGACCAAGATCACACGCAGACTCAGACAAGTGCGCTGCAAATATAGCAAGTGCAGCAAGCTCCAATGCAAGGACAGCCACCACAAGAGCAACCACAGCAAGTGCCTCTGCAAACAAAACAAGTGCAAACCCAGCAAGAACAGACACAACAAGCAATGGTGCCACAATGGAATACCAACACAGGAGCCCCACTAGCACCCACACTTAGAATAGGGGGTGTGACTTTGGTAGGAGGATATCCTTTCATGGGTACAGGCGTTAATTTATATCCACAATAGGAAATCCCACAGAGTGACCTGATGTGTTCAGTACTATCAGTGACACTGGATACACAAGAGGAGCCATCATCCGGGTAACGATGGGAGGCAAGACATGTTTGTTTTTTGTACACACTGGAGCGACTTGTTCCTGTGTTTGAGAGGGAAAATACCCAATGTCTGGCATTGCCATGAATGCTCAGGGATTCTCTGGGGCCATGAGCTTAGTTCCTTTTACAGATGAGTTACCAATTTCAATAGGCAAACATGACGTGTCTATGCCACAATTGTATTCTCGGCAGACACCAGTCAACATATCAGGATGGGATTTGATGACAAAATTAAACATGGAAATACCTTTACTGACAAAGGATTAGTGTGTTGCACTCCAGAGATGAATGTAAGAGAGTTTAAATTAACATTTGCAGGCCAAAAGGCATTACCAGGAGTTCCATCAGACCCAGAATTATTTGTATATGGAGTAACTGTTTTGTTAACTTGGTTACCCTGAATGGTAGGTAAAATACTGAGGATACCTGACAAGTATTTATTCAGGCCAGAAATACCTATGGATGATAAAGAAGGACAGGTTATTCCACTAGAACTAGAAGCAGCAGTGGTCAGAGAAGAAAGAGTGGACACATGATGGGGGAAGAGGATGGAGAGCAGTCATAGCTCTCAGTGAAGGATATCAATTAACAGACTTGACAGACAAAGAACTGTTTAGAGATGATTATTCAGATGATAAATTAGTATTTTTCATTAGTCTCACTTATTTCATTAAAGTAGAGAATAGAGAAATACCACAGACAATGGCATTGATGAAAAATAAACTGTAATTTTTCAAAGAAGATTTAGAAAAGGTGCCACGCATCTTATGTACCAGCAGTCCATGTGACGTGGGTCTACTGAAGGGAGTAGGGACAGTTACATTAAACTGAAACCTGGAGCAATTTTACCATGACCAAAGCAGTATCCTATGTCCAGAGAAGCAGATGAAGGTATATTCCAAACTAGTTCTGCTTTAGTACAACAGGGAATATTGCTACCATCAGAAGCCCATGTAAACTGGCTGTGTACCAAGTGAAGAAATCATCAAGGGGGTTGTGGAGATTTGTTCAGGATCGCTGTTGCCTAAATAATATAGTCAAAACAGAGTTTCCACTGGTTCAAATCCAGCAATGATATTATGCAATATTGCAGCCACGGCCAAATATTTTACTGTCATAGACTTAAAAAACATTTTCAGGAAGACTCACAGGATTTTACTTCATATTTTCGCATAGAAATCAGCACTGGATACACATCCTCCACATACACATTTTACTGTCATAGACTTAAAAAACATTTTCAGGAAGACTCACAGGATTTTACTTCATATTTTCGCATAGAAATCAGCACTGGATACACATCCTCCAGATGGACCTGATTAATGTACAACTCGAGAGTGCAATAATTCAGTATGTAGATGACATACTAGCGTGCAGTGCAATAGAAGAAAGGTACAGAAAAGACTCAGTCCAACTAATGACCTTACTAGCACAGAAAGGATACAAAGTAGACAAGAGAGAAGTTACAATATTGTCAGGAAGAGGTCCTGTATATAGGAAAGCTCATAGCTCATATCTCAAGAACAGAGAAAAGTGATACTTGAGAGAGCAGAATCAATCATGAAGACTCCAAAATCTGGGACCGTGAGGGAATTGCAACCATTTTTAGGCCTATGTAATTATTGTAGGGTGTTGTTTTTTAATTACTGCACACATATTTGATCACTTTGAAAAGGGCTTAAGGAAGCACAGGTAGACAATTGTAAGATAACATGGACAGATGAGACAACTGAAGGATTTGAAGAGTTAAAAATAGCAATTTGTACAGCCGCTGTGTTAGGGATTCCAGACTCTAATGAAGAGTTTTATTTATTCTCACATTCAAATGAAGAAGTAATGACAGCAGTCCTCACGCAGAAGACGACATTAGGACATGAACATAAGCCTTTAGCCTACTGTAGTGGGATTTTAGACCCAATAATAAAAGCCCACGTCCTTGCGAACAGAAGTTAGCTGCTGCTGCCTTTGCAATTGAAAAAGCTGCAAGTATTACTATGGGATGCTCAATGACCTTATTTGTTGAGCATTCTTTTTTTGCCATTTTAGAGATGTCCAAAAGTACGTTCACTAGACAAAGAGCATCAGGATATGCGGTAATTAATTCAAACCCAGCATCAAAATTGTTAGATGTATAGTATTGAATCCAGCAACAGTTATAGCAGAAATAGTAGGTAAAGAGGACTATGCGCATGACTGTACAATGTATACTGAATTATATGATGATATCCCTCATGTTAGAGCAAATGCTCTTGGAGGGGGTGTCATTCTCTTCATTGACGGTTCCTAAAATACTGACCAAAGGACGGGAGAAAGATTTACAGAAACAGCAGTAGTAAAGCTAAATAGGAGTGGTGAATTTGAAGTAGTGACCAGTGCAAGAGTACCTTCACATTGTTCAGCACAGGCTGCAGAATTAGTGGTGCTTATTGCCACACTCCAGCGATATAAGGATAAGGAAGTGACAGTGTACTCTTACACCACCTATGTGCCGCCAACCGTACACGCAGGATTGTCATGCTGGTGTAGAGGAGCAGCTGCATGCCTCTACAGGTAATCCACCCCCCTACCTCCAGTATGTTGGAAGCCTGAGATTCTACCATGCTTGACACCAGCAGTTGTGACCATACAATGGCGAATATTCGAAAAGAAGGTAGCCTCTGAGAAAACCCTATCAAATGTATTCTCGAAGAGACGACAACCTGAGGGAGGAACTCCCAGAAGAAATATGAAAACGAGAGAAAGAGGAGCTGGTGACATCACGAGAGACAAATGTGACGCACTGAGAAGACTGGTTGAAGAGAATGCATCGACCTTATAGAAACTGATGACGAAGTAAAGAATTGAGTAAAGTTTCATATGCGAAAAGAAGATTGCATGTGTGTGACGCACTGTACAAAATACAAGACATTCAATAACTGTACAGATGCAGCAACGCAAGTAGACTAAGTGATCTTAGAAGCTGACTATCTGTAGTGAACAGAACGCAGTCAGAGCCACCATTGTGCAGAAACTGGACATCAGTGTCATGAATTTAGTAATCTCGGACCCATGGTGAAGGAAAGCCGAGAACTGTGTCGCAGCAAGAATTAGATGAGAACGTGGGTACGAATGGCGAGGCTATTTGGCCTGGTAAAAGTCAAGGCAGCCAAGGTCAGTTATCTATTCTTGAAGGAGGTAAACGTTAGAAGCGTGATCATACCTTGTTAATGTGCAAATAAAGAACACTGGGTGTGGCAAGTTTTATTCATTTAAGACATTTAAATGCTGCAAAATGGTCCAAATCATGGTCTCCTTTCACGTGAACCAAGAATGGAAATAGAGTTGGGCATGGAGTTTTAGAACAAGCAATAGTGCATGTTCACATTCCCTTATAGTCTCACAGACAAGAATGCACTACAAGGCCAAGTTCAAAGACAATCTTCATGGCAGAAGGCATGGGTGATGAGAGACGTCGGGCTAGTCCGTGAGGAGGTATAGTCAAGTCCACCTCCTGGCACCTGGGTATGAGCTTACGTGCTGCTAAGTGAACCGAATGTTCCAGACATGGCACAGGCATGACAGCCAATTGTAGAGGGACATATAACAAAGCGCCCTATAGTTTTTTTTTTTTAAAATAATTTTTATTTTCAAAATAACACAATACAAACCAAACTTGCAGCATTATACATTGCAAACTGTAAACATCAATTAATACCGTATTACTGCACTTAAAACCCCCTTATCTGCCAATTTCTGTGCCACTTCCCCCCAAAAGCCTTCAATCACTGGGCAGGACCAGAACATATGTGTCATGCCTGCGTCTACTTCATCGCATTTCGGGCATGCTTGTCTGCCTGCGTTCGCAAACTTAGCTATTCTCTTCGGGGTCATATATGCTCTGTGCGTGATGTACAGCTGTATTTGCTGCAATCTAGCATTCCTGGACACTTTCTTATGGTATCCCATAGCCCGTTCCCACATCCCGTCAGTCATCTGTACCCCCACTTCCGCTTCCCAGTCAAGCCTCAAATCCATCAAATCCTTCCCCACCCGGGTCATCACCACCTCATATAGTCTAGAGATCTCATGCCCGCCCTCTGATATATCATATATCGTTCCGATCAGTGCATCTGGATCTTCCGCCAGCACCGTCTCCGGCCAAGTTTTGCGGATGATCTGTACCAGCCTTAGGTATGTAACATATTGGCCCCCGTGCAACCCTGTTTCTTCACCCAGGTCTACGAATTCTCTAATGGCCCCATCCTGCCATATGTCTCCCAGTGTGGCCAGTCCAACCGTTTCCCAATATGTCCTGATAATTTTCCTGAGCTGGCTGTCCCCCATAGTTAGGGCGACCAATGGCACATGCGGGGAACACGGGTGCGGGCTCTCAATCAGCTGGCACATTCTACGCCAAATTCTCCACCCCAGCAGCAACATACCTGGGCATCCTTGCAAGTCCGACCTAGGGACCCAGACAACCTCTTTTAGATAAAACGGGGCGCAGTCCCTCCCAACCAGCCTAGACTCAGGAGTTTCCTCATCAGAGAGCCATCTGGTCACGTATTGCAGTTGGCTGGCCACATAATAGGCCTCAAAGTTTGGCAGCTTGATGCCTCCCCTATCGTGGACATTTTGCAGTTTCCACAAGGCTACCCTGTTGCGGATGCCGTGCCACAGGAAGTCCCTGCATATACTATCAAGTTTGACAAAGAACTTCCTGGGTATGAAATATGGTGTATTACTGAAAAAGTGCAAAAGCCTGGGCAGGACCACCATTTTAAGCATCGCCCCCCGGCCCACCATTGCCAGCGGCAGCTTCTCCCAAAACCGCATACTCTCGCGGATTTTCTTTACCGCCGCCTCAGCATTGTGCAAGTGTTCTTCCTTCACAGCATGATATACATCGATTCCGAGGTAGCGGAAAGACTCAGTCGCCCAGGGCACGGGCAACACCGGCAACCATTCCAGAGGGACTCCAATAAAGCTCCCCAACGGAAACATGCTTGATTTGCTGGGATTAACCGCTATGCCGGACAACTCCGCATACTTTCCCATGACCTCTAAAATGTACTGGAGGTTTTCCTCCGGACACCTCAGGTACAACAACAGGTCGTCAGCATATAAGGATATCAAATGGTTCTCTCCCCCCACCTCGATGCCAACCAGGTCATATTGCTGTCTGAGGTACACCGCCAGGGGCTCCAGGGCCAATATGTACAGCATCGGGGACCAGGGGCATCCCTGTCTGGTGCCTCTGCTAAGTCGCCACCTTTTGGATATCACAGATCCCGTGCGCACCCTGGCCAGTGGCTCGCTGTACAGCAGTTTCGCCCACCTCACATAGCCAGGCCCAAACCCGTACCTCTCCAAGGCCGCCAGCAACCACGGCCACCTCACTGAATCAAATGCCTTAACTGCATCTAGGGACACCACCACCATCTCTTCATCGCTTCTATTCCCCTCTTCAATCACTCGGTGAAGTCGCCTGTGATTGTGAGTTATGTTCCTGTTGGGGACATAGCCCGTCTGATCCGGGTGTATCAGTTTACTGATGACCCTACGTAGCCTGTTGGCCAGGACCGCCGTAAGGATCTTGCTGTCCTGGTTCAGCATCGACAGCGGCCTATAAGATCCACAGCTTTGTCGGGGTTTATTAGGCTTGGGGAGCGGCACTATCAGCGCCTCTCTGAGCGTTTCCGGTAACCGACCCTTCTCGAAAGATTCATTGAACATTTCTAGCATCGGGAGGAGTACCTCTGCTCCATACACTTTATAAAACTCACTAGGGAGTCCGTCCGTGCCCGGGGTCTTACAAGTGGGCAATCCCTTCACTACCTCCTCCAGTTCCTCTAGTGTAATAGGCGCGTCCAGCTCCTCTCTTTCTTCCTCACTAATCCTGGGCAGCTCTATGTCTTCCAGTGTAGTTCTGATCTCTGCCTGATTTACTCCCCCTATGTCCTCATACAGTGCTTTATAGTAATCAAGGAAGGCTGCATTAACTCCTTCTTGGGTGTCTACCTCCTCTCCGTCCTCTCTAACCATCATCCTGATCGGGGGCCTAGGGGTTTCTCTCTTATATAGCCAAGCCAGTAGGCGGCCAGTTTTGTCTCCACCCGCATGCTGCCTCTCAACATATTTTCTATAGTTAAGGTTACAAAGCCTCTCCCAAAGCTCCGAACACCGCTGCTGCAGCTCAAGTACTAGGTCTGCATCCCCTCCTGCCTTGCTACATTCGCGCTCCAGTTGTCTCTCCGCCTTCTCTAACTCCATCAGAACCCCACCCTGCAGGCCCTTCGACTTGGAAATAGCGTCCCCCCGTAACACAACCTTGAATGCCTCCCAAAGTGTGCCCGCCGAATCTACACTGCCCGTGTTAACCTCAAAGTACCGCTGGATCGCCTCCCTGATGTCCTCCCTAAAAACCGTGTCCTTAAGCGCCTCCGCACGGAGGCGCCATGTAGGTATTCGTGCACGAGGGCGGCCATACTGCCAGGTCAGCACTAAGGGCGAGTGGTCCGATAGGACCCTCGCTTTATATTCAATTTGAGTGGTCGCCAACACCACTTCTGACGTGGCAAAAAAATAATCCAATCTCGTGTGTAAGCTCTGTGGGGCAGAGTAGTGAGAATACTGCAAGGTACCAGGGTATTTCAGTCGCCAAACATCCGCCAGCCCAAAGTCGCCCAGTAACGTCTGTAGTACTCTGGCCGCCGGGGTGGGCCGATCAATCCTATCATCGGACCTATCAGCCCTTGGGTCGAGAACACAGTAAAAATCCCCTCCCCAAATAATCGCTCCCCCCACACATGTGCCCAGACGGGTGCATAGGGTCCTGAAGTATGCGGCAGCATTCTGATTGGGGGCATATGTGTTAATAATGCAAACCTCTCTATCCTCCACCAGGGCTCTGAGCATAACCAACCTGCCCTCCGTGTCCACCTCCTGCCACGTGACTCTGAACGGAACGTGCGGTGCTACCCAGATTAGCACTCCCCTGGCATAGGCAGAGTACGGGGAGCCCACCACCATGCCACTCCACTTTTTCTCAACCAGTTCTAACTTGTGTCGGTTCAGGTGTGTTTCTTGCAATAGTGCGATGTCAATCCTCTGCCTTTTGAGGTACAACATAACTTTATTCCTTTTTAAATAACTATTAAGTCCCCTAACATTCCAGGTGACAATCTTAAGGTCTCCCATGGCAAGCTCGTTCCCCCCTGTCTCCCATGTAGCGACCCCCAACCGCCCCCATGACACAGATAACGTTTTGGTCCAGTAACCCCTCATATAAGCTCAAACTCCCTTCAACTATATACACAACTAAACCCCAACTCCCCTCCCCTCCCCCCACCCGTGCCTTCCCCAACATCACACACCCCAACTGCTGCCTAGCTCCAGCTTCAGAGCTCAGGCACCCCCACATCTAGCTCCGCAAACACCGATCGGCGAACGGAGCCCAGTAGGGTGAGGTCACCCTAGTGGTCACCCAACTAAAACTATTGTGGGGTAAAGAGTATCGCCCCGTAAGGCTCCCAATCAAATAAAAATTCACAGTGTCCTGACAAATAGTGCGGTCATCTGACCTTCTTTACCGAAAGTGTCACACCGACTATATTCAAGTCCCACGAGCCACGCCATCTTGCGACGCCATGTTATGATTCCCGTGTCTCTTCCGAGCCCTTTCTGGGCCGAACTTCTGGTTCCTGGGGGCATCCATGCGCATCGAGCCATCCCATGGCATCCTCCGGAGTTTCAAAAAACAAGGTTTTATGTGCATGGAAGACCTTCAATTTTGCAGGATAGAGTAACATATATTTGTGGCCCGCTTCTCTCAGCCTCCGCTTTACAGACCCAAAGTTCATGCGACTACGCTGTACAGTCAAAGTATAATCTGGATAAGCCGTGATGTTTGCCGCTCCTCTCGTGATCGTCCCTCCTTTGCGGAAGTATTCCAGTATTCTCTCCCGGTCGCGGTAATTAAGGATTTTGGCGATCACAGGCCTAGGCGGGTTCCCGGGAGGTGACCTCCTAGTTAGGGCTCTATGTGCTCTTTCTACCGCAAATCCTTGAGATAGGGCCCCTCCAGATATCTCCTGTAAGAGCATGGATTTGATGAAATCCGTAGGGTCACGGCCCTCCATCCCCTCCGGTAGGCCCACGATGCGGATGTTATTGCGGCGGGCTCGTCCCTCAGCCTCCTCCGCTCTGCTCTCCAGGTTGCCCATCCTTTGTGTCAGGTCATGCAAGTCGGCCTTATGAGTGGCGCAATCTGCTGTATTCGGGCCAACTTCTTTTTCAAGGGCCTCCGTGCGCTCCGCCAGGGTCCTGACATCTTGTCGTTGCAGATTAACGTCCTCTTGGACCTCTCCAACCTTGCGATCCAGTGCAATCTTCAGTTCCGTAATGGCCAGTTCCAACTTGGATTCCCAGGCCGCCCTCAGTTCCACAATCGCCGCCAGGATTTCTTGGTTGGTGCACGAAGATGTCGTGCCACTCCCAGCCAGCGCTTCCTTACTTTTGGTAGTGTCCTGGCTCGGGGGAGTTCTAGTGAAGTCATCTAAGGTAGGCTGTTTCCCCTTCGGCCGCACCGGCCTGTTCGACATGGCTCAGAAAATCGATCGGTTGCTAGAGTAGCAAGTTTGTGTACAGTGCACCGTCACAGCTAGGCCACCGCACAACTTGCCTCTATTCCAGTCCCGGGCCCCGGTCGGCCATTTTGAGTCGCCCTTTGTTCACGGAGTCTTTTAACTCATAGCCACCGATCTCCGTCGCTGTTAATCCGATTCTCTCCAAAAGTTCACAATGCGTGGCCAATACCTTCACACACCATCCTGTGTGTCGTCGGTGGTCAGCGATACGTCGTACCGCACATATTTGCCCGGATCGTTGCAGGATCTCGGGAGCTCCTCCAGGACGCGTCCTCCTACATGGCTCTCGTAGCCACGCCCCCCAAAGCGCCCTATAGTTTGAGAGACAATAATATACTGTGTACTTGATAGTGTTGAAGATGACACATTTTAGTTGTAGGCCTACATTGTCCTGACAATAGACATCCAAATATAAACCCACCCCTTCTAGAAAGTATACTTAGATGTTCCCCACAAGCCTATCACAACTCTTTGTAGGTCTTTCTTATTTGCCATGTATTATGACATCACGTATGACAAATTATTACTATATGAATGTGTTTTTATGTGAAATTAGCCAAGAAGCTCGAGCAAACATCTTTTGATGTCTGTTGTGACTCCCTGTTAATTGTTATTAAAACAGTAAACGTTGACATCTTCCTGAGTTGGTTTGATTATTTGGTGTCAGAGTTATTCTGCATCCCATCCATTGCATGCATGCTACCCAAAGAGCTCTAAGCTCATGTGGTAGCACTGCAGATTGTTATAAGATCCAAACTAGTTTGTCTGCAGAGTTTCGGATGATTGGGCATCCTCTGCCATTAGCCGAAAGGTCACAGGGATTCCTGTGGAGAGCAGCCGAATAGAAAGAAACTTGCAAGAAGAATGGAGACGGTTGGCAGGTCCCCCTTTGACAAAATCCCTGCCCGGTTTCCACGGGCGCTCTGCGGATGGAAGGCAAAGTGGTTGATTGGAGGAGGGGTCGATACCGAAGGCCTTAAGTTGATTAACAAACAAATGGTGAGTAGACTAAGGGTAATGGCAAATTAAGGGGATGGGGTTGTGATCATTTTTGAGTAACGGAAATATTGTGTGAAGAAGAATAGCACCTAGAGTAGCGCCTAGAGTCCTAACTCAAGTGAGTTCAGAAGGAGACATCTCAAATCCCAACAGGGATAGAGCAGAAAAAGATATACGACTATCCTCGCAAAGTGGTTGGTACCAATCCCAAGGTAGAGATAGCTCAGTGAGAAATTAGAGGCTTGAGCAGCGAATGATGGTGTGCGCTCATATTTGTTGTTTTAAAGAGTTGACAAAAGTGGTGATTTAAAGAAAAGTAGACAGAATATTTGTATATGTCTGGTAAGTATTGACAGTCATTTGAGACTTGTCATTATGGGAAATACTCTTCTGATGCACTTATGAAAGACACTGCCAAAGCACATGCCCAAGCTCAAACAGTATAGTGCAAAATGGTTAAAAGGCACGGCAGATAAAATGTTCATGCCATGGCCACAAGGTGGATCGCTGTAAAAAGGGGTATTGCAACACATGACCCATACTTGCACGCTGCGTACATGGGGATGAAATTAGAGAAAAGATCAGCAATTCTAGAGCTTTGAAAATGTACCAGGAAGAGAGGGAAGATCCGCCACCTGAGGAGTGGATGCTTAGTCAGAGAAAGGAGGAAGGTGTTGAGCCCTCAGCTCCCCTTGCCACACATGAAGAAAAAGGCACTAGTACAGTCGAAATACTGGTGTATCCTCTAAAAAAGTTGAAATCGGCGATGGGGTATAGTAACCCAATATATGAACCTCCCACTTATAGCAGCGATGATAGTCAAGAGGAGGATAAGAGAAAAGAAGAGATCTGTAAAATCGTACAAGACAAAGAAGAAAAGTGTGAGCGATGGAATATATTGACAGAAATAGAAAGGGAATCATTACTTACAATTTATGGGAAAAATATCGAGGTAGTTAGACAAAGAGAAGATAAGGATGAACAAGAAAAAAGAGATAAAGCACGAGAGAAGAGATTGAAAGAAGATGAGCAGAAAAGGAAGAGCAGGGGGTGAAGAGAACAGATGTATCAAGAGGAGCAACAGAGAAAAGAAGAACGGGCAGAAGAACAAAGAAAATATGACAATAGACAGAGCTCGATGGAACATAGGGACAGAAGAGAAAGGAAGAGAGAAGAGGAGGAAGCACAGAAATTAAGGGACAAATGAATACAGAGATGAAGGGAAGGAGAGGAAAGAAGTGAAGGAGTAAGGAGAGAAGAACAAAGGCAAGAGGAAGAAAGATTGAGAAGGGATACAAGAAAACAAAGAGAATTAGATGAAGAAATAGAACGGGGAGAAGACAGCAGAGTTTGTCTATCAGTGTCGTTCGAAAAGAACCAGTAGGGCCATGCAAGGAACACGGTGGGATAGGACAGAAGAGTTTCTTTCGATAAAGGAAGCAACGTCAGGGGCATCTAGAGTAGTATTGGAAGAAGAAAACTTTGAAGCGGGTAGCATCGGGGAAAGGATTGATAAGGTCCATCAAGAATTAAAGGAAGGTAGCAACTATGGAAGTCTGGGAAAGAGGCAGTGGAGTAACTTTGCTGAAAATGTTGGGGGGACATGACAACTGAAGGAAAGGGGTGGGGTGGAGGGAGGGCAGATGGTGGCTGTGAGGGATCGTTTCAGCCACATTTTTAAAAATAAATTGGATGAATGGTAGTTTTGACCGAATTCTGTCATCCCCATTAGTTTGAAGCTGAAGATACCAGACATGAAGAACAGTGGTTGCAGGGGTGGTCCCCTCAGCCCATGTTTGGTATTTTTGGCTTTGGCGGTTGCAGGGGTGCCCCCCAATTCTTCAGCATTGGTGGCAGTGGACCCAACAAAAATAAAGACGAAAAGGGACGCTGTAGTGTCAGATCCGACCCACGTTAAAGGGGTGGATCTGATGCTGCAGGTTACAGGACAGGCAGCGGATGGAGAAAAGGTAAGTGGGGGTTTATGGGTATATTGTTCGTCTAAGGGGACATGGGTTTGTCTTTTTGTACCCAGGTAAAAAGGTATTTGCAGCGAAAATTACTGCAGTTAATTTCGCCATGATTTTGTACGTCGGTCAAACAACCTAAATCCCTGATTGATAACATTAAACTACTACACACAAGAGTCCATTGCTGACGCTCTGTTGTAACTTTCATAAGACTGGTGGCGTATCTTGAAAAATCAATTGGGCCCCCACACATATTCAGCTGGCCTGTCATGCACCCAGTGACACAACATAACATTCACAAACTTAATTCCACTAGAACATACAAACAATGCATTATTTATCATTCACACTCTCACTCACACACAAATGCACCCAGCACCTCTACTGACATACACTGTGTGCACACAACATTTATATTAACATTTACAATAACACATGGAAACAGTGGCGCAACTTCCATTGAGCTGACCAGACTTTATCACACCCTGATACCTCAAATTTTGGGCTACGTTGACTTGACCTAGCTGAACTATAAAGCCATGGCCGAAAGGACCAGATTCACTGGAATGTCAGCAATTTGCCTGTATTTCCTTTCATTCAAAGGCAGAAACCATTGGTTAATGCAGTGCAGTGGGTGACCAATTATTATTGGTATAGATTTTTAAATGCCATATACTTCCAAACTTGGGTTCTGCACAGCACCTTATATGTCTACGTGCTGATAGATTTTGTTCTACAAAATTCTGACTGATTAAAATTAAGGTATGTTTTCCTGTGTTCAAATGGCTCCAAGCAGTGGAGTACCAAGCGGGAGAGTCGCAAGTGGGTGGTCAAGGTGCCCTCCCCCGTAGCTCTTTTAAGAGCCAGACCCGGACATTTGTCATTGGGACACCTCTCTCATTCGGCACCTCAAAGAAGGTGCCCAACGGCAAAAGTGTCCTGCTGGCAGGACAATGTGTGCTGAGCAATTCCTGCTCAGCATGCTCATTGTCCTGGCAGCAGGACACCTTAGCCGTTTTGAATGGTAGAGGTGTCCCGCTGTCCTCAATGTCCCAAGGGGCTCCGGGCAGCAGAGGGTCCTCACGTTGCTCTGTATCAACAGAGTATTACAATGTGAGCCATTAGGCACTGAAGGGAGGGAGGGACTTACTATTAGCAGGGACTTTTGTCCCTTTAGAAAATGGGAATGGGAGGGAGTGATCAGAAGTGAGAAGGTGCATCATATTGCATGCTTTATGAAATAATGACTATGGCTTTAAAATCCAAGGAGGATTTGTTAGACTCACATTAATCTGTATGATGCTATTGTGGACTTGCATGCAGAATGGGGAGAATTAAACTAAAGCCATACTCCCATTGCTCAACATATTTATATGACAATGTATCTAGTGTATGGTTAGTTTACTGTGAAAGGCTAGTTTATTATGTAATGTGGTTTTCTTCCAAAGCATTGCTATGAATTATTATATGTTGTAAAGCAAAACCTTAATAAATATCTATATCAACTATGCCTGGAAAGATGTGCACGGTTGCTTAAATTGTCCACATCTCAGTTTCACCATTTAACCAAGTGTGTGATCTTGAGCAAATTATTTAATCACATTGTGCCTTATCTGCAGCTTTGTAAGTGATTCTGATTCACTTCAAAGCTTATCTTACTGTATCATGCTGTTATAATGGAAAAGTCTAATGACTTTAGAGTTGCTCCACGTATAACAATAGTGCAATTTAGGTATTTTGCACCACAAAGTTATTTGTCACTTGGCTTATTTATGGCAACTTATTCTAAAGTCACTTCCATGGTGCCTCCAAGTATCAAAGACTGATGATGTGCCTTGCAATGTCCTTTTCTGTGAAGTCACTTCTGTTGGTGCAATCCATATGATAATTAGGATGTTTGCATGTATTTTGCCTCAGAGGGCTTGGACAGAGCTCCCCAACAAACATACACAAACACAATTCAATGTATTTATTATATAAATTTTTTTAAATACCGCCCGGGCCACCTCTCATGTTACACCGACCTAACCTTTTCACACACACGCGCCTCCAGACAGAAACCAGGAAGCTGAATGAGCTTCCTAGTTCCTGTCTGTGTGTCGCACGAACACGAAGCCGGAAATCGCTGCTCTGTGCCGCTGGCCCCGGAAGTGCTGCTGCTAGCATGACAGCACAGACGCCAGGCCCTGCAACACCCAGTTCAGCAACCTGGCTGCTGACTTTGAGTTAGGCCAGGCAGGGTGAGGAACTGAGCCACGCAGGACATCCTAGCCCTGAATGTGTTGTAGTGCGGCTGCCAGGCATCTCTGCATTATGTAATGAGACAGCGCAAGCCTTGCTGAGTACCAGAGCCGGGCTTGCGCTGTCCAATTACATAATTGATGTTTGCGGCCCCCCAGCCTCCCTCCAAAAGATGGGGGGGGGGGTAAAAAGGCATGCCACAGAAGTTGGGGGGGACAAATCCCCCTGTGCCCCCCTATAATTAGCCCATGAAAAGAGGGATCAATCCGTAGCATTTCAGATACGAAATGAAGATGAAAATCTTTTCCTTCTCGAATATAGAGCGTTGTCCTTAAGCAGACTGTACTTTGACAAAGGTGAAGTGGAGGATAGTCACACTAGTTGGGGACAAGATATGTCAGATGAAAAAAGAAAGTCCATCCTCGAGGTCAGAGGAGGGAGCCAGTGCTCCCCGATGGATGCTTGCAATTAGATAAAGAAGTAAAATGGTCTGATATGGAACAACCTAAGGATAGGACGCCAGATCCCATAGCATATCCTAAGCGTCCATGAGGACAATTGTAAAGTGAAAAGGGAGAATCACCACCATATGTGAGCAAATTAAGGTCACTACAGGCAAGGAGATGGAAAGGGATGATTGCCCCTGCCATGGATAGACTAACGATGGGAACCGACTGCGGGTTGGGCTTTACGCAGTATCCCTTATTGGACAAAGGGGGAGCAAGAATACAGTATATTCCATGGCCGCAGATGGACAATGATAATTTAATGTGTAAGCACCAGAGTTTGACTTCGGGCACTGAGAAATGAATATATGAGTTAGAAAAAATGGCAGGAGGAAATATACTGGCCATAGGGGACATAAAGGTTCTCCTGGCAGATTTTCTTGGGGAGAGAGCTGATGACATATGGAGGAGAGCAGTGTATTCAAGTGTGACAGCACAAAACACAGCGCATGACGGAGCACCGTTTAACAATTGTAGAGCAGATGTGTGGAGGGCTCTCAGGTTACAGTATCTTGACACATCAGATATGGGTGCAATTATGACACGTAAGATGAAGACCCTGTTGCTTACATTCAGGATATTCAAGAGAAATGGCAGCTTGAAACTCACAAGCCATGGGAAAAAACAGTGGCATTATTTTAACATATTTTATGTGAGGGGTTGCCTGAGCCAGTACAGAGACAGATGAATAACCAAGTGGAGATGGAAGCAATACCGTGGCCTGAGATATAGTTGATGATAGTGCATCACTGTTGGTTGTTACAGGAGAAAAATAGGAAGAAAGATGAGATTAGGAAAATCGAGGAAACCAAGTTAGTTCAGAAACAATTGTCACAATTTGCCATAGAAGGGGTGGTATTGACAAGGGGAGAAGGATTGGGAATGCAGGAAGCAATGCGTACATCCCAGGTGAGTAATCAGCACACGATGACCACGGTGGATATGGGCTTGTGCCATGAGGCAGAGGTATGGGTTGTAGAGGAAGAGATGGAGGATTCCCAAATAATCAGGGTGGGTTCCAGAATACACAGAATGAGATTCAGAGTACCCAGGGAGGATTTAACCAAGGGGGACTTGTTAGACGGGCACCCCCAGTAGGTTGGACTTGTGGGATAACAGGGCACATTGCGTGCATATGTGGGAGCCAAGGGAATGTACAGAATGGCCAATTTTGAAAAGGTGGGGCAGCCTATCCTCTACCATATAGCACACAAACTAGGGAAGGGTTTGCCGAAGATCACACAGTGTATCAGACACAAGCGCTGCAATTGCAGCCGGTACAGCAGCAAAATCGAGTGCAAATGAATCCACCACAAGGGCAGTCGCAACAGGCTCCCATACAGACACAACAGTATGTAAACACAGGACAAGTGCTGACACCCAGAAAAGGAGGTGTCACTGTGGTAGGAGTAAACCTTTTTGCAGGGACGGGGATGAGCCTGTACCTACAATAGGGCAGCTCACAGGGTGACTTGATGTGTCCAGTACTATCTGTGACACCAGACCCCCAAGAGAAACCACGGGTCGATGTGACTATAGGAGGCAAATCTTTTTCTTTTCTAGTAGACACTGGGGCTACTTGTTCATATATACGAGAGGGAAAATATCCAATGTTGGGGATTGCCATGAATGCTCAAGTGTTCTCTGGAGCTACGAGTTGAGTTCCTTTTACTGATGAATTACCAGTCACTATAGGAGAGTGTGACATGTCTGTTGCATTGCTATATATATTCACGACAGACACCAGTTAACATTTTGGGAAGAGAGTTAATGAGAAAAGGTAACATGACAATTTCATCAACTGATCAGGGAATAGTGTGTTCCACTCCAGGAATACACTACTTAAACGTGGGTGAATTTATACTGGCGTTCACAGGGCAAGTGGCTCACCGAGGCATTCCAGTAGATCTAAAGGTTTTCCGATATGGGGAGAGCATTCTACTGACATGGCTACCTGGCTTAGTGGGAAACATTGTGAGGATACCTAATGTGTTTTTGTTTAGACAACGGATACCTATGGATGAAGAGGGGGGACGGACTATACCTATATAATTAGAGGCAGCCATAGTACGAAGGGAAATGGAAATGCTCGGAGGAGTAGACAATGAGGGTAGACCATGAAGAAGAGTAATAGCTCTCGAGAAAGGGTACAGATTGACTGACATAACTGATGACGACATGTTTAGGGAAGACCAAACAGATGATGAAGTGGTGTTCTTTATGAACATCACATACTGGATAAGAATAGAAAAGAGGGAAGTCCCACAGTGAATGACGATAATGCGGCAGAGTCCAGCATATTTTATGGAAGACTTGGAAAAGGTGCCTATTTTACTTTGGACCACAGGAACTTATGATGTAGGTTTATTAAAGGGAATAGGAGTAGTTAAAATAAAGTTGAAACCAAGAGTACCCCAGGTCTGGAGAGGCTGATGAGGGTATATTTCAGAACATTAAAGCACTCATGAAACAAAGAATTCTGGTGCCATCGGAATCGTTGTGTAACACTGCGGTGTATCCAATTAAATAATCTAAAGGAGGGCCATGGAGATTTATACAAGATATGAGACCGATTTACCAGATTGTAGAAGCAGAGATTCCTTTAGTTCCTAATTTGGCGATACTACATGGTATCCCTGTGGAAACTCGATAATTCACGCTGATGGATTTGAAAAATGTGTTTTTCTCGATCCCGTTGCACAAAGACTCACAAGGCTTGACTTCCATCATATTCCGCCAAACTCGACTGAAATATACTTGTTTGCCCCCGGGGTACTGTGAGTGTCCATCGATCTTTAACAGAGTCCTACGACGGATTTAGGCAATATTGATCTTAACAGTGTGGTGATATAGTACGTGGATGACATTTTAATTTGTAGCACCACGGAAAATGACTGCAGACAAGACTATATCCAGTTGATGACTATTCCAGCAGGCAAGGGATGTAAGGTAGACAAGAAGAAGTTGCAATACTGCCAAGAAGAGGTGTTATACGTAGGGCAGTAGATTTCACATGAAGGAAAGAAGGTGACAGCTGAAAGAGCTGAGGCGATTATGAAAACCTTGAAGCCAAATACAGTGAAACAGATGCAACAGTTTCTGGGGTAATGCAACTATGTTAGAGCTTGGGTGTTTGACTACAGTTCATACAGAATACCCCTTTTGCAAGCTTTAAAGAAAGCACATGTGGATAAAGTAAAAATGGAATGGACTGAGGAGATGTAGGAAGGGTTTGAGGAGCTGAAAAAAGCTAATTGTACGGCCCCTGTTTTGGGAATTCCCAATTATGTTGAGGAATGTTATCTGTTTTCACACACAAATAGGACGGTCATGACAGCAGTGCTTACACAGAGAACTACATTGGGGTACAAACCTTTAGCATATTACAGTGGGATTTTAGACCCAGTAATGAGAGGACACTTTCCTTGTGAACAGTCATTGGCAGCCGCCGGGTTCGCAATTGAGAAGTCTACAAGTATTTTGATGGGCTGTTCTATGACTCTCTTCGTGGAGCATGCTCTATTTGCTATTCTAGAGAAACCTAAAGGCACATTGACATCCCAAAGAGCTTCAGTTTATGAGGTAATGGTTTTGAATCCAACAAGCATCTCAAGACATATGGTACTGTCTTGGTCAAGGTGAAATTGCCCCTGGTTTCAGCTTTATTTGAATTTCCCCTATTCCATTCAATTGCCCTATGTCATAAGGGCCTGTAGTCCATAAGCCACTTAGCACTTTATCCAAGTCTTCGTCAAAAAATGAATTATCGCCATTCGCTGTGGGATTTCCCTTTTCTCTATTCCAATCCAATATGTAATGCTCATAAATAACACTACTTCATCATCTGTTGGGTAATAAACATGTCATCATCAGTGATGTCAGTCAGCCTGCACCCTTCTTCAATAGCTATCACTGTTCTCCATAGTCTACCCTCATCATCTGTTCCTTCGAGCATCACCATTTCCCCTCGTACTATGGCTGCATCTAATTCTATAGTGATGGTCTGTCTCCCCTCTTTGTCCATGGATATCTGTGGTTTAAACAAAAAATCATCAGGTATTCTTATAGTTTTTCCCAATAAGCCAGGTAGCCATATCAATAGAATGCTCAAAACCTCTGGCTCTACTGGAACAGCTCGCAGAGCCACTTGCCCATGTGAATCCTGATATACATTCACCGATATGCATATAATGTGTTTAAGGAGTGGAACACACTATCTCTTCATCAGTAAAAGAAATGGCCATGTTAAGTTTTGTCATCAAATCTCTTCCCAAAATGTTAAGTGGCGTCTGTCTTGAATACAACAATTGGACAGACATGTCACACTCTCCTATAGAGACTGGTAATTCGTCAGTAAAAGGAACTCGACTTTAAGCTCCAGAGAACCCTTGAGCATTCATGGCAATTCCTGACATTGGATATTTTCTCTCTCGTATACTGGAACGATTAGCCCCAGTGTCTACTAGAAAAGAAGAAGATGTGCCTCCTATTGTCACATCAACCTTTGGTTCCACTTGGGGGTCTGTTGTCACTGATAGTACTGAACACATCAAGTTGCCCTGTGAGCTGTCCTATTGTGGGTGCATGCATACCCCTGTACCTCTAAAGGGATTCCCTCCCACTACAGTAACACTGCCTATTCTAGGTATCAGCAATTGTCCCGTGTTTGCATACTGCTGTGTCTGCATAGGGGTGTGCTGTGACTCTCCTTGCAGTGGATTCATTTGCGCTTGCTGTGGTTGCTGTACCTGTTGCATTCCCAGCGTTTGTACCCGTCTGACTATTCCCCCTTGATTGAATCCCCCTTGCAAATCCTGATTCTCATTCTGTACACCCTGAAACCCATCCTTGATTGCTTTGGAATCCACCACTTCCTCTGTAGCCATGCCTCTACCTTGTGGCATGAACTCATTCCCTCCTTGGTCCATTGGGTGCTGATAATTTGCCTGCGATGTACCCACTGCTTGCTGTATTCACAACCCTTCTCCACTTGTCAATACCGCCCCTTCTATGGCATATTTTGACAATTTCATCTGTACTAACTTGGCTTCTTCAGGTTTTCTAGCTTCATCTTTTTCTCCTGCAACAGCAGACAGTGATGCACTATCGTCAACGGTATTTCAGCCCATGGCTTTCCTTCCATACCCACTTACTTTTTCATTTGCCTCTGTACTTGCTCGGGCAACCCCTGACATAAAATGTGGTAATATAATGCCACCATTTTTTCCCACGGTCCCCTCGTTTCAAGTGTCCACCGCTCTTGAAAATCCTGAATGTAAGCAATAGGGTCCTCGTCTTCTTTCATGTTACTTATGATTGCACTCATGTCTGATGTGTCAGGAAACTGGACTCTGAGAGCCCTCCAAACATCTGCTCTGAATTATTAAACAGCTCTCCATTGTGCGCTGTGTTCTGTGCTGTCACACTTGAATAGCCTGCTCTCCTCCATATGTCATCAGCTCTCTCCCCAAGAATGGCTGCTAGGAGACCCTTAATGTCCACTATTGCCAAGATATTTCCTCCTGTTATTTTTTCCAATTCATAACTCAATTTTCCCGCACCCTACGTCAAACTTAGGAGTTTGCATCTTAAATTATCCTTATCCATCTGTGGCCATAAAATATACTGCGGTCTTGCTCCCCCTTTTTCCAATAAGGTAAACTGTGTGAACTCTAACCCACAATCAGCTCCCATCGTCTGCCTATCCATGGTAGGGACAATGGTCCCTGACCTTCTCCTTCCTGTCAATGATCTTAACCTGCTCTCATATGGTGGTGATTCTCCCTTCTCACTATATGATCGTCCTCTGGGACGTTCTCGATATGCTATGGGTTCTGGCGTCCTATCCTTAGGTTGCTCCAGATTGGACCATCTTCCTTGTCTATCTGCAGGCTTCGCTCTGGGGCGCATGTACCTCCTTCCTCTTCCCCACAGAAGGATTCTCTTTCCTCATCTGATGTGTCTAGTCCCCAACTAGTGTGACTCTCGTCCCCTTAACCCTGGCCTATGTTCAGTCTGCTCAAGGACAAGGATCTATGCTGTAGACAAAATGGATTTTCTTCTTCGTTTTGTAATTGAAATACTAGGGATTAATCTCCCTTCCTTCAGCTTCCTGATTTGCTACCTTCCTTTAATTCTTGCTAAGCCTTATCGATCCTATCTCCGATGTTTCCTATGTCACAATTCTCTTTGTCTAGTGCTAATCTAGAAGCTCCTGATGTTGCCTCCATCATCGGAAGAAACTCTTCTATTCTATCACATTGTATTGTTGGACTTGGTTCCATTAGCTTCTTTTGAATGCAGTTAATATCAAACTCCCATTGTCTCCTCTTACGTTCTAATTCTTCATCTAATTCTCTTTGCTTTCTCACCTCCCTTCTAATTCTCTCCTACTCTTGTTCTATCACTTCTCTCCATGCTTCTGCTTGCCTTTCTTCCTCTTCTCTTTATCTCTGTATTCTCTTGTCCCTTAATTTCTGTGCTTCCTCTTCTTCTCTCTTCCTTTCTCATTTGTTTTTATCTTCAATTGCTCTCTGCCTGTTGTCATACTTCCTTTGCTCCTCTGCCCGTTCTTGCTTTTTCTCTTGCTCCTCCTGACACATCTGTTCTCATTGCTCCTTGCTATTTCTCTTATACTCATCTTGCTTCAATCTTTGTTCCCAATCCCTGTCTTTTCTGTCCTGTTTATCTTTATCTTCTTGTTGCCATACTTCCTCAATGATTTTCCCATCTAGCCTGAGTGATATCTGTCCTCCCACCCATTCGATCTGCACGAGCGTCACCTCGTCAGCTTTATCTTTCTCTCCCTTCCATCTTTTGATCTCTCGTTCTATGTCGGTTGATATATTTGATTGCTCAGATTTCTCTTCTTTATCTTGTATGATCTTAAAGATCTCCTCTTTTTCTCTTACTCTCCTCTGGATTATCGTCACTGCTGTAAGCAGGAGGTTCGTATATCGAATTACTATACCCTGCCGCCGCCTTCAATTTCTTTAATATCTTTCTTTCTTCCATATCAACGCCTTTCACTACAGTTGAGGCAAGGGGAGCCGAAGGCTCGACACCTTCCTCCTTACACTGGTCAAGCATCCACTCTTCGTGTAGCAGATCCTCTCTCTTCCTGGTACATTTTCCAAAGCGCTAAAATAGCTAACCTTTTCTCCAACTTCTTTCCCATGTACACAGCATGCAAGTATGTGGTCATGTGGTGCAATACCGCTTTTTTTTTTTTTTTAAATTTTATATTTATTGGTTTTACAAAGAACAGAAAAATGCAAACAATGTTTAAACACAGTTGTACGTCCCTCAGGAGGGCAAGTCAGGCACGAGATGCAAATTAGAACGTTATGCCAAGAGTCTCTTAGTCGTGCGACAGACCCAGTTACCTGAGTATGCTTCGTTGGCTGTTTGCCGTACTTCCTCCCCACCCTCCCCCCCCCCACTTGGTTTGTTGTACATCACAAATGCAGTCATTTAACATTAGTATCGGTATCGTGTGGTTGGCACAGGGCTAAGCATTGCAAGATATTGGCGGCCGGACTTGGGTGACTCGCTTCTTGTATTTCGTATCGTCCTTTGGACGTGGCATCATTCGGTCGGGTTCTGAGGCTCCTCTGATTGGGAGGCAGAAGGGGGTGAGATATACGTGTTCTTGAAGTCCATCCATAGAGTTTCACATTTCGCAGATTTGTTATGCAAGGAGGCGGTGATCGTTTCCATCACATAAATATTTGTGGCGATTTTGATCCACTCGGCCTTCCCTGGGATCAGGTGGGACTTCCATTTGGTCGCTATGAGGGCCCTTGCCGCCAACAACAGCTGGGGGGCCAGGCCTTTCACCCGGAGCCACTCTTCCTCGTCTCTTTCAAGGCCAAACAAAACAAGGTGTGGGTCGGGTTCTCTGTGAATATCATCTATCTCCTTAATCCATCCCAGAACCTCAGTCCAGAACACCTTGATGCGCGGACAGCTCCACCACATGTGCCAATAGTTGGCATTTTCTCCACACCTCCTCCAGCATTTCGGGCTCATGGATTGGGACATTTTAGAGAGTCGGAGTGGGTCATAATGCCATCTATGTAGGAGCTTTTTTGCATGGAGTTTGTACTGGCTGGAGATGGAGGATTTGGGTGCGGCTTTGCACATCAGGTCCCATTGGTCGGGGAGTATCTCTTCACCTAAGTCTTTTTCCCATCTGGCCTTGAGGGGTTCCGTGTTGCCACCCCCTGCTGCTAAAAGTGTTTGGTACATCACGGATATGAGGCCTTTCATTTCTGATCTGGAGTCCAGAAGTTTTTCAAAGGCGGTGAGGTCTCTTCTCAATTTTACTCTCCATTCAGGTTTTGTCAACACCCCTTTTAGCTGGATAAAGTGAAATGTCGATAAGGTACCTATCCCCAGCGCCGTTGTCAGGTCCGGTAGTGTGATGAACGAATCTTTTCTCTGAAGTTGTCCTACCCTTTCAAGGCCCGCTTCATACCATGACTGGAATCGTTCCAGGTTCGGAATATGGTCATTTACGCCAGGAGACCATAGGTGACTGAGCGGGGATGGCCAGGTGGTGACTTCTCGCATCTCTTTCCCGGTGCGCCATATGCTCCATATAGTAGTCAATATGGGATGTTGTCTGATTTTCCTCAGCACCCGTTGGTAAGGGGACCAAAGCCATTCTGCCACTGTGGCGGGGGACATATAGTGGTTATCCATCTGGACCCATTGCAGGTGTTTGTGGTCCCTAAGGTGTGGGATTAGGACACGCAACTGCGCAGCTTTATAATAATTCCTTAAGTCAGGAAGACCCACCCCTCCTTTTTCTGTGGGGAGAATAAGCGTGTTGTATGAGACCCTCGGTCTCTTCCCCTGCCAGATGAACCGCAGCATGGTCCTCCGGGCCTCGACAAAGAATTGGTTGGGTATCACGATCGGTAACATCTGGAAGGGGTATAGGAAGCGAGGGAGGCACACCATCTTGACGGCGTTAATACGCCCCAGCCATGAGATCGTCAGTTTAATCCATTTCTCGAGGTCTCTTTCAAAGCTTCGGAGAAGCGGGGGGAAGTTGGCCTCGTAGAGGTAATCTAGGGTTCTAGTAATCTTTATACCTAGGTATTGTAGTGTCTCATGTTCTATTTTGAGCCCAAGGGAGAGGAACTTTGTCTCATTTTCAACCGGGGCACCTTGGAGGGGAAAGAGGATGGACTTGGACATATTCACTTTGAATCCGGAGAACTGACCGTATTCTTCTATTAGGGCTATGGCATGAGGGATTGAGGTCATTGGTCTGGTTAGATGTAGGAGGATATCATCAGCGTACAACGCTGCTTTGTATTCGGTCCCTCCCAGCCGCATTCCCTCTATTCGGGAGTCGTCTCTGAGCTTTTGTGCCAGAGGCTCCAGGGAAAGTGCGAACAGGATCGCTGAGAGCGGGCATCCCTGTCTGGTCCCCCTTTGCAGTTCAAACCACCTGGAGTATTCTCCGTTAACGAAGATTGACGCTGTGGGAGAAGCATATAGTGCTCGTATCCCATCACAGAATTTGGGGCCTATTCCTACTTTCTGGAGGACTGCATCCAGGAAGTCCCATTCCACCCTGTCAAAAGCCTTTTCGGCGTCAATCGATAGGAGGGCCGGGTCATTTTGAAGACTGTGTCCGGCGTGGACAAGGTGCAGAGTCTTACGCATGGTGTCGGCACCCTGCCTGCCGAGAATGAATCCGACCTGGTCGGAGTGGACTAGTTTGGGCATTAAAGTTTCTAGTCTGGCAGCCAATACCCTGGCATAAATCTTCGCGTCCAGATTGAGGAGGGAAATGGGGCGATACGATCCACATAATTTGGGGTCTCTACATTCTTTAGGGATGACAGATATGAGGGCTTTCTTAAAGGAATCTGGGGCGGTCCCAGAGCTCACTATCTCGTTAAAGAGTTCCGTAAGGAAGGGTGACAATTGATCGGCGAAGGTCTTATAGAAACCGGCCGTGTAGCCATCTTCGCCCGGCGACTTCCCTATTTTAAGTCGTTTGATTGCATCTCTCGTTTCGCTTTCAGTTATGGGACTATCAAGGAGTTCGGCTTCCGTTTGCGTTACTGTAGGGATGGTAATTGGGGACAGATAGGACGCTATGTCAGAGTGAGCCGATAGGAGCTCGGAGGTATATAGGTTTTCATAGAAGGTGGCAAAACGCTCGGGTATTGAACAGGGTAGGTGAGTCGTGGGGCTAGTGGGTTCTGATATCTCCTTGACCTTGCGTTCCTCTCTCCGTTCCCTGAGCCTGGCAGCTAAGAGTGCATCGGCCTTGTCACCTTTTTCATAGTATGTCTGTTTCAGAAATTGCAATTTCCGCACCACCTGGCCATGTTCCACCAATCGCAGCTCTTCTCTTTTGCGGTGGGCCATGTCCAGTTTGGCGGAGTCCATTTCTGTTTCATCTCTCAATTCGCTCTCGAGTTGGTGTATCTCACTGCGTAGCTTGTTTTCGACAATCCTCCGCTCTCTCTTTTTAGAGGAGCCCTCGCGTATTAGCACGCCTCTCCACGTAGCTTTCCCAGCTTCCCAGATCACTTGTTTGGAGACCTCTCCATTGTCATTTATCCTGAAGTATTCTTCAATCTCGGTCTCCATTTCTCCCCTGAAAACCACATCAGTCCAAAGGGACTCGTTGCAGCGCCAAGATCCTCCGGCGACCGGCAGATCAGCCCAGTCGACGTCTGCCAGTACCATATCGTGGTCTGTCCATGTAATCGGAACTATACTGGAGTGGCTTGTGGACTTCGCAAGATCAGACGAGAGAAATATATAGTCTATGCGCGTGAATGTGCCATGAGGGTTCGAGTAGAAAGTGAAGCCCTTTTCGTCATGATGCTGTGCTCTCCATACGTCACGTAGGTCGTATAACTCCATCAGGGCTGCGAATTCAGTGCGGGCCCCTCTGTGCTGGTTTCGCGTATCGGGGTTGCCTGGTCTCCAGTCTACGGATGGGTCCATCCACTGGTTGAAGTCGCCTCCCACCACGAGATGGCCTGCAGTTTCCAGCACTATTTTGGGAATCGTTTTCCTGAGGAATGCAGTCTGTCCGGTATTGGGCGAGTACACTGTGGCAATCGTGACCTGGATCCTTGCAATTTTCCCCACAATCAAGAGGGCTCGTCCGCTCACATCTGACCAGGACTTCTCTAATTCAAACCCAACTCCTTTCTTAATGAGGATTCCAACCCTTCCCTTTCTGAGCGGACCAGAGCCCCAAAATTCCGTGCCTCCCCTAGTCCCCAGAACTGTCCGCTCCTCACCCCTCGCAAATTTCGTCTCCTGTATGAGGAGAATGTCTATGCCAGACCTTCGAAATTCTCTATGTACCAGTGACCTCTTGGTAGGAGAGTTCAGTCCCTTCACATTGATTGACCCAATTCTGAGAAGACCCTTGCCCTTGACCTTCTCATGTGATGCCATTGGCGATTTGTAGTCTGGAATCCTTCGCCACCAGAGTCCGGAAAGACCTGCGGATACCCTGTGTCATTGCAAATACGACATCTTGAAGCGAGTGCAGTGTTATTTGTACATTTCCCAAGTGTTCATTACCTCTCTCCCCTTCTCTCGTGTCCCACCATAGTTGGTGGCGTTCGTTTGAGCGTAGGAACAGGGTGTGCTGCGTCGGCAGCCGTTGACGGCGTCCGGAACGGACTAGGTGGAAACGTATGGTCCGTTGGCGGACCATCAGTGGGAACCGTCGTCCCACGGTCCCAATCAGATTACCCATCGCTACTTAAGGGTGAGCCCCCATCTCCTTTCCCCCTCCCCAAACATTATACAGTTTCAACAACAGTAACAACAAACAGGTGAAAAATTCCAACGTTACGTGTGATTTACTGGTCTCTCCGCGGGAGTTCACATCACTTTTCGGTCCGGAGGGATGCCCCGCCAGCGGCGGCATCCATTCGGCGGGGTCCGCCATGTAACGATCTCCGCGGGAGACAGCGCCGCGTATTGTGGCTATGGCTGTGGTCAGCTCAAATTTCGCCTGGGTTCCTTGGCTCAGGTCTGCTCGGGAGTGTTGTTGGGGCGCCTATATTTTCTTGATCCCTTTACCCTCTTGCGCCTAGGGCCCTGGAGTTCCCACTGCATTCCCGGGCGCTCGCCGTCGTCACCTTCCTTGCTTCCCTGGTTCGCTCCAAGGAGATCGGCGATGCAATCTTTGATTTCCTCTTCGGAGCGTAGGATCAATTTCCTGCTGCCATGCTCGAAGGTAAGCGAGAAAGGGTATCCCCATCTGTACCTTATGTTCTGGTCTCTCAGCCATTTCGTCAGGGGGCTGCAAAGGCGTCTTAGGGCTAACGTCAGCGAAGATAAGTCTTGAAAGATGGTGATTTGCGCACCCCCCATTGTGAGCGGGCCACCAGACCTGGCTTTTTCAAGAATTCTGGTTTTGTCTTGATATCGGTTGAATTTGGCCAATACAGAGCGTGGGCCGCCAGGCGGTCCTCCAGCTCTGTGTATGCGTTCAGTCTTGGGTTCATCAATGTCTTCATCAGCTGTTAGTATTTTGATGATGTCGTGAATGGCGTCTCCGAGGTCTTTCTCAGTTTCACCATCACGTTCCGGAATGCCGAAAAAGCGAAGGTTATTTCTCCTTCCCTGTTTTCCAGGTCATCCATCTTAAGCCTTGCCTCGATCTCCCTTTTCTCGATGTTGCGGATTCGTACATCCATCTGAGTTTCGAGGGTGTCAATTGAAGTCTGATTGTTCTCCACGCTTTCCAATCGTTCCTCGAAGCTGTCCATTCGCTGGGTGATTTTGTCGATTTTGCCGCCAAGGCTGGTACCCATGTTTTTTATTTCAGACAATAGGGTGGCAATGTCTCCTTTGGTGGCCGCAGCACCTGCCTCCGATGGGTCCGTGGCCATGGTGTCTATGGTCCTAGAGGGTGCGGGGGATGGACGGTAGGCAAATTTGGCCAGTTTGTGGCGCGGGTCCATGCGCCAAATGCCGGGTTAGAGGAGGCACACGCCCCTGGATAGGGGGCCCTACCCTCTGGGAGGATGCACGGGTGGCAGGCTCAGTGTTGTCGTTTGTTCTCGGCACTTCGTGTGATGTGGGCCGATTCCTCGGGTCAGGTCAGCGGGGGGTCACGGGGCGGGGTAATGCTGCTATGCTCGCCCAGGATTGGGGTCACCTGTGCGTTCTAGGCGACTTCTGTTGAGACCCTCCCTGCCAGACTGCTGGGAATCCGTTGCACGTGGAGCGCGACGTTTGGGCAGTGTTCGGTGTCCCCAACGCAGGGTTTACATGGTCCGGAAGCGTGCCCAGGCGGAGGTTGCCCCGTATGTAGTGCTGTGCTAGCGGGTTACCCTTGTCCCTTCAGAATGGCGTTTGGCGCAAGGAGCGTATGCCAGGGCAGTCAGCAGTTAGGGGCAATGGTCATATGGAAATCAGTCTTTTATACGGACCGTGTTGTAGGCTGTGTCCTTCACTGGATGCGGCGTCTCGCGGTCTTCGGGGGGGTCTTCCCCACCTCTACAGCAAGGGGGGAGGACCTAGGGCCATGCGCCGTGGTTCAGTGCTCACCGTCGGGATCTGGCGCAGCCCGGTGTGTAGAGGCACCTCGCTATCCCCGGTGGAGCCGGGGGCAGCAGCACAAGTATAGGGGTCCGGGTCCAGCAGGCAACAACTGCAGGGGTCGACGCCCTGCTTTGCCCAGAGCGTGTCCGGTTCCCGGGGCACAACTCACCACACGCGCCGTCCGCAATGAGGAAGGCGCGCGTGTCACGCGGCGCCGCCGGGGCACGGGCCCTGGCGCCGCGGAGTCTCGCGGTGGGGGTCCCCACTTACCCCGTGCTCATATGCCGGTCCCGGGGGGCGTCACCTTTCTGGGGTCCCGCGTCTGGTCTTCTCCATGGGCTTGGGGCGCGGACCGTCACCGCCAGAGAGGCCCGTCACGGAAGCCGCCGCACTCGAGTCTCCTGTAGTGCAGCGGGCGGGCGCTCCTTAAAACACCTCGTTCTCAACGAAAACGGGCCCGATTTTCGTCGGGTTTCTTCTCCTCTGCAGGGGGGTCTCTTCAGACCCTAGGATTTCGCACTTTCGCAGTGGGGGGGGCCGTCAGCGGGGGCTCATGCCGCTATTTTGGGACCATGGGGGCGGTGCTCACACGGAGAGGACGTTCATCCATGCGCCCCCTGGTGGCCAGTCGCAATACCGCTTTTAACAGTGATCCCCTTGTGGCCATGGCATGAACATCTTTTCTGCCGTTCCTTTCACCCATTCCACACAATACTGTTTGAGCTTGGGCATATGCTTTGTCAATGTCTTACATAAATGCATCAGAGGGTCAATATCTCCCATTGTGACATGTCCCAATTGACTGTCAATACTTACCAGACTTTTATAAATACATTTTTTTAAAACAACAAATATGAGCATTCTCCAACAATCGCAGCTCAAAACCTCTATTTTCCAATGACCTCTGTCTACCTCGGGATTGCTACCAACCACTTACCTAGATAGATATTATAACTTCTTGACCTAATCTCAATTTTTTTTTAGCAGCTATTCGTATTGCTCCTCAATACCTTAATTCAACACAAATACATAAACAAACAGACTAGTCGACTCTTCACACTTAAACCACAGTGAACACCTTTTTTTCCTCTCGCCCTAATTAATGCTCTGATTACAGAGTTTTATGCGGACCTGTCCTGCAAGTAGCCCAGTTTACTCCGACTGGAGTGTGAGATGACCTCTTCTGACCCCCTTGGGTCAGGCTTCTGGGTGCTATTTCTGTATTTATATCTGTGCAATATTTCCTGTTACTCCCATTACTTTAGTTCCTTTAGTTACTTTTTTTACTTTTAGATTATCACAACCCCATTCCCTTAGTTTGCCACCCCCCTCTGTTTACTCACCATTCACTGGTTTAGCTCGAGCCCCTCGGTATAGTCTCCTCCTCCAACCAAACACTTTCCCCTTCCGTTCCCAAAGCGCCTTTTGAAACCAGGTAGGGATTTCATCAAAGAGGGACCTTGCACAGCGTCTCGATTTTCTTGCAAGATTTCTATTCGCCCACTCTCCACAGGAAACCTGCAATCTACCGGCTAGATGGTGGAGGATGTCCAATCGTCCAAAACTCTGGAGTTAACAGGTTAATGGGTATTTTTTAACCATTGCTACCACGTGAACATAAAGTCCTTAATCAGTAACATGTCATGCATGGATGGGATGCAGAATAACTCTTACACCAAATAATCAGACTAACTCATGAAGTTGACAAAAGGCTCAGCTGACTTTCTATAAGGGATCCGATTGTGATTGGGTCTCTACAATCAGGTGGACAACTTATGCCTACCCCTAGTGCAAGTCATCTTCATCAGTTATTAGATACACGATATATCATTGGCTCTTAAAACTATAAGGCCCTTTGTTATATGGCCTCCTACAATTCGTTGGCACGGTCGTGCCCTTCTGGAACATTCAACTCACTAGCAGCACGTAAGCTAGCACCCCAGGTGCCAGTGGGTGGACTTGACCGTGTCTCCTCACCCAATTAGCCCAACATCCATCATCACCCTTGTCTTCTGACATGCAGATTGTCTTTGAACTTGGCCTTGCAAATTATCCTTGCTCCTGAGAATATATGGGAGTGTGAGCATGTGCTTATCTCAAGTCTAGAGCTGCATGCCCACCTTCTATTTTCATTCACAGCCCATGTGACAGGAGACCGCAATTCGGCTTCTTTTCTAACATTTATTTATATTAAATGAATAAACTTGGCCCTCATATTGTTCCATCCTTGCACCTTAACAAGGAATGATTCAGATTCTCACATTAACTGTTCTTCAAGGACAGATAACCAGTTTTTGGCCGATCCAGCATTTGACACCGTGCCAGACCGCTTTTCTCTGCCTTTGCTCGATTTTCAGTTGCTTTCTTGCTGCGACACAGCTTTCTGATCCTTCTTTCTCCGTTGGTCTGAGCTTACTAAAATTATTACATCAAATGTCGAGATTCTATATAATGGTGGCACTGACTGCAGTCTATGCACTACGTATAGCTAGCCTTTATGATTACTTAGTCTACTTGTGTTGCTGCATCTGTACAATTATAAAACGGCTTGCATTTTCTGCAGTGCTTTTCACACGTGTAATCTTCACTTCGCGCATGAAAGTTACTCGATTGTTTTACTTCGTCATCAGATTCTACAAGGACTATACATTCTCTTCCTCAACCACTCTTCTCAGTGCACCGTGCTTTCTTCTTGTGACGTCACCAACTTCTCCTTCTCTTATCTTCATATTCCTTAGGTGATCTCCTCCAAGAGATTGTCATCTCTGCAGGGATAAATCAGATAGGCTTTTCTCAATGGATACCTTTTCTCGAAGACTCTTCGTAGGATGGGCAGGATCACTGGTGTTGTGCATGGCTCAACTTCTGGCTTCTAACATATCAGAAGGATGGGGGTGGGACTTTTTGAAGAGGCATTCAGCTGCTCCTCTACAACTCTCTTCATGGAGCATGCTTTGTTTGCCATTTTAGAGAAACCCAAAGGTACATTAACATCTCAAAGAGCCTCAGCCTGTGAAGTAATGATTTTGAACCCAACGATCAAAATTGTCAGATGTAAAATAGTGAATCCTGCCATATTTGTAGCTGAACCAATAGCAGAAGGTGATCAAGTGCAAGGCTGTGCTAATTATGTTGAATTTTATGATAGTATAACTTACATGAAAGAAAATGCTTTGCCTGGAGGGGAAATTCTCTTTATTGATGGTTCTTCGAAAATGTATCAAACTAATGGAGAAAGGCATTCTGGCGCAGCTGTAGTGAGGCATAGATTAAATGGCGAATTTGAAGTTGTAGCAATTGCTCGGCTACTGTCTCATTTTTCAACACAAGCAGCAGAATTGGTAGCGTTTATTGTCACACTCGAGAAACACGAAGGGCAGTCAGTGACGGTGTACAGTGATTCCGCCCATGTGACGTCAACGGTACATGCAGGATTAGCACGTTGGAAAAGGAGGGGCTACCTCAGAGAGAACGGCACTCCAGTGCAGCACGCATCCCTATTGTACAGGCTTATTAAGGCACTACAACTCCCAGTAGCCATAGCGGTCGTTAAATGCACTGATCACACTAAGCAAACAGATTTTATATCTTGCTGGAACATAGCCACAGACGCGAATGCCAAAAGGGTTGCATATTCCCCAGATATCTCAAGTTCTGACACTCCAAATGTCAAAGAGAAAGTAGTCATGATTATGGTAATGCAAGAAAGGTTTAATCATTTGCCGAAGACCCAATTAATGGAGATTCAAGGCAGTGCACCACAGGAAGAGCAGGAGCTATGGAAACAAAGGGGGTGTTCTTTATCCCCCACAGAAGTATTATGGTGACAGGATAGCACCAGAAAGCCAGTGATGCCAATATCATTGTTAAAGATAGCGCTTGAACAACTGCATTACCCCACGCATGTAACTAGGGAGAGTCTTGCTGCAACGATTGCGGAAGACTGGTTAATTCCAAATTTGTTAGAACATATTGCATTCTTCCTAGTGAATTGCATTGTCTGTCAAAAGTGTACAGCTGGGCATACATTGAGAATGATTAGAGGAGTAATACCTTGACCGAATGTTCCATTTCAGCATTTACATATTGATTATGTTGACATGCTGCAGTTGTTTAGTGGATTTAGGTATCTGATAGTGGTGGTGTGTCCCTTCTCTAGGAGGATCGAGGCAGGTCCATTTAAACACCCTTACGCCACTTGCGCAGTGAGGTTTTTAGTACGAGAAGTCTTTCCAAGATGGGGTGTGTGTGAAGTGCTGAGATCCAACAATGGGCCACATTTTGTTAATGAAGTGTTTGAGCAGAAAGGACTATTATTGAGTATTAAAAACAAGTTGTCTTCTGCTTCTCACCCGCAAGCAAACAGGATATGTGAGAGACTCAATGACCTCCTTAATTACCTCCTTAAAGAAAGGATTGCCAAGATCAAGCTAACTTTGATGAAGGGATGGCTATATTGCCTGACCTTAGCTTTATACGCCCTAAGGCATCACCCTGGTTCAGACCACCACCTCATCCATCATGAACTAGTAATCGGGAGGCGAATGAGAATGCCTCTTACACCTCCATCGAGTAGACGTGATGCCCAGAGTAGAAAGAAACTGTTAAGTGATGAGCTGCACAATTATTTCACATGTATGACTTCTACCATCTCTCTCATTTCAGATTAACTCCGGCATCAGGAGGGGTCAGTCTCATAACACAGATGAAAACAATCCAGCAACCGAATCTCCTGAACTTTTATCGGCTCCTAAATTGTTTGTTGGTGACACCGTTCTGATTAGAAATGTCATCCGAAAGTGGCACAAGCCACATTTTAATGGTCCCTTTTGTGTTGAAAATATAACCTCGTCAGCAGTAAAAGTCCAAGGCAGTCGAGCTTAGCTTCACTTGAACGACATGAAACTGCACAACGGCGAGCCCGCCCTCCTACTGTTGCTGGTCCAGAAGCAAGAAAAGAAGAAGAATTTCAGCATGTGCAGACTCGATCGATGATGAAGAAGGACAACAAACAAACCAGCTGATAATGCAGATTTTGCATTTCGACTGTGACCCATTCGGACACTCCTTATAGACACTATAGCAGGAGTGCAAACCTTTGTTGAGAGTCACAAGAATCTTGAAAAAATGAACTTTAGAAATTACATGTATATTTCAAAGTTATGCCTAAGTGACAGTTTCTAATTGAGAATTGGAAACGAGAGCAAGACTCCTTTCTCACTGAGTATCTATTTGGCTAGCCCAATGGCCCTGACCGACAGGGATGTACACAGGTTTATATTTTCTGTTTTTGTATTTATCCTTCAAACTTATCCTGCTCTTGGCAGAAGAGACGCTGATGTTTGCACTTTTTATAGGATCCTAAGAACGGCCCTGTAATCAGGAGACTGCTCATAGCAAGAATAGAGGAGATATAGTCATTGCAGGAGTAAAACATTATTTTTATTCTTTGAATGATCACAGTAGAAATGAGGAATGATGAGGCAAACACGATTTTAGTGAATGAACAAGCACGGCCAGTACCAGGATGGCGAGAGAAGTGGATGTGAATGATCTTATGCATAGTGTATGCATGTACAATTTCTCTTTTTGTCTTTCTGTTTCTCCTGTTTCACACTCTCTATTGCATTGGTCCAAAAAGCAGATATCCCTTTGGTCCTCCCCACTAAGGGAACTGCTTCTGATGTGTTTATTTCCACTGAAGCAGAGGCCCTTATGACCCCCCTCCATTCCCACAAGGAGAACTGCTTTTGACTTGCTTCATGAGTATTACACAACCTTTACATTTGGGAGACAAAAGAGAAATGTAGAGGAAGATAATGAAGGGATAAACACTTATCTAGATAATACTGCACACTTGGGTAACAACATGTGGCATTAACACATGAAAAAGGTGGGAGAGAGAACATTTAAGGAGAGTTGCTATGTGTGTTCCCTAATATCTTGTGCTTTGGGAAACTCTAAAATATTCATAGCCACAGAAGTATCAGTGAAAAAAGCATATTGCCTGACACATTTCGCACTTCACCTGACAAGAGGACAGTTCCCAGGCAGAACAGCATCCATAGTGTGAATGAATACATTGACATCTAAAAAAGAAGACAATTATGTACCAGATTTAAAGACAGGAGAGAAGCCAGAAACAAAGCATCAAATAATAAAATATTAACAGCCTGAACTAAATGGAGCAGGAATCAAGATTGCAAGGGTAAGAAAGGGAAGGAAATACAAGAATGCTGGGAAAGAGGCCAACTACAAATCAAAGGAACAGCACTTACTCACAAAGGATGGGCTGATGGACTGGTTGTGTGCAAAGCAACAGCATTAACCGGACAGTGGGAAGCAGTTGTGGCAAATGCAGAAAAAGAATGCAAAGATCATTGGCCGAAGATTGCAAGATTGTTAACATGGGTCGACGATAAAGGAGGACTAGTGCAGATACTACCCCTGAAGGATGCGTTCTTATGTTTCAGAATTAATGGTGCAAGGAAAGTTGGAGAGAATCACCAGTGTGGCCGAATTTTTTATGTACCATGCATTAAGGAAGGAACAGCATTCCTGATGGATCATTATTGGGCTTGTGGGTCCAGAGCCTACTTGAAGCTGCCTCAGGACTGGGCAGGGACGTGTCCTTGGTGCTCATCCATGTTCCAGAGTTAGTGATTCCTCAGAGTGACCTGAACATTGGTAAATTTCCAAAAGCAGATGCCCATTTAAGGAGAAGATCACTCGAATTTCTCAGTCGAACAAAGAGGGAGAATTATTCCTCAGCAAAATCAATAGAAGCCTTTGATGTAATCCCATTTGAGCACAGGTTGTTCAGCAAGACTGCCTCAATATTCACAATTATCTTTATGCCTTGGATCTAGATGATGGCCAATGCCAAATGGTTGCAGATTTCCAAATGGATACTTATGCAGACCATCAACACCACCATAAAAGGATTCAATGCTATTAGTGAAGACTTGAGGGCCTTAAGGTTAATGACCCTGCAGAACAGATATGTGCTTGATATGATCACAGCGATGGATGGAGGAGTTTGCGCCAATATTGGGCCACCATGTTGCACATTCATACCTTCTCACAATGACAAGAATGGGACCTTGACAGAGGCAATAACGTTCCTGACAAACCTGCACAACAAGATGGAAGACAAGACAGAAGACATCACAGATGACGGATGGTTTGTGTCTATTTTCTCAAGGGTTCCTCAGTGGATGGTGAACATCTTCAAGTGTCTTGGAGCAGTATTAGTGATGGTGATGTTTGGATTCTGTCTGATCAGGATAATAATTACACTGTTCAAAAAGACAGCGAAGAAGGCAGTAGGAATGAAGATCGTGATCAATGTCGGATGAGGGTTAAGACCCAAGAAGTTGACAAGTGAAGATATCAGAAAATACATAGAGGCCAGCATCGTAGCACCTGAGCGAACCAAGTTCCTGAATCCGAAGAATCACCAAGAAGTATGTGGGATGATGGGTCTATTGTAATCCGAATGCACAGTGCAGCTACATGACCTGGAGTGTGAATGAACATGTACAATCAGCAGGATCCCTGAAGGGAGTAATGAAGATCTGGAACCCAAAGAAGCATATCTTCAAGAGAAGAAATCAAAATGTGGAAATAAGTGCAGGTGTTGTTGATGAATCAACCAGAAGGGGGGGGTGTGTAGAGGAGTAACCAACTGCCCCTGCAGGAAGTCCCGCCCCCCAATAGTGTCATGCTTGACACCAGCAGCTGTGTCTATTCCACGTCAAATCTTCGAGAAAAGGTATCCACTAAGAAAACCCTATCAAATGTATTCCCGAAGAGATGACAATCTCTTGAAGGAGATCCCCAAAGGAATACGAAAATATGAGAAAGAAAAGTTGGTGACGTCACAAGAAACTAGCGTGATGCACAGAGAAGACTAGCTGAAGAAGAGAATGTATGGACCTTATAGGAACTGATGACGAAGTAAAGAATCGAGTAAACTTTCAAATGCGAAACAAAGATTGCATGTATGAAGAACACTATAGAAAATGCAAATCATTCAATGTACAGATGCAGCATTGCAAGTAGACTAAGTGATCATAGAAGCTACCTATACGTAGTGGATACACTGCGGGTGGAGCCGCCATGATATAGAAGCTGGACATCAGTGTCACATCTTTAGTAAGTTCAAACCCATGAAGAGAAGGGCTGACAGCTGTGTCGCAGTGGAAAATTAGCTAGGAGCATGGAAGAATCAAGAAGGGCTTTCTGGCCTGGTGTCAAGACTGAAGGCAGCCAAAACTGGTTATCTATTCTTGAAGGCAGAGAACGTGAGAAGCTGATGCATTCCTTGTTAAGGTGCAAAGAAAGAACACCATGAGTGCCATGTTTTATTAATTCAAGACAATTAAATGCTGCAAAATGGGCCAAATTGTGGTCTCCTGTCAAATGAGCCAAGGATGGAAATAGAGTGGGCACGCAGTTCCAGAACTATGATAAGCATGTGCCCGCTCTCTTTATATTCCCAGAGATGAGAATAAACTGCAAGGCCAAGTTCAAAAACAATTGTCATAGTAGAAGGCATGGGTGATGAGAAATGTTGGGCTAATTGGGTGTGTAGGTAAAGTCATGTCCACCTCCTGATACCTGGGGTATGAGCTTATGTGCTGCTAGTGAGCCAAATATTCCAGAAGGGCATGCACACGTCAACCAATTGCAGAAGGCATATAACGAAGGGCCTTATAGTTTGAGAGCAAATGGTGTACCATGTTTCTAATAACTGATGAAGATGACTTGCACTAGGGGTGGGCATGAGTGGTCCAACTAACTGTAGAAACCCAATCACAACCCAACCCCTTATAGAAAGTATACTTAGATGTTCCCTTGAGCCAACCACAAGCCCCATATGTTTTTCTTATTTAACGTATAGTAAGACATCATGTATGTCAAGTTTATACTATAAAAGTGTTGATTTTTAGGAAATGCTTCAAGAGAATGCTGTGCGACGTCCGTTGATGTCCGTTGTAACTCCCTGTTTTAGACAATTGATAATAAATCAGTAAACAAACTTTGCCATCTTCCTGAGTTGGTTTGATTATTTGGTGTATAGAGTTACTCAGCATCCCATCTACTGCATGATGTGCTACCCGCCAATCACCCTAAACTCACTGCCAACCAACTTACTAAGGAAGGTGGCATGAGAGCCTGAGGTCTTCATATCACAGACAGTCCTTTCTCTGCAATAATCGTTTATGCCTTGCATAACATGTAGCTCTTTGATTATAGTATAGAGGGGAGTCTCTGGACTGCACCTTCCATGCATCTGTCAATTCACAGATCATTATTGCAGTATGTGTACAATGTAGCGATCTGATCTAAAAGCAGAGTAAAACAACCCAGCACAATATAAAATAAAAAGCACCTATCACTCTACATAAGGTGTCATTTTAGAGGTCTAGATGTAGTTCCTCAGTACAACAACGAGGAAGAATATCAGAACAGTGTGAGTCTGTGAAGTAGAAAATGTACATTAAAAGCTGAGTAATGTAATACAACATAGCATACATAGGGCCTAAAACTCAATAAAATAATGTTTTTGAGGTCCAGAAGACAGCCCCTCGCTATCGGCCGAAATCAAAAATGAAGATTGATGCCTTAAAGATGTGATTTCGTGATGTGTGACATTTTTGAAAATGAACAAGGAGGCAAAGCTTTTTTAAAAAAACTATTACCTTTATCTAAACTGGGCAGACAAACTATACTCTCATAGGGAATTTGATACTGTGTCTGAAAATGCAAATCATATTCCCATCATGTCAGAAAGAGATGTTTGCATAAATACATGCAATCATGCAGATTTGATTATCATTTACCATGCTTATAAACGCATCCTTCCGTGTGGACCTCTCACATTTACTATTGTGCAGACTTATAAGTCCTAAATCATATTATTTTAAGGGAGCACCATTGACTTATTTGGTATGTGGCAAGTTTCAGGGGAACACCACTCATGCAAGCTCTTATGCTTACTTAACGGCTATGGGTGCCGTCTATATATCGCATCACCGCTTTTACACTTGTCATGTGCTCATCTTTGCCCTTGGATCCCTGTAAGTATATTTGCATCCATATTTCATTGAATTTATACAGTGATTTAATCAAAGCACTGTACAAAATTCACGGTGCACAATATTTTTAAAATGACAATATTGAAAAACCTAAAGATCACAGTGAAGAAGAAGACTGAAGATTTAGTTTGAGGTTAGTAAGAAATACAGATTAAGAGGAGAAACTCCTCCGAGACGCAAGTAAGAAATTCCAATATTTGGTAGCAAGGAGAGAAAAAGAACGGAAGCGAGATTGGGCACAGGTAGCCTTAGGAAAAGCAAGTAGAAAAAGATTCTGAGAATTGTTGATGTGATCTGTGTTTGATCTGCCTGTTGCAGGTTCAAATCCCGGCAAGGTCAACTCAGCTTTTCATCCTTCTGAGGTTGATAAAATGAGTACCAATTTCAAATGTGTAATAATAATTAATGTAAATATGTTCTATGTAAAGTGCTTTGGATAAAACCCCTATATAAATAACCAGTTATTAGTAATATAAGGAGGATCTAGAACTCGGATGCACATGTACACAATGCAAAGGAAATGAAAGTGAAGATGTGAGTGAAAAGAAAGCCAAGAAATGGACATCAAGTAAGGAGAAATAGAGTCACAGCGAGAAAGATGAAAGAGGACAAGAACAGCAGAGTTAAAGACTGGCTGAATTGGCCATCAAGAGCTTGGAAAACTGAACAAAGAGCAACACAGTAATCAAGTCAAGAAAATATTAAGGCAGGAATGAGGAAATTAGCTTTGCGACAAAGAAAGAAATGTGGGATTTTTTACAGGTGTTATAGATGTGGTAGCGACAAGAGCAAGCAGTATTAAAAAAATTAAGGGAAAAGGATTTTTACATAATGTATATATGGAATGCTTGCTCGTATCAGGCATTCTGTCCAAGGTTGTGGAGTTGAGTTTGCAAAGCAGTTACATTATACTTCTTTATCGGTGCCACATCTTTGGCAGCTCGCATTCAACGGTAGAAGTGTGCTAAAAAGTAGTGCAACTGTTACTCCAGTGGCGGCTGTGGTGTGCAGGTAGGAGCAAGGTGAAACACGTGCCAAGGGATTGTGTGTGGCCAGGTTGGTAGGCAAGTGGGTGAAATAGGTAAAATAAGGAGGCACTTGGTATTGTTTTTCATTCATTTCTCTCAGATGGTCAGGCAGTGTGAACATTTACATGTGGCTTCATGAAATCCATCATCTCTACTTGGTGACCTTTACTCTGCTGGGACCCATACTTAGCACCTACCTGTACAGCAGCGGCTTCAACAGATGCCTGTCACTAAAACAAATACGTGCTGTCATCAATAGATTTTAGTAATTTGTTACAAAGCGTGGATCCCAAGACTAAAAATCTTATATATCCTCTGATCTCAGAGAGTTTGTGGGATGAATAGTCTGTCCATGAGCTATCCCAGAGGAGTGCATTAGTGGAGTCCAAGGGACTGCGAACTAAGGTTCCTACTACAACTGCACACTGGTGTCATTCAGGCCTTGTGAATCAACAGTGACATATATTTCAGTTTAGCCTTAACTGCTGAATGGTGATACAATGAAAAGTTCCGGAAGGTTCCATGTCTTTATTACGAATACATAAATAACAAAAGCTTTTCAGTGAAAGAAAAATAATAAAAAATGTAAAACTGTTTATTGGTTTTTAATTTGGGGGGGTCCCTCTCAAGACCCCCATTTCCCCAGCTTTATTACCCCCCTCCCTTACCCAACCTCCATGTTATACCTTTACCAAAAATGCATCATTTTTTCATTATTTATTTTTCACTGACAAAGTTATTCGTTATTTTTTTCCCGTTATAAATACTGTATAACGTTCCCAAATCGTGAAAATGGTTGTAAAAACCAGTGGAACTGCTAACAGTAAAATATAAAGGTAGTTGTTCTCCGATCCTGATAGCTCCTGCTCACTTCGACCACCGCATTGGTGAACTCGCCTTCATGGAGAGGCCATCCACACATTGCTCTTGAAGGGTGCTTTTTGCTTCCTTTTTCCCCATTCCCTTTTTCCCATTGTGACTTCCCATAGTCACTTTTCTTACATAGCCTGCCCTTGGCTCTGTCAATTCTGACGGTCAGTTTGGAAGTCCCAGATTATATGCCTGGGATTTGCAGTGAGTGACTAAAAAACGCTGATTGGAAATTGTGCCCTCCACACTTGAAGCCCTTTCTGAGCACATCTCAAGGCCATCGCACAACCATGCTCCCAGTGATTCTAGTACTTCTTCCATGGTACTGCAACATACCTTCACTAGAAAATGCTTGTTTCCACAAGTTGGTTTATTTTCCCAGTTTCTAGATCAGCATTTACCCTGATCCACTGACTACCATTTCACACTCACCTCTACTCATACAATCAATATTCCCACTCCCACAATCCCATTGTGTCTTCTAATTTTGTTAGTTCTGAGCATCACTATCCGATTCCTGCTTTTCCCCCATCTCCACTTTTTATCCCGTTTTCCTTTCTTCTTTCTCTACAGTTTACTGTTTTGTAACACCCAGTAGGGACACAAAACGCCATTTTCCTGACATGGTACCAGCACATATTGGCCCTCATTACGACCCTGGCGGAAAGGGGTTTACGCCGGCGTAACCCATGGCGTACCTTTCCGCCCGACTACGAGTTCCCGTAGCGCCATGGTGATTTTTACCCCTGCTTTTTGCAGGCGGAAAAATCCATGGCGCTACGGGACTTGTTGTTAATTACGCCACCGTAATTTACGGTGGCGTAATTAACGCCTTCTAAGAAAAAGAGGATAAGAAGGGCACTACATGTTGTAGTTCACAGTTTGTCCTTTAGAAATCATAGATATGATAATTAGTAGTTTGTATGGTTTATTTTCGCCTGGAGCTGCCAATCTCAAAAGAGGTCCTGTAGCACTAGGACCAAAATGATCAAAAAAACTTCCAAGAAACAAAGTGTATCCACTAAGTTAAGAAAGGCGCATCTCAGTTTGCCCCAATTTGGTTGCTAATATTCAGTCACTGATTTATGATATGGAAGTAATAGAGTTCCAATAAATTCTTTTGGCAGGAATTGTTTAATTCACATTCCTATATCGTTTGCCGCCAATGGAAGTTTAATTTTTATACATCACACAATGAGTTCTCATCTCAAATTGCCCATAATACTTTGGTGCCAATGCATTTCGGATACAATCCTTCTTCAGGGCGGTATTATAGCAAAAAGCATAAAAATTAGTTTAACTAGTAACAGTATATGTATATGCAAATATAGTAATTATAACAAATATAACAATTATTGCAGACATTTGTAGAGAGTTATTTCGAAAATCACATACCCATCCACGAGTCATGTTCATTTGGAGAGGAAATAAGCAAAAATAAAACAAAACGGTATGTCAATTAGTTGACTAAAGTAGAAAGACATTCTATCATTTTCTTTTAGCTCTATATATTTGTCATACCTCGGTCAAGCCGATCTCTGGACTCGAGTCGTTGTACGTATGCACAATCAGATCTATAAGCAAATTAAACAACAATTTTGAGTCATCCTCAATCTCTTTCGTGGGTATGTTAATCCTAATCGGTACTGCTGTACTTACTCAGCTCCTGCCGTGCACAACGTGTAGCTGCAGACTGAGCCGCTTGGAACGCGCTCGTGTAAGTTTACCTTTCGTTTTAAAGGTCACCATGGAGACGGTACGAGGCGTCGTGGACCGACCTGGTGCACGTACGCCTCGCGCCCCACCCCCGAGTGTTAGCCCGGGGGCGGGGATGTCTCCATGGTGACCAGCACTCTGTGAGACAGTGCAAGTAGTTAACTGTCTACAGCGTCAATTGGCGCCGTAGCTGTAGTAATTGGAAAATTAGCAGCGTGTGTCAAATTTTTTAAATTTTTTTTGTCGTAGTAGTGTTTATATGCAAGACATAAGGTCCGCAATAACAATTGAACATATGGAAGAGATAAACAGTCTAGAGCATTTGCGCTCCCGAACATATTTACTGTCGCTACTAAGTCATTAGAGCAATTTGGGGCAAAATAAACAGCGCAATAATACAACTAGGAAATAAATTGTGACAAAAGGATAGCAGATATATGACAGATATTTACATGGCAGGTGTAAATCTTCTTTAGATAAAAAATCGAAGAGTAAAGAAATAATTAAGTTGACCAAAATGCTTTTACAAAAAGCACATAAAGTTTATTTCTTCATTGAGCCCCTTTGGAGAAAGGGAGCTCAGCCGGTCTATCCAAAAGGATTCTCTTTGGTCCATCCTTTTTTGGAAATTCTCGTGGATGTCTCTTTTTGAAACCACCTCTAGGATGACAAAACGGATTTGGACCAAGTTGTGTTTCTTTTCATCCCAATGTCTTGACACTGCTGAGTTAGGATTATGGTTTCTTATGCACGATCTGTGTTCATTCCACCTAATTTTTGCTACTCGCAATGTCTGACCCACATAGTACAGTCCACACGGACATTTGATAGCATAAATCACGTTGGTTGAATCACATGTAGCAAAATTTCTCAGTCTGATTGTCTCTCCTGTGTGTGAATGTTTTATTGTCTCTCCTCTCATCACATAGCTGCAATTACTACAACTTAAACACGGAAACGTCCCAATTCTTTCTGTAAGCTTCTTTTTAGGTGCTGGTTTAGTTTGAACCAGTCTATCTTTTAGGTTTTGACTCCGTTGGTAAGCAAATGTGGGTACTTCCTTAAATAGATGTTCAACTCTCTGATCGCATAATAAAGTATTCCAATGTTTTTGAATAATGCACTTAATGCGATTACTTTGTCGTGAGTATCTAGACACAAACACTAATGGTGGAGCTGATTCCTGTCTGGTTTTTGTCTTCAATAGCTCTTCTCTGTTTTGTGTAGCTACTCGTGATTCTGCTGTGTTTATTTCCTCTTCTGTATATCCTCTTTCCAGGAACTTTTTCCCCATCTCACGGATAGCTAGCTTGTAGTCTTCTGGGTCACTTACCAATCTTTTCACCCTGAGCATCTGGCTGTATGGAAGATTTTTTATGAGGCTCGGTTGATGGAAGCTGAGACGTTGTAATAGATTGTTACGATCCGTGGGTTTTCGAAAAATGGTAGTCTGATATCCTGTGTCAGTAATCTTAATGTCTACATCCAAGAAGTGTATGTTGGTTTGGGAGTGTTCTTGAGTGAATTGGATACGAGCATCTATGCTGTTCAGATGTGCGAAGAACTTTAGGTATTCCTCTTCCGTATCTTTCCATATTCCGAATATATCGTCAATGTACCTGATCCAGAGACTTAATTTCAGGAACCAATGTTCATTCTGTAGTATATGTTCGGATTCGAATTTATGCATGAATGAATTAGCATAAGAGGGGGCCATGGTGGCTCCCATGGCTGTCCCAGCCACTTGGAGATAGTACTCATTCTTATATCGAAAGTATGAGTTGTTACTAATAAACTCCAGAAGAACCATTATAAATTCTTTCTGAGCCGGTATCTCTTCAGCATTGAGTCGCATCCATTCTACCGCTTCACCCCCTAAATCGTGCGGGATCGATGTGTAGAGACTTTTAACATCGATAGTAAAGCATATGTTGTTGCAATTGAATACAGTTTCGTTCAAGAGTTGTAAAAAATGTGTCGAGTCCTTGATATATGTACTGGTTTTTTGAATCAGTGGTTGTAAGAAGTAATCCACATATTTCCCTAAGGGTTCCAGTATGCTGTTAATCCCTGCTACGATTGGTCTTCCAGGGGGTTTGATGAGATCTTTGTGTATCTTAGGAAGGGTATAAAAGTGTGGTATCTTAGGGTGTGTATTAATCAAAAATTTCTTTGTGTGGTGATTAATCCACTCCAATTCCTCCGCCTTGTCCAACAAAGTCTTCAAATTCTCTTTAATCTCCGATGTGGGATCTTGTCAATCTGGCATAAGTATTACCATCGCTTAGTTGTCTTTCACATTCTTCTTCATATTCCCTTGTGTTAAGTAGTACTAAGCCTCCTCCTTTATCCGCAGCCCTTATTGTGATTGTGTGGTCTCCATATAGATCACGTATCAATTTAAGTTCGTGAGGTTTCATGTTTCGAGGTGATTGACTTTTGAACTTAAGTTTCTCAAAGTCTCTTGTGACTTGTTTTTCGAAGATTTCTATTGAAGGTATACTTATTGGAGGAATAAAGGTACTTTTACTTCTGAATTCCTTAAGTTCTGCTTCTTCTCTGGCTTCTTGATGTTCTAGTTCACTGAAAAACACCTTCAGTTTCATCTTCCTAATAAGTTTAAAGAGTTCTATTTTGGAATCAAATAGTGTGCTGTCATAGGTAGGAACGAAACTTAGGCCTTTCTGTAAGGTTTCTATTTCTTTCCCAGTCAAGACTCTGGATGATAAGTTTATTACTATGTTTTCTTCTGTTGTAGTCTCGTGTTGGGTTTTCCTTTTGGTCTTTCTCCTCCCCCGTCTCGTTCTCTTCTTCCTTTGTCTAAAAAAGAAGAAGTCGCTGTATCTTCTCTTGCTCGCGAAAGGCCTGAAGTACTTGGCGTGCCTGCTTCTTCTTGGTTCGGGGGTTCCCTTTCTGTCTCGGTTCCTGAACTTGATGTTTCACTCAAATTCGTAGGCTTTGGTTTCCTTTGTGGAGGAGCATATTTATCCATCCAGTTATAAACTTCATCTTTAAGGTAATCATAGGTGTCTCTTTTGAATTTGCGAATTTTCTTGGATTCTAATTCTGTTTTGTAGTCTTGCAATTTGTCATTTATCTCTTGGAGGATAGAATCAACTTCTTCTCTATTCAGTGTTGTTACCAGAGCTACTTCTATTTCCTTAATTTCTTTGCCTAAATCTGATATGTCCCTTGCCAATTCTTGTATGGTCAGTAATATAAGGTCCAGAGAACATTTGTTAAGTATAGCTTCCCATTTCTTCACAAAGATTTTGTTTTCTTTACACAATGTAGGACGCAACTGGATTCGTAATCCTCTCGGTATCCGTTGACTTTTATGGTATCTGCCTAGGGTTATCGCATGTAGCTTGCGATTTATTTCCTTTCGAATTAGATATTCTAGTTGTTTTATCTGTTGTTTAGGATCTTGTTGTTTGTTATTACTGTTTCCAAAGCCGCTGTCTTTTATCAAACCCAATATTGCTTCTGCTTCTTCAGATGAAAAACCCAGTGTGTCTGCCCTGTTAGTGGTCAGGGCTTCGATGTCAGTGTATGACATTCTTTATACGAAAAATGCTTCAATGATCTATATTATTCTTTTTGGCCTGTGTGCTCCTCCTCTAGTTGTGCTAAGTGAGAAATCTAAGAAAAAGAGGATAAGAAGGGCACTACATGTTGTAGTTCACAGTTTGTCCTTTAGAAATCATAGATATGATAATTAGTAGTTTGTATGGTTTATTTTCGCCTGGAGCTGCCAATCTCAAAAGAGGTCCTGTAGCACTAGGACCAAAATGATCAAAAAAACTTCCAAGAAACAAAGTGTATCCACTAAGTTAAGAAAGGCGCATCTCAGTTTGCCCCAATTTGGTTGCTAATATTCAGTCACTGATTTATGATATGGAAGTAATAGAGTTCCAATAAATTCTTTTGACAGGAATTGTTTAATTCACATTCCTATATCGTTTGCCGCCAATGGAAGTTTAATTTTTATACATCACACAATGAGTTCTCATCTCAAATTGCCCATAATACTTTGGTGCCAATGCATTTCGGATACAATCCTTCTTCAGGGCGGTATTATAGCAAAAAGCATAAAAATTAGTTTAACTAGTAACAGTATATGTATATGCAAATATAGTAATTATAACAAATATAACAATTATTGCAGACATTTGTAGAGAGTTATTTCGAAAATCACATACCCATCCACGAGTCATGTTCATTTGGAGAGGAAATAAGCAAAAATAAAACAAAACGGTATGTCAATTAGTTGACTAAAGTAGAAAGACATTCTATCATTTTCTTTTAGCTCTATATATTTGTCATACCTCGGTCAAGCCGATCTCTGGACTCGAGTCGTTGTACGTATGCACAATCAGATCTATAAGCAAATTAAACAACAATTTTGAGTCATCCTCAATCTCTTTCGTGGGTATGTTAATCCTAATCGGTACTGCTGTACTTACTCAGCTCCTGCCGTGCACAACGTGTAGCTGCAGACTGAGCCGCTTGGAACGCGCTCGTGTAAGTTTACCTTTCGTTTTAAAGGTCACCATGGAGACGGTACGAGGCGTCGTGGACCGACCTGGTGCACGTACGCCTCGCGCCCCACCCCCGAGTGTTAGCCCGGGGGCGGGGATGTCTCCATGGTGACCAGCACTCTGTGAGACAGTGCAAGTAGTTAACTGTCTACAGCGTCAATTGGCGCCGTAGCTGTAGTAATTGGAAAATTAGCAGCGTGTGTCAAATTTTTTAAATTTTTTTTGTCGTAGTAGTGTTTATATGCAAGACATAAGGTCCGCAATAACAATTGAACATATGGAAGAGATAAACAGTCTAGAGCATTTGCGCTCCCGAACATATTTACTGTCGCTACTAAGTCATTAGAGCAATTTGGGGCAAAATAAACAGCGCAATAATACAACTAGGAAATAAATTGTGACAAAAGGATAGCAGATATATGACAGATATTTACATGGCAGGTGTAAATCTTCTTTAGATAAAAAATCGAAGAGTAAAGAAATAATTAAGTTGACCAAAATGCTTTTACAAAAAGCACATAAAGTGTATTTCTTCATTGAGCCCCTTTGGAGAAAGGGAGCTCAGCCGGTCTATCCAAAAGGATTCTCTTTGGTCCATCCTTTTTTGGAAATTCTCGTGGATGTCTCTTTTTGAAACCACCTCTAGGATGACAAAACGGATTTGGACCAAGTTGTGTTTCTTTTCATCCCAATGTCTTGACACTGCTGAGTTAGGATTATGGTTTCTTATGCACGATCTGTGTTCATTCCACCTAATTTTTGCTACTCGCAATGTCTGACCCACATAGTACAGTCCACACGGACATTTGATAGCATAAATCACGTTGGTTGAATCACATGTAGCAAAATTTCTCAGTCTGATTGTCTCTCCTGTGTGTGAATGTTTTATTGTCTCTCCTCTCATCACATAGCTGCAATTACTACAACTTAAACACGGAAACGTCCCAATTCTTTCTGTAAGCTTCTTTTTAGGTGCTGGTTTAGTTTGAACCAGTCTATCTTTTAGGTTTTGACTCCGTTGGTAAGCAAATGTGGGTACTTCCTTAAATAGATGTTCAACTCTCTGATCGCATAATAAAGTATTCCAATGTTTTTGAATAATGCACTTAATGCGATTACTTTGTCGTGAGTATCTAGACACAAACACTAATGGTGGAGCTGATTCCTGTCTGGTTTTTGTCTTCAATAGCTCTTCTCTGTTTTGTGTAGCTACTCGTGATTCTGCTGTGTTTATTTCCTCTTCTGTATATCCTCTTTCCAGGAACTTTTTCCCCATCTCACGGATAGCTAGCTTGTAGTCTTCTGGGTCACTTACCAATCTTTTCACCCTGAGCATCTGGCTGTATGGAAGATTTTTTATGAGGCTCGGTTGATGGAAGCTGAGACGTTGTAATAGATTGTTACGATCCGTGGGTTTTCGAAAAATGGTAGTCTGATATCCTGTGTCAGTAATCTTAATGTCTACATCCAAGAAGTGTATGTTGGTTTGGGAGTGTTCTTGAGTGAATTGGATACGAGCATCTATGCTGTTCAGATGTGCGAAGAACTTTAGGTATTCCTCTTCCGTATCTTTCCATATTCCGAATATATCGTCAATGTACCTGATCCAGAGACTTAATTTCAGGAACCAATGTTCATTCTGTAGTATATGTTCGGATTCGAATTTATGCATGAATGAATTAGCATAAGAGGGGGCCATGGTGGCTCCCATGGCTGTCCCAGCCACTTGGAGATAGTACTCATTCTTATATCGAAAGTATGAGTTGTTACTAATAAACTCCAGAAGAACCATTATAAATTCTTTCTGAGCCGGTATCTCTTCAGCATTGAGTAGCATCCATTCTACCGCTTCACCCCCTAAATCGTGCGGGAACGATGTGTAGAGACTTTTAACATCGATAGTAAAGCATATGTTGTTGCAATTGAATACAGTTTCGTTCAAGAGTTGTAAAAAATGTGTCGAGTCCTTGATATATGTACTGGTTTTTTGAATCAGTGGTTGTAAGAAGTAATCCACATATTTCCCTAAGGGTTCCAGTATGCTGTTAATCCCTGCTACGATTGGTCTTCCAGGGGGTTTGATGAGATCTTTGTGTATCTTAGGAAGGGTATAAAAGTGTGGTATCTTAGGGTGTGTATTAATCAAAAATTTCTTTGTGTGGTGATTAATCCACTCCAATTCCTCCGCCTTGTCCAACAAAGTCTTCAAATTCTCTTTAATCTCCGATGTGGGATCTTGTGTCAATCTGGCATAAGTATTACCATCGCTTAGTTGTCTTTCACATTCTTCTTCATATTCCCTTGTGTTAAGTAGTACTAAGCCTCCTCCTTTATCCGCAGCCCTTATTGTGATTGTGTGGTCTCCATATAGATCACGTATCAATTTAAGTTCGTGAGGTTTCATGTTTCGAGGTGATTGACTTTTGAACTTAAGTTTCTCAAAGTCTCTTGTGACTTGTTTTTCGAAGATTTCTATTGAAGGTATACTTATTGGAGGAATAAAGGTACTTTTACTTCTGAATTCCTTAAGTTCTGCTTCTTCTCTGGCTTCTTGATGTTCTAGTTCACTGAAAAACACCTTCAGTTTCATCTTCCTAATAAGTTTAAAGAGTTCTATTTTGGAATCAAATAGTGTGCTGTCATAGGTAGGAACGAAACTTAGGCCTTTCTGTAAGGTTTCTATTTCTTTCCCAGTCAAGACTCTGGATGATAAGTTTATTACTATGTTTTCTTCTGTTGTAGTCTCGTGTTGGGTTTTCCTTTTGGTCTTTCTCCTCCCCGTCTCGTTCTCTTCTTCCTTTGTCTAAAAAAGAAGTCGTCGCTGTATCTTCTCTTGCTCGCGAAAGGCCTGAAGTACTTGGCGTGCCTGCTTCTTCTTGGTTCGGGGGTTCCCTTTCTGTCTCGGTTCCTGAACTTGATGTTTCACTCAAATTCGTAGGCTTTGGTTTCCTTTGTGGAGGAGCATATTTATCCATCCAGTTATAAACTTCATCTTTAAGGTAATCATAGGTGTCTCTTTTGAATTTGCGAATTTTCTTGGATTCTAATTCTGTTTTGTAGTCTTCCAATTTGTCATTTATCTCTTGGAGGATAGAATCAACTTCTTCTCTATTCAGTGTTGTTACCAGAGCTACTTCTATTTCCTTAATTTCTTTGCCTAAATCTGATATGTCCCTTGCCAATTCTTGTATAGTCAGTAATATAAGGTCCAGAGAACATTTGTTAAGTATAGCTTCCCATTTCTTCACAAAGATTTTGTTTTCTTTACACAATGTAGGACGCAACTGGATTCGTAATCCTCTCGGTATCCGTTGACTTTTATGGTATCTGCCTAGGGTTATCGCATGTAGCTTGCGATTTATTTCCTTTCGAATTAGATATTCTAGTTGTTTTATCTGTTGTTTAGGATCTTGTTGTTTGTTATTACTGTTTCCAAAGCCGCTGTCTTTTATCAAACCCAATATTGCTTCTGCTTCTTCAGATGAAAAACCCAGTGTGTCTGCCCTGTTAGTGGTCAGGGCTTCGATGTCAGTGTATAACATTCTTTATACGAAAAATGCTTCAATGATCTATATTATTCTTTTTGGCCTGTGTGCTCCTCCTCTAGTTGTGCTAAGTGAGAAATCTAAGAAAAAGAGAATAAGAAGGGCACTACATGTTGTAGTTCACAGTTTGTCCTTTAGAAATCATAGATATGATAATTAGTAGTTTGTATGGTTTATTTTCGCCTGGAGCTGCCAATCTCAAAAGAGGTCCTGTAGCACTAGGACCAAAATGATCAAAAAAACTTCCAAGAAACAAAGTGTATCCACTAAGTTAAGAAAGGCGCATCTCAGTTTGCCCCAATTTGGTTGCTAATATTCAGTCACTGATTTATGATATGGAAGTAATAGAGTTCCAATAAATTCTTTTGGCAGGAATTGTTTAATTCACATTCCTATATCGTTTGCCGCCAATGGAAGTTTAATTTTTATACATCACACAATGAGTTCTCATCTCAAATTGCCCATAATACTTTGGTGCCAATGCATTTCGGATACAATCCTTCTTCAGGGCGGTATTATAGCAAAAAGCATAAAAATTAGTTTAACTAGTAACAGTATATGTATATGCAAATATAGTAATTATAACAAATATAACAATTATTGCAGACATTTGTAGAGAGTTATTTCGAAAATCACATACCCATCCACGAGTCATGTTCATTTGGAGAGGAAATAAGCAAAAATAAAACAAAACGGTATGTCAATTAGTTGACTAAAGTAGAAAGACATTCTATCATTTTCTTTTAGCTCTATATATTTGTCATACCTCGGTCAAGCCGATCTCTGGACTCGAGTCGTTGTACGTATGCACAATCATATCTATAAGCAAATTAAACAACAATTTTGAGTCATCCTCAATCTCTTTCGTGGGTATGTTAATCCTAATCGGTACTGCTGTACTTACTCAGCTCCTGCCGTGCACAACGTGTAGCTGCAGACTGAGCCGCTTGGAACGCGCTCGTGTAAGTTTACCTTTCGTTTTAAAGGTCACCATGGAGACGGTACGAGGCGTCGTGGACCGACCTGGTGCACGTACGCCTCGCGCCCCACCCCCGAGTGTTAGCCCGGGGGCGGGGATGTCTCCATGGTGACCAGCACTCTGTGAGACAGTGCAAGTAGTTAACTGTCTACAGCGTCAATTGGCGCCGTAGCTGTAGTAATTGGAAAATTAGCAGCGTGTGTCAAATTTTTTAAATTTTTTTTGTCGTAGTAGTGTTTATATGCAAGACATAAGGTCCGCAATAACAATTGAACATATGGAAGAGATAAACAGTCTAGAGCATTTGCGCTCCCGAACATATTTACTGTCGCTACTAAGTCATTAGAGCAATTTGGGGCAAAATAAACAGCGCAATAATACAACTAGGAAATAAATTGTGACAAAAGGATAGCAGATATATGACAGATATTTACATGGCAGGTGTAAATCTTCTTTAGATAAAAAATCGAAGAGTAAAGAAATAATTAAGTTGACCAAAATGCTTTTACAAAAAGCACATAAAGTTTATTTCTTCATTGAGCCCCTTTGGAGAAAGGGAGCTCAGCCGGTCTATCCAAAAGGATTCTCTTTGGTCCATCCTTTTTTGGAAATTCTCGTGGATGTCTCTTTTTGAAACCACCTCTAGGATGACAAAACGGATTTGGACCAAGTTGTGTTTCTTTTCATCCCAATGTCTTGACACTGCTGAGTTAGGATTATGGTTTCTTATGCACGATCTGTGTTCAGTCCACCTAATTTTTGCTACTCGCAATGTCTGACCCACATAGTACAGTCCACACGGACATTTGATAGCATAAATCACGTTGGTTGAATCACATGTAGCAAAATTTCTCAGTCTGATTGTCTCTCCTGTGTGTGAATGTTTTATTGTCTCTCCTCTCATCACATAGCTGCAATTACTACAACTTAAACACGGAAACGTCCCAATTCTTTCTGTAAGCTTCTTTTTAGGTGCTGGTTTAGTTTGAACCAGTCTATCTTTTAGGTTTTGACTCTGTTGGTAAGCAAATGTGGGTACTTCCTTAAATAGATGTTCAACTCTCTGATCGCATAATAAAGTATTCCAATGTTTTTGAATAATGCACTTAATGCGATTACTTTGTCGTGAGTATCTAGACACAAACACTAATGGTGGAGCTGATTCCTGTCTGGTTTTTGTCTTCAATAGCTCTTCTCTGTTTTGTGTAGCTACTCGTGATTCTGCTGTGTTTATTTCCTCTTCTGTATATCCTCTTTCCAGGAACTTTTTCCCCATCTCACGGATAGCTAGCTTGTAGTCTTCTGGGTCACTTACCAATCTTTTCACCCTGAGCATCTGGCTGTATGGAAGATTTTTTATGAGGCTCGGTTGATGGAAGCTGAGACGTTGTAATAGATTGTTACGATCCGTGGGTTTTCGAAAAATGGTAGTCTGATATCCTGTGTCAGTAATCTTAATGTCTACATCCAAGAAGTGTATGTTGGTTTGGGAGTGTTCTTGAGTGAATTGGATACGAGCATCTATGCTGTTCAGATGTGCGAAGAACTTTAGGTATTCCTCTTCCGTATCTTTCCATATTCCGAATATATCGTCAATGTACCTGATCCAGAGACTTAATTTCAGGAACCAATGTTCATTCTGTAGTATATGTTCGGATTCGAATTTATGCATGAATGAATTAGCATAAGAGGGGGCCATGGTGGCTCCCATGGCTGTCCCAGCCACTTGGAGATAGTACTCATTCTTATATCGAAAGTATGAGTTGTTACTAATAAACTCCAGAAGAACCATTATAAATTCTTTCTGAGCCGGTATCTCTTCAGCATTGATTAGCATCCATTCTACTGCTTCACCCCCTAAATCGTGCGGGATCGATGTGTAGAGACTTTTAACATCGATAGTAAAGCATATGTTGTTGCAATTGAATACAGTTTCGTTCAAGAGTTGTAAAAAATGTGTCGAGTCCTTGATATATGTACTGGTTTTTTGAATCAGTGGTTGTAAGAAGTAATCCACATATTTCCCTAAGGGTTCCAGTATGCTGTTAATCCCTGCTACGATTGGTCTTCCAGGGGGTTTGATGAGATCTTTGTGTATCTTAGGAAGGGTATAAAAGTGTGGTATCTTAGGGTGTGTATTAATCAAAAATTTCTTTGTGTGGTGATTAATCCACTCCAATTCCTCCGCCTTGTCCAACAAAGTCTTCAAATTCTCTTTAATCTCCGATGTGGGATCTTGTGTCAATCTGGCATAAGCATTACCATCGCTTAGTTGTCTTTCACATTCTTCTTCATATTCCCTTGTGTTAAGTAGTACTAAGCCTCCTCCTTTATCCGCAGCCCTTATTGTGATTGTGTGGTCTCCATATAGATCACGTATCAATTTAAGTTCGTCAGGTTTCATGTTTCGAGGTGATTGACTTTTGAACTTAAGTTTCTCAAAGTCTCTTGTGACTTGTTTTTCGAAGATTTCTATTGAAGGTATACTTATTGGAAGAATAAAGGTACTTTTACTTCTGAATTCCTTAAGTTCTGCTTCTTCTCTGGCTTCTTGATGTTCTAGTTCACTGAAAAACACCTTCAGTTTCATCTTCCTAATAAGTTTAAAGAGTTCTATTTTGGAATCAAATAGTGTGCTGTCATAGGTAGGAACGAAACTTAGGCCTTTCTGTAAGGTTTCTATTTCTTTCCCAGTCAAGACTCTGGATGATAAGTTTATTACTATGTTTTCTTCTGTTGTAGTCTCGTGTTGGGTTTTCCTTTTGGTCTTTCTCCTCCCCCGTCTCGTTCTCTTCTTCCTTTGTCTAAAAAAGAAGAAGTCGCTGTATCTTCTCTTGCTCGCGAAAGGCCTGAAGTACTTGGCGTGCCTGCTTCTTCTTGGTTCGGGGGTTCCCTTTCTGTCTCGGTTCCTGAACTTGATGTTTCACTCAAATTCGTAGGCTTTGGTTTCCTTTGTGGAGGAGCATATTTATCCATCCAGTTATAAACTTCATCTTTAAGGTCATCATAGGTGTCTCTTTTGAATTTGCGAATTTTCTTGGATTCTAATTCTGTTTTGTAGTCTTCCAATTTGTCATTTATCTCTTGGAGGATAGAATCAACTTCTTCTCTATTCAGTGTTGTTACCAGAGCTACTTCTATTTCCTTAATTTCTTTGCCTAAATCTGATATGTCCCTTGCCAATTCTTGTATGGTCAGTAATATAAGGTCCAGAGAACATTTGTTAAGTATAGCTTCCCATTTCTTCACAAAGATTTTGTTTTCTTTACACAATGTAGGACGCAACTGGATTCGTAATCCTCTCGGTATCCGTTGACTTTTATGGTATCTGCCTAGGGTTATCGCATGTAGCTTGCGATTTATTTCCTTTCGAATTAGATATTCTAGTTGTTTTATCTGTTGTTTAGGATCTTGTTGTTTGTTATTACTGTTTCCAAAGCCGCTGTCATTTATCAAACCCAATATTGCTTCTGCTTCTTCAGATGAAAAACCCAGTGTGTCTGCCCTGTTAGTGGTCAGGGCTTCGATGTCAGTGTATGACATTCTTTATACGAAAAATGCTTCAATGATCTATATTATTCTTTTTGGCCTGTGTGCTCCTCCTCTAGTTGTGCTAAGCGAGAAATCTAAGAAAAAGAGGATAAGAAGGGCACTACATGTTGTAGTTCACAGTTTGTTCTTTAGAAATCATAGATATGATAATTAGTAGTTTGTATGGTTTATTTTCGCCTGGAGCTGCCAATCTCAAAAGAGGTCCTGTAGCACTAGGACCAAAATGATCAAAAAAACTTCCAAGAAACAAAGTGTATCCACTAAGTTAAGAAAGGCGCATCTCAGTTTGCCCCAATTTGGTTGCTAATATTCAGTCACTGATTTATGATATGGAAGTAATAGAGTTCCAATAAATTCTTTTGGCAGGAATTGTTTAATTCACATTCCTATATCGTTTGCCGCCAATGGAAGTTTAATTTTTATACATCACACAATGAGTTCTCATCTCAAATTGCCCATAATACTTTGGTGCCAATGCATTTCGGATACAATCCTTCTTCAGGGCGGTATTATAGCAAAAAGCATAAAAATTAGTTTAACTAGTAACAGTATATGTATATGCAAATATAGTAATTATAACAAATATAACAATTATTGCAGACATTTGTAGAGAGTTATTTCGAAAATCACATACCCATCCACGAGTCATGTTCATTTGGAGAGGAAATAAGCAAAAATAAAACAAAACGGTATGTCAATTAGTTGACTAAAGTAGAAAGACATTCTATCATTTTCTTTTAGCTCTATATATTTGTCATACCTCGGTCAAGCCGATCTCTGGACTCGAGTCGTTGTACGTATGCACAATCAGATCTATAAGCAAATTAAACAACAATTTTGAGTCATCCTCAATCTCTTTCGTGGGTATGTTAATCCTAATCGGTACTGCTGTACTTACTCAGCTCCTGCCGTGCACAACGTGTAGCTGCAGACTGAGCCGCTTGGAACGCGCTCGTGTAAGTTTACCTTTCGTTTTAAAGGTCACCATGGAGACGGTACGAGGCGTCGTGGACCGACCTGGGGCACACTATTTGATTCCAAAATAGAACTCTTTAAACTTATTAGGAAGATGAAACTGAAGGTGTTTTTCAGTGAACTAGAACATCAAGAAGCCAGAGAAGAAGCAGAACTTAAGGAATTCAGAAGTAAAAGTACCTTTATTCCTCCAATAAGTATACCTTCAATAGAAATCTTCGAAAAACAAGTCACAAGAGACTTTGAGAAACTTAAGTTCAAAAGTCAATCACCTCGAAACATGAAACCTCACGAACTTAAATTGATACGTGATCTATATGGAGACCACACAATCACAATAAGGGCTGCGGATAAAGGAGGAGGCTTAGTACTACTTAACACAAGGGAATATGAAGAAGAATGTGAAAGACAACTAAGCGATGGTAATACTTATGCCAGATTGACACAAGATCCCACATCGGAGATTAAAGAGAATTTGAAGACTTTGTTGGACAAGGCGGAGGAATTGGAGTGGATTAATCACCACACAAAGAAATTTTTGATTAATACACACCCTAAGATACCACACTTTTATACCCTTCCTAAGATACACAAAGATCTCATCAAACCCCCTGGAAGACCAATCGTAGCAGGGATTAACAGCATACTGGAACCCTTAGGGAAATATGTGGATTACTTCTTACAACCACTGATTCAAAAAACCAGTACATATATCAAGGACTCGACACATTTTTTACAACTCTTGAACGAAACTGTATTCAATTGCAACAACATATGCTTTACTATCGATGTTAAAAGTCTCTACACATCGATCCCGCACGATTTAGGGGGTGAAGCGGTAGAATGGATGCTACTCAATGCTGAAGAGATACCGGCTCAGAAAGAATTTATAATGGTTCTTCTGGAGTTTATTAGTAACAACTCATACTTTCGATATAAGAATGAGTACTGAGCCACCATGGCCCCCTCTTATGCTAATTCATTCATGCATAAATTCGAATCCGAACATATACTACAGAATGAACATTGGTTCCTGAAATTAAGTCTCTGGATCAGGTACATTGACGATATATTCGGAATATGGAAAGATACGGAAGAGGAATACCTAAAGTTCTTCGCACATCTGAACAGCATAGATGCTCGTATCCAATTCACTCAAGAACACTCCCAAACCAACATACACTTCTTGGATGTAGACATTAAGATTACTGACACAGGATATCAGACTACCATTTTTCGAAAACCCACGGATCGTAACAATCTATTACAACGTCTCAGCTTCCATCAACCGAGCCTCATAAAAAATCTTCCATACAGCCAGATGCTCAGGGTGAAAAGATTGGTAAGTGACCCAGAAGACTACAAGCTAGCTATCCGTGAGATGGGGAAAAAGTTCCTGGAAAGAGGATATACAGAAGAGGAAATAAACACAGCAGAATCACGAGTAGCTACACAAAACAGAGAAGAGCTATTGAAGACAAAAACCAGACAGGAATCAGCTCCACCATTAGTGTTTGTGTCTAGATACTCACGACAAAGTAATCGCATTAAGTGCATTATTCAAAAACATTGGAATACTTTATTATGCGATCAGAGAGTTGAACATCTATTTAAGGAAGTACCCACATTTGCTTACCAACGGAGTCAAAACCTAAAAGATAGACTGGTTCAAACTAAACCAGCACCTAAAAAGAAGCTTACAGAAAGAATTGGGACGTTTCCGTGTTTAAGTTGTAGTAATTGCAGCTATGTGATGAGAGGAGAGACAATAAAACATTCACACACAGGAGAGACAATCAGACTGAGAAATTTTGCTACATGTGATTCAACCAACGTGATTTATGCTATCAAATGTCCGTGTGGACTGTACTATGTGGGTCAGACATTGCGAGTAGCAAAAATTAGGTGGAATGAACACAGATCGTGCATAAGAAACCATAATCCTAACTCAGCAGTGTCAAGACATTGGGATGAAAAGAAACACAACTTGGTCCAAATCCGTTTTGTCATCCTAGAGGTGGTTTCAAAAAGAGACATCCACGAGAATTTCCAAAAAAGGATGGACCAAAGAGAATCCTTTTGGATAGACCGGCTGAGCTCCCTTTCTCCAAAGGGGCTCAATGAAGAAATAAACTTTATGTGCTTTTTGTAAAAGCATTTTGGTCAACTTAATTATTTCTTTACTCTTCGATTTTTTATCTAAAGAAGATTTACACCTGCCATGTAAATATCTGTCATATATCTGCTATCCCTTTGTCACAATTTATTTCCTAGTTGTATTATTGCGCTGTTTATTTTGCCCCAAATTGCTCTAATGACTTAGTAGCAACAGTAAATATGTTCGGGAGCGCAAATGCTCTAGACTGTTTATCTCTTCCATATGTTCAATTGTTATTGCGGACCTTATGTCTTGCATATAAACACTACTACGACAAAAAAAATTTAAAAAATTTGACACACGCTGCTAATTTTCCAATTACTACAGCTACGGCGCCAATTGACGCTGTAGACAGTTAACTACTTGCACTGTCTCACAGAGTGCTGGTCACCATGGAGACATCCCCGCCCCCGGGCTAACACTCGGGGGTGGGGCGCGAGGCGTACGTGCACCAGGTCGGTCCACGACGCCTCGTACCGTCTCCATGGTGACCTTTAAAACGAAAGGTAAACTTACACGAGCGCGTTCCAAGCGGCTCAGTCTGCAGCTACACGTTGTGCACGGCAGGAGCTGAGTAAGTACAGCAGTACCGATTAGGATTAACATACCCACGAAAGAGATTGAGGATGACTCAAAATTGTTGTTTAATTTGCTTATAGATCTGATTGTGCATACGTACAACGACTCGAGTCCAGAGATCGGCTTGACCGAGGTATGACAAATATATAGAGCTAAAAGAAAATGATAGAATGTCTTTCTACTTTAGTCAACTAATTGACATACCGTTTTGTTTTATTTTTGCTTATTTCCTCTCCAAATGAACATGACTCGTGGATGGGTATGTGATTTTCGAAATAACTCTCTACAAATGTCTGCAATAATTGTTATATTTGTTATAATTACTATATTTGCATATACATATACTGTTACTAGTTAAACTAATTTTTATGCTTTTTGCTATAATACCGCCCTGAAGAAGGATTGTATCCGAAATGCATTGGCACCAAAGTATTATGGGCAATTTGAGATGAGAACTCATTGTGTGATGTATAAAAATTAAACTTCCATTGGCGGCAAACGATATAGGAATGTGAATTAAACAATTCCTGCCAAAAGAATTTATTGGAACTCTATTACTTCCATATCATAAATCAGTGACTGAATATTAGCAACCAAATTGGGGCAAACTGAGATGCGCCTTTCTTAACTTAGTGGATACACTTTGTTTCTTGGAAGTTTTTTTGTAATTAACGCCTTCCCCACTCCCATTATACCCTATGGGGCAAAAATGGGAATGGGGAAGGGTAAATGGGGATTGGGGACTTACCGCCCCGCCAAGGTCGGAATGGGGCGGTAAGTCCGCCAACCCCCATGGCGGAGTTGGCAGCTTTGCGCCATGGACCATGGTGCAAATTGCACCATGGTTCTCCGCCAGGGTCGTAATGAGGCCCATTGTGTTGATTGGGGCAGTATAAAAGCTTCAGAAAGTGTGTAGTTGACATCTTAGATTTCATTTGGTCACAAGTGGGCTTTCTCTTCCTGAGAGAGGAAAGGACGTCCAGAAGATTTCTTCATTACAGGAACAGCGAGAGTGGAAAAGAAATGTAATATTTTCCAAATGTAACAAACTGAAAAGTCTAGAAAACAGGATCTGGCAATGGCCTGGGTAGCAAAGCTGGAGCAATGGGGCAATTCCAGCCCATTGAGGTTAATGCAGGTCATAGCACAGAATGAGGGCACAAAGAAGTTAATGGCTGTCCATCAGAATCCATGGAATTTAAAAAGGCGTTTTGCATAAAGCTTTACCCTTAAACCCAAAGCAGTCCTATTGTGCATATTTGCTCCGTTATTTCTGCTTATGGGCCTTACCTGTACTTGGACAGGTCTTGTCTATCAACAAGTTATACAGTGCAAATGGACAACTGGCCAGAAATCCCCTTCCTTATAAGTGGCCTCAATTCAGGGGGCGTTACACCAGGAAGATTAGTGCTTCCTGTGTGAAAGCCCAATTTTACTCTTCCCAATTGCACCTGCTCAAGCAGGTGCTCTTTTTTGCAGCAAATGTTAGACAAAAACCAGTGCAAAGATCCATTGGGGCAATATCAGTGGGCGTACATGTTTAAGCATAAAACCTGTGCAGATTGTTAGCCTTACACATACAGTGGATACGACTGAGTTTGGTGGCCTAAAATTAAGCACACAGGACTATGGGATCATTAAGCGGCAGTGTGTACATTCAAGAACTAAACTGTCAGCCTCATCATGTGTTGGGCGGTATCCCCACTGGGATACCCACCCAACTGTATTTGTGTTACCACCCCCCCACCTGGCGGTATTACCGCCGGATAACGGGTTGGCTGGTAAACGTAATTCCCCATTCCCCACTGGGTCCATTGGACCCAATGGGGAATTTTTCGACGCAATTAGCACCTGAACATTTTTCCCCGGCGTGTATCCCTAGCTCTGAGCTAGGGGTAAACACACCAGACCCATGTTTGGGCGGACCCTTAAATGCGGCAGTAATAGCGTTACCGCCGCATTTAAGAGCTACCACCCAACACGTGATGAGGCTCTTTTGTCTTGGATTTACGCCCCGCATGTGTGTGCTCCAAGGACTTGGACAAAGTACTCCATATTTGTCTTTCGGCTTCGAGCTCGGAAGATGGGCTGGTTTCGAGTACAAATATTTTTGAAATTGAAATATTTTCGTGCTGCAGTCGAAAATATAAGAGATGAAATTGCATAAAACCCACCTCTCTGCCTTTAATAAAATCCTGACTTTCCGGCATACCATAGCAAAATCGCCATTACACAGAAAAAGGTAACAACAAATGAGCATGACTGCTAATCAATAGCAGACATGTGTGCATCAATAACGCTGACACTGCCTCTGTCAGAATCTTGGTGGCCCCTGCAATGACCAGATTTAGTGGAGGCGCGTTGATGGGGCAGCTGAGGGGGCAGCTTCCACCATCTATTTCACTGCAGTCACTGCATGTTAGAAGCTGAAGCTTGGTACGGGATGACTCGCGTTCTACATAAACAAGGTCATGTATAAATAAGTTACACTCGATGCAACACACGGGTTGACCGCATCTGTGACATGCCCAGAAGGTAACGAGGCACCCATCTAAAATATTCATGTGGCAGGCCGAACAGAGAGTGCTCCAGTTTCACTGATTTTTTTGAGCTGTGATTTATTTAGAATTGCCCTAGATAACAAACACTGCCTGCGGTTATCTATACACATGCAGCCAGTTGGCACAGCAGTTCTGTTTTGGCCTTGCTTAGTGGGTCCTTCAATGAGCTATTTTGCCTGCCCACGCGGCGCCCCCTATCTGAATAAGGCACGGACCATGGAGGAATGGCTGAACAGGTCTTCATTCTCTGCGTTCCACGTCCCTTCTCCTCTCCCCCACTTCACATCCGGTTTCCTCCTCTCCCTTCAAGTCCCACCCCTTTTAAAACACCAGTTCACATTACCCAATTTCTTCAAAGAGTCGGTGGGGTCTGCTCCTTGTCCTTTGAGGTTTCGCAGGTCGGGCTACCTCTCTGGATCTTGGAAACTTCCCAACCAGGTCCTCACTTGTATCACTCTCCCAATCTTTTCCATCACCCAAGTAAGGTGCGTCTGCATCTGCATTGTCTGCTTCACTGTCCCTTTGGGATTCCTTTCTCCAAACCTCACCAACCAATTTCTTGAAGTGCAAGGCATTCCGGGTCACCTGACGACTGACCCACTCCACCGTCACCATCTAACCTTTTTTATGAATAATCACCTGAGGGTCTGCATGGAATACTGTGGTGTGCTTGTGAGGGTTGATGAACTGCTACCGCATCACCAACCTCTAAGCGTGACTCCCCTGCCTGGCAGTTAGCATCTGCACAGGCCTTCATCTTCCCTTTCACCTTTCCATCTCAATCTCTCATATACTCAACTTCCTGACAGACTTCTGTGGGTCTTGCTATGTATGGTATCCAGGTTCTCATGTTGCGCCTAAGGCCACAGTGGTGAGACTTGCCTGTGCCTAAAATCCATGCATTCCGCTAACATCCAGAAGTCTTGGCCAGTGGAGGGGACCATTGTCTGATTTAACCATGCAGGGAAATGACATACGCTGTGAACATCCTGTTCAGTGCAGGGATGACATGATGAGCTTCGGTGGACACCAGCTCCTGTGCTTCAGGGAATCTCGAGTATTCATCCGTGGCTACCAAATTGTAAGGGCCACCGTCTATTGGTCCAAAGAAATCAACAGCCACCTCTTCACAGGCGCTGTCAGGCAGTGATGTCATCTGCAGAAGCTGTGGGTGGGTTTAGGGAGTTACAACACAGCATGTAGGACACAACTTAAGCACCTCTTCCTCTTGAATGTCAAGCTGCAGGTACAATGCTTTCTACCTCAGCAGCCGTTTTGTTGAGGCTATGCCCTGATGACCCTCATGTGCTAACTGTGCCACCTGTTGCCTTAGAGATGCTGGCATGATGATTTTATTTCCTCTCAGTAGTAGCCCCTGCTCTGGCATAGAGAGCGCCTCCTTTAGTAATAATGAACTCACAATGGGCCTCATTACGCGGTAGGAGGTAGCCATGGTGCCATTAGCACCATGGCTAACCCCTTACTGCATTCCGGGTCCGGGTTCCCGAAATAGGGACTTACCGGGTCATTCCAACCTTGGAGGACCCGGTAACTCCTCATTCCGGGAACCATTCCCCATTCCCATTCGAGCCCCCATAGGGCTCAATGGGAATGGAGATGGAGCTAATAACGGTACCCCAATTTGCAGTACCGTTATTAGCTCTGAAGTCCCTTAACGGGTCCCATCCACAACGCCTGGTAAAACCAGGCGTTGAGGAAGGGACCCGCTAAGGGACCTTGGAATAGGGTGATAAGGGATTACCGGCACCGGTGACCTTACCGGTGCCGGTAATCCCTTACCAACTACCACGTAATGAGGCCCAATGTCATTCTGAAGGTCTTCAGACTCAATGGGCCTCATTACGATGTGGGCGCAAAGGGATACCGGGCATCGTTAAGGACATTGGTGCCGGTAATCCCTTTGTGCCCTATTCCGAGGTCCCTTAGCGGGTCCCTTCCTTAACGTCGGGTTTTACCAGGCGTTAAGGACGGGGCCCGTTAAGGGACTTCAGAGTGAATAACGGTACTGCAATTTGCAGTACCGTTATTAGCGCCTTCCTCGTTCCCATTGAGTCCTATGGGGGCTGAAATGGGAATGGGGAATGGCTTTTTCAATGGGGATTTACCGGTCAAGCAAAGGTCGGAATAGACCGGTAAGTCCCCATTGAACGAGGGCGGACTCGGTACCGGTATTGGAGGCAGTCATGGAGCTAATATTTGGCCTTGGAGTATGCTTGTTCCGTCTTAGACAGGCTTCGAATCGCATATGAAACTATTTGACGCTGTTGTGATGCACCTTCATCTACCTATGCCAGAATGGAGAGCTTAGGTCCCGTTAGGAACATGCATGCAATGGTTGGGATCACAAAGAATAACTTAGAGACCAAATAACTGAACCAACTCAGGAAGATGGCAAAGTACTGTTTCATTAACAATTATCTAAAAAAGGGAGTTTACAACGAACATCAGCGGATGGACGCCCAGGTTCTCTCTGCAATCGTTTCACAAAACATAGTTTATATATCAAAAATACATCAGAGGTGACGTCATACTATGTGGCAAATAATAAAAAACCTACGAAGGGTCGGAATTGGCTCATGGGGAACATCTAAGTATATTTTCTATAGGAACTAGGATTGTGATTGGCTGCCCACTTTAAGATGGACAATATATGCCTACCTCTAAAGGAAGTAATCTTCAGAAACATTAGATTCACAGTTTCCCAATGGTTTTCAAACTATAAGGTCCTTCGTTATATGGACCACTACAAATGGTTGGCATGCTTCTGCCATGTCTGGAACATTTGGTTCACTTAGCAGCACATAAGCCCAGACCCAGGTACAAGGAGATGGGGCATGACACTACCTCCACACCCAAATAGCTCAGCATCTCTCATTACCCATGCCTTCTGCCATGAAGATTGTCTTTGAACTTGGCCTTCAAAAGTATTCTTGTGTTCAGAATACATGGGAGTGTGAGCACTCACTATCGTGTTCTGGGAGTCCAAGTCCGAACTCTATTTTCATCCTTGGCTCAAGTGACAGGAGACCACAATTTGGTCCATTTCACAGGTTTTAAATGCTTAAAAAGAATGAAACTTGCTACGTTTGTGTTCTTTCTTTGTAACTTAACAAGGGATGATTCATCCTTCGCATGTTTGCTATTTTCAGAATAGCTAGCTGACCTTGGCTGCTTTGGTCTTGACTCCAGGCCACACAACCTCGCCATGCAGCTCCATGATTCAGTTTATTCTTGCTGCAACACAGTTTTCCCTTTCCTCTTCATGAGTCCTGGCTCACTAAATTCATGATATCGATGTCCAGCTTCTATACAATGGCGACTTCGGCTGCACTCTATTCACTACTTATAGCCAGCTTCTATGATGACTTGGCCTACTTGCGTTTCAGCATCTTTACAATTATTGAACTGCTGGTTCACCGCAGCACTTCGTGCACATGTAATCTTATCTTTTGTATTTAAAAGTTCACTTGATTCTTTACTTCGTCATTAGTTTCTGTAGGATCCATACATCCTATTCAGCCACTGTCTCGGGACGTTGTATATGTCTCTTGTGATGTCACTAGCTTCCTTCTTTGCTCCTTTTCATATACCTGCAGGGAGTTCCTCCCTTAGGTTGTCATCGCTTCGGGGTTAATTCGGTATGGTTGTCTCAATGGGTATCTTCTCCAGAACACATGCTGCAGTATTGGCACAACTGCTGGTGTCAAACATGGCACAAACTCAGGTCTCCAACATATGGGAGGTAGGGGGGCAGAGTTTCCTGCAGAGGCATGCAGCTGCTCCTCTACATTCCGTCCTCTGGTCAAGTCCTCGACCATCTCCTCAAACGTTTCCACATACTGGTATTTTCTCTTGAAGAAGTGTTTCTTTGGTGTCCATAGCTTCATCACCCCCTTCAGGGTGTCTGCTGATTTGACATGTTCATCTACACTCCAGGTCATGTAGTTACATTTTCAGTTCGGAGTACAATAGACCCATCGTCCCACATACTTCTTATAATATTTTGTATACAGGAACTGCGTTCCCTCAGGTGCCACAATGCTGGCCTCTATGTATTTCTTGACTGCGTCATCAGTCAGCTTCTTGGCGTTTGGTTCAGGTTTTACATCAATCATGATCTTCTTCCCTACCACCTCCTTTGCCATTTTCCTACATTGGGCAATCACCATCCTGACTACACAGAATCCAAACCTTACTAACACCAGTATTACTCCAAGATCCATAAATATATTTGCCAACTACTGTGGTATCCATGAAAACAAAGAGGCAAACCAGCTGTCATCTTCAATGTCATCTGTCTCATCTTCCATTTTGGCATGCAGGTCTGTCAACAACATATCGGCTCTGTCAAGGTTCCATTCTGGTCATTATTAGAAGGTGTGAATGTGTGACATGATGGTCCGATTTTGGCGCAAACTCCTCCTTCCATCGGTGTGATCATTTCAAGCCATTATTTATTCTTGAGGGTCATCAGTCGTATGGCCCTCATCTCTTCTTTAATGGCATTAAATACAGTTGTGGTATTATTGATTGTCTGCAAAAGCTCCCGGCTGATGATTTGCAACCATTTGACATTTCCTACTGTCTGAATTCCAGGCATGAATATAGCTGTCATTATCATAGCAGTCTTACTGAACAACTTGTGCTCATCAAGAATGGTTTAATGCGTTGTTATAGATTTGGCTGTGCAATTATTTTCTATTTTCGTCCGTATGAGTTCAAGTGATCTTCTCTTTCACAAATGGTCATCCACCTTTGGAAATTCACCAATGTTTAGGTCGCTCTGAGGAATCACTAATGCTGGAACATTGATGAGCACCAGGGAACATACTCCATCCCAATCCTTGGGCAACTTCATATAGGTTCTAGATCCACAAGCCCAATATCGATCCAGAAGGATGGCTGTCCCTTCTCCCATTCTGGGGACGTCAATTGTAGTCTTGCATTCTTTGTTATATCCCACATGGTACTTTCGATGTCTTCTGAAGCCTAGTGTTGCATTAACCAAAAAGATTACAACTACTGGGCCTGATTTGTCTTCTACCCATATCAATAGTTTGGAGTGCTTAGCCCATGACTTTAAGCATCCATCATTCCCTTTCTGCACTTCTTGCACGCAGTCCATCTTCATAAAATGAACTGCACAGGACACCATTTCTTCTTCCCATTCCTTTGTGGTATGCATTCGTCCATAGATCCAGATTTGAGTTTGTTCCCTACATCCATGTGGTCCTGCTATTTCTGTCACATCAGGACAATTCATGCTCTTAGTTTCTTCAATGATCACCTCATCCTGTCCTGCAGCAGGATATACAAGCATCTTGCTCTTCCATCGAGGCTCCTTGTGGTCTTAGTATAGTCATCCTAGTATGGAAACAACCATTTTGATCTCCATCGCAAGGTCGCCCAAATTCCTTGAAACTGTTCTTGAGTAGTACAAGATTGCTGAGGCACTTCGCATCATGTGCTGAAACCTCCTTCCAAATGAAAGTCCTTACTGTATTCATGGCATAGGGGATGAGAGAGCAGACATAGCAACTCTCATCAGAGGCTCTTTCCCCCGCCCTTTTAAGGTGTTGATACCACACGTTATTCCCCAGGTGTATTATCTAGATATGTATTTATCCCTTCATTCTTTTTAGTATTTTAGCATTTAGTATTTATTAAATTTTATATAGCGCTTTACGCTATAGCTATATCTTCGTCTACATCTCTTTTATGTCTCCCAATATATTTACAGAGATCAAGGAATTTTTCACTATTCATTTTCATGGTGGGGAGAACCATAAGTGTCATGACCCTTGCCCCTGGCCCTCACTGGCAAGTCAGCCTTCCAGTTAGGGCCAGGTCAAAGGCCTTACAACCTCATCCAAGACTCTCTTGGAGTCAGTCCTGGCGCCTTTGGCCTTTTGCGCCAGGCTCATAACCATCATGAAGACCAACATTAGAATGGGTCTATTTACTTGGGACTATTTAACTTGGGGGGGTTCAGCCAACATGGAGGCACACACACATAGCTCAGTTACAAGGAACTGAGCTATGCGGTCTAGTCTTTGGGGTGTGGCAGGCCTGGGACTACTTCACCTGGACTACTTTGGGTGTGGCAGGCCTGGGACTATTTTACCTGCACTGCTTTACCTGAGACTATTTAAACCGCACCCAAACAGCAGAACATGCTTTGCGTTATTCTGCTGTGGGCAGCGAAACGCTCACCGTGTCCAGTTCTTTGACACCAGTTTACCTGAAACCAAGGACCTGCAGATAGAGAAAGAACACTAGGAAACTTACCTGGAACAGTATCCTGTCTTCAATCCATCGCCAAATTCAGTTCCACTCACCTGAAGGTACGAACTCCATCATCCAGCACTGCATGCATCCTGGAATACCGTAACCTGGAAAGAAGAGAAAGAAAGACAGCATTAGTAAGTGTTTACTCACTTTTCCTCCCGAATGAAGAAAGCCACACAATTCTTACCTGGGTAGTCATCTCCTGGTCAGTATCATTGCTGGAACATTACTACACTCAGTGAGGAACATCGCAACCTGCAAGGAGAGAAAAGACACAGGTTAACAATATAAAAGGTGAAACAGCGCCGCGCATCGCTCATTACTCACCGGACAGCATCACGCACACTGCGCTTTCGCCTACTGGCCCATGCTCATCTTCAAACTGCATGACAACACCAAAATACCTTTCCATACCTAAAAGGAAAGAAGCAAGATATTATTATTCGAACTAAGAGGTACATAAGAACCGCATATAAAGACAGTAAAGCAGCAAACTTACGGAGTCGCAGCAGGCCTGGATTCCCAAAGGGGGGGCTTGCACCAGTGAAGTAACTTGGTCACTGCTCGCCCCGCACATCTACGCGCACCTGCCACGAGGAGCAGGACGGAGAATCCACCTTTCACAATATTAAGGTGAGGAGAGGGCCC